>NC_139612.1:42730855-43150832 GCF_964270895.1 Podarcis filfolensis | reverse complement strand
TGTTCTAGGAGGCCGGTGTCTGAGCCAATTCCTCAGTCAGCAGCACCTGCGTAACTAACATGGCATTTTGATGGCTATCTAGCCCGCACCAGCTAAGCTGTTTCTACACCCTGTCATCATGTGTTTCCAGGTGGTTGTAAAACAAGCGGAGGTGTATGGATACAAACAGAAGGCTGAGCACAGAGAAGGAGAATAGCCTAATTAAAAAAAAGAGAGGGGGGGAGCTGGAGATGCCAAGGTCCAGATTATTGGAATTGAAGGAAATGGCCTGAGTGTTTATTACAGGGAAAGGCTGGGAGATTTTTAAGCCACCAGAAATGGCTAACTGTAGAAGCTATTAGCCATTTCCAAACAGCAAAACAGCTGTAACAGTTAAGACTGCCTTTAAACTCATCTTTAAAACGTATGTTTTCTCAAGCCTTCGTGGACTCTTAGTCTTAATTTTTAATTTTTGTTGTATACACTGTTCAGTTTTATTTGTGATACATAGTTGCATTTTGATTTTAATCACACTTTTTTGAAAATAGTATTTTTTATCTCTCTGTGTAAACCATGTACAGGATTTTTTATTATTATTGTTACGCACCATTCCAATCTCTGAGCAGTGAGAGATTCCAGGTATTCCAGCACTTGAAATGAAGGTTGGTGGAGACTGTTGTGTCTTTAGGTTATATGGTGGTGTGTTGTTGTTTTTAGACATATATACAACCACAGTATTAACACTCAAAAACATATTAGTTGCAGCTTTGAATCCAGCACAGAACAAGCATGCCTCTGTGTCTCCAGCTTCTAGCCCGATTCCGGCTCACTCACACATCCCACTCTGTCTTTTGTTCTCCTACCTAGCAGCTAGTTGTTGCCATTTGTCCAATGGCAGAGAGCAACTTCCTTGGTTATGCTAATCATAGTGCTTAACTAGCCAGCCAAAGCCATTACCTACACAAAGGAATTGATTGGGCAAGCTTGCTGTCTTACGTTCAACAGGCACAGATATTGGCTCCCAAGAACTAATTGCAATGTCCAATTCAAGTGCAGTGGGAATGCATGATCACTGGTATTTTGCTAGTCCTCTGGAATGCAAAGCAACTTGTGCCATCTGTATATTAGTGGCTCACCAATAGACACTTTGAACACTTCCACACCTCTTTAACACGTGCACATTTGCGTCTCTCACATAATTGAATCAAGAGCTGATTTTATAGTTGCAGACTTTTCTCAGTTCCAAAGCACATGTAGAAGTCATGTTCTGGTGCTGTGAGCACCCCTACATGGCACCTGCTAGTAAATACACCTGTAGTCCAACTTTGCCACATGGGACCACTTTGCGCCTCTCAGTCAGAGAGACCAAGCTCGTTAGCATTCGGAATACCCTTGTGCTGATTAGGCTAAGGCATTTTGAGGAGATGCACTTTCTAAATATTACCTTATCATCGCCTTCAGCGGTGGCACAGCTTTTGCCAGGCAGAGGAGGGCTCACAAATGTCTTCCTTTGCTATTGCATGAAAAGCTATACTTCTGCAAAGCACTTGCTTTAACGGCACAGCCATCCTTGCACTGGACAGTTGCATTACGTGGAGACGGTCTCCACATTTATTGCAAACAACTCCAATCTCCACTGTTTGTTTTCCCTTATATTGTCTTTTTATGCCTTGATATGCATTTTTAATTAGATGCGCCTCAGTTCTTTCATTGCTTTTCATTTGGAAAACACACTTTTCACTAACTCTGCAAATATTCACTACTCTTTGGAGGCCAAATCTCTTTGTTTACAACAAGAATGCTTTGACCTGGTTATCAGTTATACCACACATTTGCTTTTTCTCGCTTGACTGTGCAACTGTTCAAATTCACATGAATTTGCATGTGTGTCAGAGGAGGGGAGAGGAGGTATCAGGAATGAGGAACTTGTGGCCCTCCACATTTTTGGGACTTCAGCTCCTATCACCCCTAACATGGGCTGTGGTGGCTGGGGGTGGTGGGAGTTGGGGTTCGGCAACATTTGGACAGCCACCACCCCTGGTATATAGGGTGATCAGGGGGTCCAACTGAAAAAATAAAATTTTGTATAATGAGAAAGTGGTTGACATTCATAAATTATACTTTTGAAGGAACAGAAAATACACTACATTTCATGCTCTTGGACTCATATTATTTTATTTTGAAGGAAAACCAATTCTGTAGAGCTCTGAAATGGAACATGCTATTCATTTTGGATTGGGGCCTCTTGCCATTTTCCTGTTGAAAGGCACATGCTATTTGCCCCTGAAGTAATCAGCACATTTTAAAGACAAACAGAAGCAGGAAGTTTTAATATTAGGGAGGCACATTCAATGTATAGACAAGTCTACACAGACATGCAATTTTATTATGTATATTTGATATAAAATGACTGAATTTTTCTCTCTTTTGATAAATTTCATGTTTATCTACTTGTTTTTCAAGTACGATTCCATTGGCATTTTATTGTGACTATTTTGTATTGTTTCACCTAAAAAGATCCTGCTGAAAGGTGACCATGTTTCTGGTGAACTTTGTTTCTTTCTCATTCTGTCTCTCTCATGCCTCACCTTCCTCTCTGCTCTCCTTGCAGATCATTTAGGGACATAGGAAGTTGCCTTACATCAAGTCAGGCTATTGGTCTATCTAGCTTAGCATTGTCAACACTGATTGGCAACAATTCTTCAACTTTTAGATGGGTCTTTCAGATGGAGATGCCAGGGATGGAAACCAAGACCTTTGGCCTGCAAGGAAGATGCTTTATCACTGAGCTACAGCCATTCCCCAAAGTTGATTTTGGAAATCCCAAAGGACTGCTGCTTCTTTGCAACACAGTGTGCCAATCTGATGGGTTTGCTGGAGGTGAAAGCAGTCTCGCTTTATTAATATTGGTTGCACTGGCAAAGATTGTTGTGATCCTCCAACAACAGCACCCTGCGAAGAGTGTGTGGGTGCTTGTTTCCATTGCAGATGAGAACTTAAGTCAAGCAGGTGAAGGGTCAGGCAAGGTAAAGTTTCTAGAAGTTCGCCTCTGCTAATGAAGCAAAAGGGCAGCAATACTTATGGGGCAATCAATGATCCAGCAAAGATCCAGCAATTATCCTCTTTACATAATTTTTCATTTGGGGGTGGCATTCTAAACAGAACTATCCCCTTCCCTCCTTTCCCCAACCAAGTGCTTTTTAAAATTGGAGTTTAAAAAGCAGTTTGCAATGCTATGCAGGGAAGAAAGACAACAGCCACTATGGACCATGTTGTGACATAAATATGCTGCCCCAGTTTGTGGCTCTCTTAAGTGATCGATTCCATAGTGTTGCCTATACAGAAAAAGGATGGCAACTGCCTTTACCCACACTTTAGAACAGCAAAGGCACTCAATTGGTATACATTCAGGGGCTTCCCCCCCTTTCTCTTTTTTGGCAAAAAAATCAGGCTGCTGCTTTTGTATCCAAATGTTTGCTCATCCCTCATCCTCAGTAATAAGACAAATGCAGCCAAGCAAGACAAATGAGAGGTGAGGCATGAGCAGAGCTATTTGCCTAGCTAATTGCAGTCAGTCAATCTTGCCTCAATTCCTTCTTCCCCCTGCAACATCAGGGACCCAAGGGATGTTGCTGGACCCACTCCAAGTGCAGATATGGGCTTTCTTTATATCTTATAACATAACTTACCTCATTTCATCCTGATGGTTCAAGATCCAGATTTTTTAAAACAAGGAACACTGTGGGGATCTGTTTTACCCCTCACACCAGTTTAATAGGTACAATATCTGTTTTTGTTTTTACTGCAGCTGGACTCTATAATACACTGGCACATTGGTCAAATGTCTGTGTTTAGGCTTGGAATTGAATCTTACCTTTTCCTTCTTTGTGTATATCAGTCTTCCTCAACCTGGTTGCCTCCAAATATTTTGGACTAGAATTCCCATCAGCGCCAGCCAGCGCAGTTGTCTTGGCTGAGTCTGATGGAAACTGTAGTGCTGGCTGAATCTGATGGGAGTTGTATTCAATGCCATTGAGCTTTCAGCGCCAGCTAAAGGCCTGGCTTTTTGCCCAGGTCTTCGCTGGAGTTTAATGACAGATTGATGTGATTGTTGCGGTTGTATTTCACTGGACTCTATTATATTGTTGTTTTAATGGGGCTGCTAAATTTGTAATCCACTTGCTTGCAATGAAGAGCGGGATAGAAATGCTTTTAATAAATAGTAATAATAATAATCTAGGTCTAAAGATCTGGAGTGCACTAGGTTGTCTTATTTAGTGCATATTGAAATTCTACACATTTGAGCAGGTTGAAAGTGAAGGGCAGTGTGACAATATAACTATAGGGGGTTATTTTAAAAATTAAATACAAAAGCATGCATTGCAGACTAGAAAGAAATGCACACCTAGAAGTGAATATTTTCCTCTTGGGCATCAAGCTTCTTTAGTAGTGATTCTCTCATTTGGCTTTCTCACAGTTCAATATACTCTGAGCAGTTTGCCAATACGATGACTGGAATATTTTGCTCTTCTCTTCACGTTGTTTCCAAGTTCTCTTGGGGCTTCAAATGGTGCTTGAGGAGGGCATGTGATGTGCAACTCAAGTCTTTCAACATTTGTGAGGAAACAAGTCCCATTAATTTCCCCTCAGGCAACCAAATGTCTTGGGCCAACCAAGATGGTAGATTTCCTCAACATATAACTGGCGCAGTGTAATATGTGGCATAACATAAGGAGGTAACAAATTTTGTGCTGTACCAAATTGTAGCTTGCATTCATTAACCACCAGCAAACAGCTGCCATCAGTTGGGAGGAGGTGGGAGAAAACATACTTGCCCCATTTCCCTAAACCATGTTTGCATCCTGCCAGCCGTGGAGCTTGAACTTCCATGGTAATTTATCTAATTTGGGACAGAAGGAAGTGGCCACACACTGAGGACCACTGCCCAGCCTTGAGTCGCACTTCACATCCTCAGAGCTGCTCCAATGGCCTGTCTGAGTACTCCACGAGGCCAGCCTGCTGGAGCAATTAATGCAGTGCTAGGGAAAGGGAGCTCTGCAGTTACTCAGGAAATCACTCAGCCATTCCCAGCAGCTCTGACTGGAGCTCTATCTATAATTGAAGAGCTCTGGGAGGTTTGGAAGCTAGTGGTTCTCCTCCAATTAGGGCTAAAAGGCTGCATTTATTAACAACTGGCTTGTTTAAATAGCAGCACTTCAATATACACAGTGTGACTGAGGAAGGCACTGGGAAACTGAGAGCTGGGAGAAAAGGTCACACACACACACACACACACACACACACACACACACACACACTCTGCTCCCTTCCACTTCAGCAGGGTCTCAGTAGCTGTCCACTTACTGGTGCTGAATGGCTCCTGGGATGCAATCTCTTCTGCACAGGAGAGTTGGCACTTGCACAACCATGATCCCAGCCGTCCTCCCTTGCATTAATGCTTCACTCGTTCTTAGGCCACTGAGGCTTGTTGTTTTCACTCCAAAGGAGAATCAGCTGAAGTCTTGTGGAGGAAGCACCGAAGGGAGAGGAGCATGTGGCAAAGTGGAATGCCGTTTGGCTTTCCTGGGGGGTGGGGGTGGGAGGCCTGAGTGTGCTCACACGGTGCTTGTACTTTTCCAACCCAACAGGCTTTCCCACTTTCCACCTTTCCAGAAGCTTACGCTGGCTTTTAAATTTTGTTCAGAAATCAGCCTCCTCTCACATCCTCAGTTTTCTCTCAAACGTGGGAACGATGAGGAACTTGAGGCCTTCCAGATGCTGTTGGACTCAGATTCCCATCAGCCCCAGCCAGAAAGACCAAAGGTCAAGAATGATAGTAGCTGTAATCCAGCAATATCTGAAGGGCCACAGGTTCCCCAACCCTTACAGGGTCTGTGTGCTGGAAGCAGTTTATTTATTTATTTATTTTTTATGCAAAAGAATCTTTCAAACACTAAAAGTCACAGTGCTAAATGTTGAATGACCTCAAGCTTTCCCAGTGCCCCTGTTTTCACCCCATAAATTCTTAATTTCTCTTAGAAAATTTCATAGCCAAGTTCTATCCGGACTAATTCAGGATAGCTCTTGCTCTTGCCTGGCCTTAGCCAAAACTATATCTCGGCCTCTAGGCTGCTGCATAAACACACACACACACACACACACACACGCACACTTCAAGTAAGAAGTTTTGTTAGAGAACTGCAATAAAATGTGCCCTCAGTTCCTAACAAGAGGGTTCCTCTTCAGAGCTCTAGACAGAACCTGAGCTTTGAAAGGCTCATTAGGAGGAGGGTCCAAGATGAGGAAAAGAAAAACACTCTGTCGTCCCACACAGTGCTATACAGTGCTAAAAGGCTGAAGACGAGGCAGCAGTCCCACTGGGACAGTGTGGAGATGAGGCAGGGCGGTGGCAAGGTTCTCCTGCACTGACCTCACTGTCACTCTGCCTACCCTGTGCTGGGGCAGGGATGTCTGCAGCCAGGCGACCAGGTCTATGGTGCTGCCCTCTGCACCAGTTGCTCCTGCCTGTGCATTAACTTACCACACAGCACTGAGCTTATGAGGTGCTTCGCCACTGATAACAGTAATAATAATGTATAGTGAAAGGGAAATGAACAGAAAAGAAAAGGCAAAATAAAGGAGGGGCAGAGATTAGCAGTGGAAGGCGAGATGTTCTCAAATTCAAGGGGAGAGGTGTGCATGAGCTTGAGTTTTTAATACAAGTTGCCCAAATAGGTCTGTCCAGGTAACTCATTACATAAGAATGACTGCCTGGATTGATCTCTAGACCTTGAAATGCAGAAAAATCCCTGGGTAATGGATGTTATTAGGTGGTCAAAGCAAAAGGAACACAACACACTCTGGGTTACTCTCCCAGCCCTTCTTGGAAATGTAAGAAATCAAACCGATAACTTTCTGAATGCAAAGCAGACTCTCTGACACCGAGGTACAGCCCTCCACCTGCCCTTGAAATTTGTATCAACCCTGGGAGGCAATCCCACCATTGGCACTAATGAGAAATTGCTTCTATTTTTATCATAATATGTAAATCAGATTAATGGAAATTGAAAAGCAAAACATTGAGTCAGTTGTAAATAAAATTTGTCCCCCAAGTTTTATGGTTTAACTACAACAGATAACAGGGTCACTTATATTTCAAAATTAATAATTGCAGTCTAACTCAGGGCCTTTATGTTAGCCCGACTGAACGTTTTTCCCTCAGCTTTTATCAAGGGCAGATATTTAAACACCCCTTGAAATGATAGGCATTGCGAATGTTGTTTTGAATGTGCTGGACATAGTAGAACATATTCTTTTCTACTGTCCATTGTATAACCAACTAAGTAAGCGTGTGCTATCCCCTTTTTTTGGGTAGTCTAATATCATGGCACAATGAAAATATCAGATTCTATCTGTCTGTCATTAACCCAGAAGTAACTGCAAGGGTGGCTGAGTTTTTATCAGTAGTATCTCTCAGAGTTGTGAATGGCACTATTTCATGGGAAGAAACTCCAATGAAAATCCTCATTATTACATGGCTATTTATTTGTATATATTTTAAAATTTTATATACAGATGTTTTATGATGGCCTATATTCGTAATGCCTAATAAAAGTTTGGCGAAGTAAGTAAGAGAAATTGCTTCCAATCACCATCTTCTAATTCAGACCCTGAAGTGCCTCTAGTGTTAACATCTTCCTTGCTTTTGAGCTGGGGAGAAGTGAATCAACAGTCCTTTTGGTCAACTTCTAATTCCGTCTCTCTATAATTCTCCTTCCCACCCACCAGATTGTACTCAGCCGGGGCCCAAAATACTTCCATCCTTAGAGATTCCAGAGAGTAGAAATGAATGGAAAGTTTATCAATGATAACCCAAACCATCTAGTTCTCTGTTTGCTGTTTTCTTTTCATGAGACATACAGGAAAAGATACAAAGACGGAAAGGTCAGCTTTCCTCTGTGGTTCCAGAAGCAATATTATGTTCAGGCAAAGGCCACATCCGTATCCGTCAGTCTGTTTTCCCCCTGAATTGTCTTAAGCTTAGACTTTCTCTCTCTTCTGAGACCTATGAGACTTTTGGGGACCAGTGAAGCAGAAAGCAGAAGGCACTCTTCTTCAGAGCTATACGGAGAGTCTGGAAATGCAGCAATTAAAAGTGCTGTCCCAATTTCATCTTCTTCTTCTTGCAGCCTCTAACTGCATGCTAAAGTAAACTAATGACACTTAGAATTCTCCTCAAAATTCTCCTGATAGTGAACATCAGCATTTGACGGGCAATGATTGTTTAGCAGCAGTCAGTATTTGATGGTATCTGCCTCTCAGCTGACATGCAGTACTTTGTCAGTATGGTCTAACAGACAGAGCTGCCTATTGATTTCTCAGGGAGGCAAAATCAGCACCAAGCCTACCACTCCAGATGAACTGGATTGGGGACGGAATCTGCATCCAGAGCGAATGGTAACTGTGAGGCTGAGGGAATCTTCTCCTCTGCGCTGGGAAGTAGTATGCAGTCTCCGCATTGCACTGCTCCTCTATCTTTCTGAATGTAGCACCAATTAAATAGAGGAAACAAAACATTGCATTTTAATTGCCCTTTGTGATGGCTGCTAGTTCCCCAGAGACAGATTCTGCGGAGGCTTTTTTTGGGCAAAGTCCAGCAGTGCCCCGAGAAATATTGAAAATAGAAGACATCAGGTTTGGCAGAAGAAAAAAGACCACTGCACCTTGGCTAAGGGAATATTCTAAAGGAAGCTTTCCAAAGCTAAGGGAGAGTGCCAGTTTGCCCAATTCCCATTAAAATGTTAGGCATCAGAAAGACTCACGGGCCTTTCCCCTGAGCTGTGGAATTCCCTTCCCACAGAAGTGCATCTGCCACCTTCATTGTATGGCCCTTTTGCCAATATGCTGAAGATGTGCCTCTTTGCTCTGGCCTTTGACAAGCAGATATAGATAGACAGAGATATTAGATTAGAGAGAGAATAGGTTGCACCCTGACTATAAATGGTTTTAACTGATTTTAATCTCGTATTTTTAAATTATTGTAACCCATCCTGGGATCTTATGGTGAAGACCAGGAAAGATGATGATGGTGGTAATGATGATAAGTAATAATTTTGACCACATTTCTGTGGGTCCTGAACACACCCATATTTTTATTAACTATTGGGCAGGTAAGGAGATGTTATAAGCTGCTTTCTGGTTGCTTTGATGGTTCCCCATTTATTTACGGTATTTTCTTTTTCTGAAACTTCCAGGTTGCTGGTCTTTTCTCCTACAAACATCCCTTTCTTTTCCTAGCAAGGAAGTGCTGAAACCACCCCCCCCCCAATTTATGCCAGCCTTTGAGATCACATGGTTATTTATCCGGGGGGTAGGGTGGGAATAGGCCTGGAGGCGGAGTGAGATATGCTCATTTCTTGCAAATGCTTGCTGTTGTATAGGTGGTACTCCTTCCAGCGCAGCTAGGACATCACTTCTCACCATTTCTGGTTATATGCTCACCTGGTACCCCAGCATATCCCCATTGGTTCCTGTTTAGGTACAATCTAGCTTCTCCTTGCTTTCCAGAATGTTGACATGATGACTTCATTCACACCAATATGTCAGCTAAGCCCTCTTAAACTTATACCAGTCTTGCCTTTAGTTCTGGAGATGTTGTTTGATGTGCATATGAGATTTTTCTGTCCTCCATAAGATTAGAAATCGGAATCATTCAATGAAACTGATTGGCAGTAGATTTGAGACAAGCAAACAAATCTGTGCAGTTTCTCACATGCTAATGGTCTCTTGAAATTCTCCACCTTGTTTGTGGATAGAGAAACGGAGGTGGAACATTTCATCATATTTCTACAGGGGAGGAGAAATTTTCTAATAGTTTCTTCATTAGCAGCAGCAGCAGCAGCAGCAGCAGCAGCAGCAGCAGCAGCAGCAGCACAGCCTCTCTCTGTTTCTTTAAAGAATTGTTCCTGGTCATTGTAAGTGGCAGCAACTATGTTTTGAATCCAGCTCAGTGTCATGGGCCTAGTATTGGTTTGGGTTATTGTGTATTGGGTGTGAAAGAATTATGGCCAACACACACACAAAAGATGGTGGAGACTACTGAAGGAAAATGCAGCAAAATTCTCATTTCCTGAGTGTTGTGGGGGTGTTGTATTGTGTTGTTATTGAGAAAAGTAATGCTCTCAGAATTTTTCTCAGAAGAAAATGACTCCTCAACTTTACTTTCTCAACACTATATGACAAATAGATGATAGACAGATAGATAATCTGTTTCTCTACCATGTCCCCTTTTGGTCATTCTTTGCCCCAAACTCTAAAAAGGCTAGATCTTTGAGCCTTTCCCCATTGGGAAGACACTCCTTTTTTTATATACCTTTTCCAGTTCTCCAGTATACTTTTTGAGTAGGGAGTACCCGCAAACAGAGATAGATTGAGTCATGTGATCATTTTCAGGTTATAAAATTGAAATCCCCTTCATAAATGCATTCCACTTCTTTGCTCTTGAAATTTCTACTGTAACTAGGGTTAAACAGGTATCCCCCCCCCCCGTGGTAAGGAGTGCTGTGAAATTTAAATGTCTGTAAAGAGCTACGATTCAGCTAAAGTTAAATATGAACAAACATTATTGTCCTTTACACGAATTAGTACAAGATTTGGCATCAGGGAGCCTTGAAGTCTTGCTGCAATTCTGCTCTTGACATATTGAATGGCTTTGGGCAAGTCAAGCAGACTCTTTCTCATTCCCTTTCACCATCTTTAAAGTGCGAATAACAATATCTACCTTCCGATCTGAGCTCTCAAGGGCATTGTGCAGATTAATTAATACTTGGCAATGGCTGTGCATGTCTTCGGAAAAGAGCATTAAATACCAGCTGTTATCAGAATGTCAGTGTGCCTTCCTTGCGCTTATGGTTCTTGCAGACTGACGTGTTGATATATGATGACTTCATGTGGGTCCTTTGGCATCCCTTGCTGGGTATTGGTGTCAGGCACGATTCACTGATTTCCCCAAGTAATGACAGCTTCTCTTCTGTCTGATTTACAATCCACTGGTGGGTGCTCTTGTAATGAGCTCACACCTTCTTTCAGAATCCTACCCAGGCCATGGAAATGTCCTCCATTTATCCCAGCCTCCAGCACCCTGGTGTCTTCTAGGATTTTAGAGTACAACTTCCAGGATGGGAGCTGTAGTCCAAGACAGCTGAGGGACATCAGGCTGGCAAAGGCTGATTTAACCTGTGTTCCCCAGAAACCTTGGTTGGCCCTCACTTGCTCTTCTGTCACACAAATGAACTGCCAAACACAATGCAACACCTTTCCTTCTGCCAGACTGGAGGTTTATTTGTGAAGGGTTGCCCCAGCTACTTCCCTCAAAGCTTGATCAGCTGCCTTTTCTAATTTCTTGGTTCAACTATTGCAAAGAAGCATCCCAAAAATTCAAAATGAATTTCCAAAGTGGTGCACAATAAATATGAATTAAAAATGAAAACACATTTCAAATCCAACCTCAAATATTAAACCAACTGAGCAGAAGCAGGACAGAAACACAACACCAGCATCAGAAGAAGAAGAAGAAGACAAAGAAGAAGAAAAAGAAGAAGAGAAGGATATGCTTGGTGAATGTTGTCAGTCCTCTCATAAAATGGACATCTCTCTCTCTCACACACACACACACCATTTTCACAACCTGGGGTATGGAGTGGTGAAATTGTGCAGTGGGGGAGAGATTTTATTACAGCTCTAAAAATCAGAACTCTAAATAGTGGCCAGCAACAAATATGAAGCCAGTTGTTCCAGTGCTAATCTGGGGTCAGGATGGAAACCAACCAGTTTCTTGTCTCCTTTCTCTGTTAATGAGCTTGCCTCTGATATGAATTATTCCTTTGCATAAATGAACTTGCATTGCTCTGATAGATGAGATGCAGCTGTTCTGAAGGACTTGGCAGTCCCCAGTTCTTGATAACACACTAGTTAGATCTCTCAAAATTCAGATTGTGCCTCCCAATAAATTGAACATCAGAGGCTTTCTTCGTCATCCCATAATTTTCTTCTCCTGCATTCAGCAGAAATGTTGCCAAGGCTTCAGCATCCTTTGTTAAAGAGAGGAATGGGTTTACTTGGAATCAGCACTCTCTGCTCACTGAGGGATGCAACAAGCGTGGCATAGGAGAGCCATGATTGGTACCCTAATGGCATCCTTTATGATCTAAATGCAGCTGCATGGGGAAGGGGCAGGTGCTCCAATTCTGAGCAGAGCAGTAATTCGGGTGTGTGGGTGTGTTATTTAACTCTTTCTGCCCACTACTGCTTCCCAGTTGAAACACCTCCCCCCCCCCGGGGGGGGCTGCTATAATTAGCCCCACAGGGGGAAATATGTGCACGATACAGGTTAAGATTCTCGAGGGATTTGATCTGCTACATGGAGAAGAGGCAGAGTGAAGAGATGATGATGGAAGGCAAATGTGCTGGTGAATCCAAGTCAGCACAGTGGACCCAGTGCATTTGTTCCATGCCAGTTATGCCAGTGCCTCTCCTCTCCCCCTTTGCTATCCCAGCATTGTGGCCTGCAGTCCTTATTTAACTAAACAAATAGCCAATGCAAAAGCAAGGCCTGTTTATCTGAAATTTAACCTTGAGTTCAATGGGTAGAGTTTCATATCATCCGAGGAGCATTTGAAGTTCAAAGCTGGCACTGCTTCATTCCCTCTAAAAGCACAGGTCTAGGGTGCAACAAATGCTTCCTCCCAGGTTTCTGATTCATGTTGAAAAAGCCAAACGCTAACCGCAGAATGCAGGACTTTCCGGTAGGAAACAAATTCCTAGTCACAACAATAATGACGAACACGTTTACATCTCTATAGTAACAAAGAAAGAAAGAAAGAAAGAAAGAAAGAAAGAAAGAAAGAAAGAAAGATTAGGTACCTTGGAGGGACATGGTGGACATGTAAAATATCTTCCTATAAGACTATTTTTTTTTTTTTGCTCAAATTAAACCAGAAAAGAACTGACAAAGTTTCCTCTTGCGGAGAAAAATCCACCACCAAGTGTCAAGCACTGCTATATATATATTTTAAAATTTCCCTTATGCTTAAACTCTCTCTCTCTCTCGATTTCTCTCCATCCACCTGTACCCTTTCCAAGATGTCTGCTTCTTTAGAAAAGGAAATCTCTGTGTAATATATAGACAGAAGAAGAATAAACAACAGAGAGGCGCCCTGTGGTATTTGTATATGAATGGGGAGAGACTGGCTGTCATCCTGCAGGCTGGAGAATGCTCCTTGTGTGTCAAATGTTGGCTTCTCCCCCCTCATCAAAATGCCTTCCTTACACACTTCCAGAGGGACTGGGGCAGGAGTAGCACATAATTAATTTTTATTGTAAGAGTTCCCGTCTCTGGATGGTATGTTTGCCAAGATGATAAAGTCTCCAGAACAATCGCAGACTTAATTATGAATCTCTTTCCAGGGAATAAAAGAAAGGGAGTGGCTAGCAACAAAAAAATACTCATTGAAAGGCAGTGGTGGCAGTGGAGGGAGGGTGACTGCAATGGAAGAATTGACAGTTTCTGGTGAGTTTTCTGAGGGTGAGATGGTTTTTTTCCCTGAGAATGATTGGATTTCAAACCAGGGGCAATGTGGAGCATGAATGTTAATGCCATGAAGACCACTGACATAAGTAACAATAATGACTCCATCCCATGAGGACTTAGCTCTTAAATCTGAAAGAACTATTATTTTATTTCTATCCTGCTCCTACACCCTCAGAACTGGGACTCAAGGTTGCTCATGAAAATTAAAACAAATGCAGATAAAACACACCTAGCTGCAAACATAGCATAAATTATCTATGAAATATGTATGTATGTGTGTGTGTATACACACATATATATTTCATGTGTGTGTGTGTGTGTGTGTGTGTGTGTGTATGTGCTAAAATCCAGATCAGCACCACCACCACCACCAATAACAATACAATGCAACCTTTTCCTTAAAAGCAGTCAGTTCTCAAAAGTCTCCATTTGCTTTTCAATTCCTGGCCTCTTTCTTCAGGAGTACTCCTCATTTCGCCTGCTTGCTCTTGCTTCCCCAGCTGAAGAGTTTGCAGGGATTTGCATGCCTTTCCTTCTCCTCCATTCCCTTGTTTTTTGCCCATTACTTACTAGGTGAGATCTGCAAGGGACAAGTGAAGGGCAAAATGTATGAAAAACGTAATGTGAACTGCTCTGCAGGCCTCAAAAATGCCTTTTCTGAGACTTTTCTAACTTTTCTGTTAACCTGATTGCTTCATGCAGTCATCATGTGATCTTGTCAGATCTCAGAAAGAAAGCACTGTTGGATATGGATGGAATTTGTCTTGGTGACCTTCAACCCAGGTCAATGAAAGAAAGTAGAAGGGCACTAGAGTCAATGGCAGTGTTGCACTGGTCTACCATAGGGTTTTGCTAAGAATGAAAATGAGTTTTAGCCTCAAAAACACTCCCCTCAAAATTCTCTGAAAATTTTGAGGTGAATATTCTCTGATTACTTTCTGGATGTGTGGATATTCAACTAATATTTGATATTCACTATCAGCACCCAAAGTTTTTGGAGTAGTAGTCAACATTTTTGACAGTATTTGATATGTAGTAATCACGATTTGATAGGACTTGTCTGCTGACATGTAACGGCTGTCAACATTTGACAGTATCTGAAAATGACACTGATTATAAGACAGCCTTTGACAGCCAGCATGCATTAGCAGTCAATATTTGACAGTTGCTGATAGAATAATTGCAATCAAATTTAGTAAATGTCGCATTAACTTCTGTCACCCAGCCAGTTCAAGCAAGATTCAATTTTGATACCAAAACATAAACTGAGAACATACCAAAACATATACTTCATTTTGAAATTTTGCCAAATTTTGTTTCGGCTCAAATTCTGATCCAGCAGTCACATGTTCATTTCCCCATAAACATAAATACTAGCCCTTGGCATTTGTATATCTTTAAGATTTCTCTGGCTTGTGACAAAACTTGATGGATGTATCTTGAATTGTCAGTTCAGGCATTCATATCACACACGCCAGTGTGTGTGTGTGTGTGTGTGTGTGTGTGTGTGTGTGTGTATGTGTATATATATATATATATATATATATATATATATATATATGCTAATTGCAATGCTGTGTCCTCTTCCTTGCTCCTTGAAGCCTTGCTTGGATCCTTGTATGTTGGGAACTGTTAACCACTGCCTCATGTGGTAAGCTCCATAACTGCAGCCTCTTGGGGATGAGCTTTGTAGATCTGGCCTGGCTTCTTCCACCTATGCTGGCCCTTGGTTCTTCCTGGGCAGGAAGGAGTAGATGAGCACTTCTTTTCCAAGCTGAGTTTTGCTGGCACAATGTCCACACAAGCTCTAGTGTGTCTTGCATTTCTGATCATGATCCTCGGTTCTGACCTGTGCCTTGTTCTCCATTCCTGCGCTCTAGTTTGCTGTCTGATCTGGATTATTATTTGGTCCTCACTCCTCACTTGTCCTCCGATCTTGCCTTCTGAGTTGCCTTCTGCTCCTGATTGATCTTTGGTCTTGATTCACAGGAGCATGTGATGCTTTCTTGTACCAAATCAGATCACTGGTCCATCTAGCTCTGTATTGTCTACACTCTGACTAGCAGCAGTTCTCCCAGGTTTCAGATGCGGGTCTCTTCCTGCCTTATTTTGGAGACTGAACCTAGGTCCTTCTACAAACCAAGTAGATATTCCACCACTGAACGATGAGCCTCCCCCAAGACTCCTGGCTTGTTATGTCTGGAACCCAGGACACCTGGCACTGCCTCCATGTTGCCTTTGAATCCTAGTGCCCCTTCCAGTTTGGGATCTCACTTCCTGGCTTTCCCCAAACTACTTCCCATGACCCAGCCCTGACACTCTGTGAGATCTGTTCCTTCTGACAACATAGGTAAATTTCAGTGGCAATCAAATGATCCCATCAGAATTGTACACACAGATCTCTCAAAGAGTGAGTACTTAATCCTGGGAGAATGTTGCTTTGCCTCTATATTGAATCCTAGCTGTGGAGGCATTCCTTTGTTCAAATTCAGAAAACAATAATGCCCAGAATTTATCTTAATCACTGTGCATTGGCTCTTCAAAAGGATTCGCACCCTAAAACTGATAAGCTGCCTGCATAGGAGGTTTGCATGTAGATATCACGAAGCAGCATAAAGCATGAATCACACTGCAGTCTCAAGCTGAATGACAATCTGGCCTGGCATGGTGGAGACTGTGAAGTAGGTAACTGTGAAGGAGTGGTATGGTGCTCCAAATCTGTTAGATCAGATATGTATCATAATAGGGCCATATTTAAATGCTGCCTTGACTGTGGCAGCTGCTTCAGCAGAGCCCTGTCCAACATGTTCCACTATATGGAGGGATTAAGGTGACATGGCATTTTCCTTTGCCACTGTCACCACGAGGGGTTGTTTGTCTCTCTGGACCCACCTGACGTGAAAGGAGCAGCATGCAACCAGACCATGCTGAATGGGCTTCTGGATTGCAAAGGAGAGACATAGTTAGTGGAAAGGGCCATAGCTCAGTGGTGTAGCCTTCTGTGTTACATGCAGAACATCCCAGGTTCAATTCTCAGCATCTCCAGAAAGGGCTCAAAATGTCTCCTGCTGAAAAACCTGGAGAACCTCAGTTTAGGCAATACTCAGGTAGATAGACCAATGATCTGACTCTGCATAAGACAACTTCCTAGGAGCATATGGATAATGTTTGAATCAACCCAAAATGACATAGGTATCTAAGAGTCACTGATCTTGCCAGATGACTTCAGCTCAAGTCCACTGCACACTCTGATGTTGTACCTTGCAGCAATTACTTATTTTTATTTAGGTATTTGTTCTATTTATATTTATTCTATTTATAAATAGAACCCTTCTGTTGAGGAGTTTGAGAAAGTGTAGATGGTTTTCCTAACTCTGTGAGGCAGGTCAGTTGAGAGATTATCTCAACATAGCAAACAGCAAGGAGATTGCAAGAGTGAGCTTTGGTAGGTAACTTTGCATCCTGCAACACAATGAATCATTTCACCTTGGGAAAATCTTATTTAAATACTGACCAGACATGCTGGTTTTGCTTTTGCAACATCTGACAGGATCGCAGCAGAGGTGGCATGGCTGCAGGCAAACAGTTCTTCCTTGTATGGAATTTTTTGGCTTCTCCCATGACGACGGCCCTCAGATCCCTGCTTAGTAACAAAGAGATTTTCCTTCTCTTGAGTCCTCACAACAACAGCCTCACCCACGTAGAAACCAGCTCATCTTCTGCAAATAAGTTTCCCAGAGATCTCTAATTTCAAGAACACTCTAGTTGCTTTAAGGAGTTGTGTGTTTGTGTGTGTAACAATTGCAGGAATATGACAGTTAAGAATTACATTTAAGTACAGCACGAGAAAGCAGCTGTCTTTAAATCCATGATCTTTAAATTTATGAGACTTTTCTTTAAATCTGTGAGATTGTCATTTGAGTCTCCAAAGCTCTTCAATCACATGGCTGGGCATTCTTCTCAATCTTCTCACCCAAAGTAAACAAGCAATATGGCCCGGTCAACATCTTGGAGCTTTGCTTGGGTTCTACACCTGCTGCGAGATATGATAAGAAGGGCTACTTTCTTTCTGCAGGATACCAACTTTACTGGCCATTACATATGTAGAATCCTATTGGGAAATGTACTGATTCCAAGATGGCTGCGACATAAAAATGTCACTTTTTCCCATATCTGAACCTGACCAACTAATGTATGAGAGTATGCGTGGTGTCATTTCTGTAGTTTTTGCGGTCAAGGAATCACTGAACATTAAAATACATATTGTTTCAATACAATGGGCTGGATTTGGATTAAGTTCATTGCATTACAATTATATTGAGGTCAATGTGAAAGTTAGTTGTGACTTACTCAATAGAACCCAAGTGCAACTAATTCAGTATGGATCCAATCCATTTAAAATACAGTCGTACCTTGGAAGTCGAACAGAATCCATACTGAAAGTCCATTTGACTTCCAAAGTGTTTGGAAACCAAAGCGTGGCTTCTGATTGGCCGCAGGAAGCTCCTGAAGCCAATCAGAAGCCGCGGAAGCCCCATTGGACGTTTGGCTTCCAAAAATAGTTTGCAAACCGGAACAGTCACTTCCAGGTTTGCGGTGTTTAGGAAACAAAACATTCGAGAACTAAGCTGTTCGGAAAACAAGGTACGACTGTAATCATGCTATAATTTGTGTCTGCTTTCCTTGTTTTCTTTACAGGTGCACTCACCTGATACAATGTCCTAACCCTTCGAAATGGAAGCAAATCATAGATACAATGACCAGGTCTAGATAAGTCAAGTTCTTTCTCACAGCCACCCCTCCCCTAAATAGATTCACTGACCAATTATTAAATGATACCTCGTTAGTGTTTTCTCACAGAATTAAAAATATTGACGAGCTACCCACATACATTGATCTAAATAACCTTCATGAAGGCCACAATGGAATGGAAAACACATTTCTTCGAGGAAAGCTATGTTGCATGAAAATGTGCATTGCTCTACAACTTTATTAAGCTGCAAGGAACAAGAAAAACAGGCAGAAGGGGACATAAATGAGCAACTATTGATCTGGTCCAAGTTTACGCACACAACAAAATAAGATATATGTTTTGCTGCAAATGTTCGGCTTTAGCTCACAATACACAATTAGAATCTAAATGTTCCAGCTTTTGGTGTAGACAGGATGGTCTAACTGTGTGTGACTGAACCACAAAATGGCAAATTAATCCCCATGCTGCTCTTTGGTGAAACAACCACCTTGGAAGTGAAATATCATACATAATGTTTATTTGGTTTCACAACCAGGGCAAGTGATTTCATGAACAGAACAGTTATTATGTTTGAAGGGGTAGCTTTTATTGACGCAATACACTGTATGGAAGATACTATGATGAGAGTGCATGAAACACACTTCTTATTCAAAATGGAGGCACTTACTGAAATGTACAAAGCACAGATCACAGAACTGCTGAGAACCTACAGTCAAGACCCTTATAATGAGTCCATAACTGGCTGTGTGAAAGGGTTATTTCAGATTTGCCAAAAAATATTGCGAAACATTCAGGAAGAAAGCACACACACACGTAACATGGTAAATAAAGTTCCTAGAGAATATTACACTGAAAATATACAAACCCCGATTCATGTTGCAAGAGTGATTGGACAAAAAATGGCTGAGCACATCAGTACTTTTAATAGCCAATTGAACAGTCAGCAAATTAAATCTGTACTCCAAGCACTGGTTGTTGTTATGAATATGATCCTTTATTGATCATGCATCAGAAGAATGGATGATGTTATCACTCAAAGCCAACTATCACAATATCACAAAGTTGGAAGCAAACTAGAGGCACAATGAGAGATACCAGACTGACAGAGAACTTCCTTTGCCAGTATCCTTGATAGTCTATGAGAAAGTGAGTAAAAAGGAAATTATAGTAACATTACAGAACCTTGCTATGTCGATCTCATATTTAATTTATTTATTTGAAGCATTTCTTAAAACCCTGCTCGGCAACAGAAAAAGGCTCTCAGAGTGGCTTAACAAATATCAGTAATAAGACAGTTGCTCCTTCCATGATTAAAATCAGAAAGACATGACCCAAAAGAAAATGGGAATGGGGGAGGTGAGCCGGGAGAGGGGAACAAACACAGGGACTACAGTGGTACCTCAGGATAAGAACTTAACTCGTTCTGGAGGTCCGTTCTTAACCTGAAACTGTTCTTAACCTGAGGTACCATTTTAGCTAATGGGGCCTCCCACTGCCACCACGCCACTGCTGCGCGATTTCTGTTCTCATCCTGAAGCAAAGTTCTTAACCCGAGGTACTATTTCTGGGTTAGCAGAGTCTGTAACCTGAAGCGTCTGTAACCCAAGGTACCACTGTAGTTCTTAGTTATAAAGTTCTTGTAACAACCAGCTAGAATGGAAACAGTTTGAAGTGAGGAGGCACAGAAACCTGAGTCGATGGAATGGCTCTGTTCCCCTTCTCCCTTCTGCCAGGGCTTGGTGCTACTGCCAGATGACACAGAGGAAGGGAGCTGGCTTCTTAGCAGAGGAATACATGTCTCATCTTTCAATGCCTGTTCTTTCAAAGGGTACTTCTACAACTAAATGATTCTCCCCCACCTCATTTATTTTGTTTGCTTGTTATGTTCCCCTATTATTTTGGTGAACGTGCCTGTAACACATATTGCATCAATGCAGTGATGTAAAGATAAATGAACCTGCTTCTATTTTACTCGGAATGTATGTGAACGCTCATAAACAGATTTCCCAGCCTTGAATACAGGTTCAGATTCATCTCCAGGTATGGCAGGGAGAGACACCCTGTCTGAAATCCTGGAGAGCTGCTGCCAGTCAGTGTCGATAATACTGAGCTAGATAAAGCCTTAAATACTGTAGATCATTGTTTGTTGTTGTTTAGTCGTTTAGTCGTGTCCGATTCTTCGTGACCCGATGGACCAGAGAACGCCAGGCACTCCTGTCTTCCACTGCCTCCCGCAGTTTAGTCAAACTCATGCTGGTAGCTTTGAGAACACTATCCAACCATCTCATCCTCTGTTGTCCCCTTCTCCTTGTGCCCTTCATCTTTCCCAACATCAGGGTCTTTTCCAGGGAGTCTTCTCTTCTCATGAGGTGGCCAAAGTATTGGAGCCTCAACTTCATGATCTGTCCTTCCAGTGAGCACTCAGGGCTGATTTCCTTAAGAATGGATAGGTTTGATCTTCTTGCAGTCCATGGGACTTTCAAGAGTCTCCTCCAGTACCATAATTCAAAAGCATCAATTCTTCGGCGATCAGCCTTCTTTATGGTCCAGCTCTCACTTCCATACATCACTACTGGGAAAACCATAGCTTTAACTATACGGACCTTTGTTGGCAAGTTGATGTCTCTGCTTTTTAAGATGCTGTCTAGGTTTATATTGACCTATAAAGCCTTATATGGCTCAGGACCACAATACCCCAAGACCACCTCTCTCCATATCAGTCTACCTGGACCCTGTGATCATCATATGAGGCCTTTCTTTGTGTGCCTCCTCCTCCGAAGAGTGGCAACACAAGAATGGGCCATTTCTGTTTGTGGAATGCTTGCTTAGCACCTTCGTTATACACCATTTAAGCGTCAGGTGAAAATGTTCCGCTTCAACCAGGCCTTCGGCTGACTAATATCCTTATATCCTTTTAAAAGTGATTGTGGGAGGGGTGGGGGAGGAGTGGGGGTTATTGTTTTGCTTTTCTTCTTGTTTTTTCTTCTGCATTTTGTGTTTTTATCCTGTATTTTTATACTGTGAAACACCCTGAGATCTATGGATGAAGGTTGGTATATGTTAAGTTGTGGGTGAACATATCAGACGACACAGCAATTCTTCAAACAGCTCTTGTTTATTCACAGGCCAGAACAGAACTGAACTGAAGGGTTCAGCCAGCCTGCTTATATAGAGCTCCACTAGAATGCAACAGTAACCATTTTCTGTAACTATCCAATCACTGAACGTCACTTTTGATCCCTTATTTGCATATGTGGACCTGAGTGAAAACTATCTACAGTATCCCCCTGCTGGCCCAGGGTGAGAACTTCAGTACATAACAGTATATATTATATATTTATTAAATTAAACAAAACAAAAAAACCCACCTTCTTAATCTAATAAATAAATAAATAGACGGACCAACGGGCTTGGTAAAAAAAACAGCTTCCCGCAGCGCGTGTGCTGTCAATACTAGTCTGCCCATTCAGACTTCCCAGTGCAGGTCTTGCTTCTCCTTCCCTCCCATGTTTCTTGAGAAGAATGATGGTAGCGGCTTGGGATAGCTCAGTCGGTAGAGCATGGACCTCTTAATTCCAAGGCTATGGGTTCGAGCCCCACCTTTGGCAAAAGATTCCTGCATTGCAGGGGGTTGGTTTAGATGACCCTCGTGGTCCCTTCCAACTCTACAATTCTATGGCATGTCTGCAACAGAGAGGAGAGGGAATTATTTTCTCTGAGCATTCGGCACTATTGTCTTCTTGAGACAGGAGAACCAACCAGCTGGGCTCTTTATTTATATCAGCGCAGCAGATGGAGGGACCCTGGCGTAGACAGACTCTCTTGTTGCTCCAGTGTTGCATCTCTTCCATTCACCAGATCTGCCACCTAGAGAAAAGTTTCTGGGTGGAAAAAAAACCCCAAAATAAAACCCAGCGATCTGCTCAGAGCCGCCCACACCGAACTTCCGGCACAGCAGAAAGAGAGAAAGGAAAGAAGAGGATTGTGTGCCCTTCCTTGACCCTGAGAGCTTGCCTCCCCATTTCTCTCGGTGAAGTTACAGACCCTCTCGCACAGTTGGTGCACTTTGCTGCAAAAGAGGGGCGGGCGGGCAGGGTGACGCTCCAGGCCCCCCCCTTTCTCCTTTCCCTGCTGGCAGCCAAATAACACATCTTGTCTCCAAGTAATGTTGGTGGTGTATAATTTAGGAGCTATAAATAGATGGATGTTATTAAGAAAAGAAGAAGACGACGACGGAGAAGAAAAAGTCGCACACATATTCACATGGGCCCTCCTCTTCTCTGGCCTTTCCAGGCATATACAGAATCATTGGGGGGGGGTCACATACTTGAAATGTAATCCCTCCCCACTGCTGGGATTGTGCCCCTCCCTTTCCCTTGCTATTCTCCGCCTTCCCTTCCTCAATCTGCGCCTGCCAGCCTCCTTCTGCATGTGCTTTCTCTCTTTTCCCAGCCATCTGTCACAACCCACCTGTTTCTACTCCTCCCCTTTACTTCCTGCCTGCCTTGCCATCTTCCACTTTCTGTCCTTCGTGATCTTTACCAGTTGCATGTGAAGCTCCCACTTGATTTTTATTTTCCTTTGAAGGAAAAGCGTGAAAGGTACAGA
Organism: Podarcis filfolensis; assembly: GCF_964270895.1. Taxonomy (NCBI): domain Eukaryota; kingdom Metazoa; phylum Chordata; class Lepidosauria; order Squamata; family Lacertidae; genus Podarcis; species Podarcis filfolensis. Next base: position 43,127,904 of record NC_139612.1, on the reverse strand, counting down.
TGCACCCAGCAGAGAAAAACGAAGGGGAAGGAAAATATTAAAGAGAAAGCCCTGGTGCCTGAGAGGCTTTTAAAAGGCTTGCAAGTTCTGAAGACAAGCAGCGGTGTCGCTAGGGGTGGGCGTGTGAAGTTTGGGCAATTACCTCCCCCCTCCCCCGGATAGGTGGGTAGATTGACTTTGGGGAAACTGAATTAGGGGGTGATCTTGGCTACTGGGGAGGATATTGATTTAGTAGAAATGAATTATTTTAACGTCATCTAACTATGATTTGGGGGTAATGAATGGTGATAACGGAAGGGCTGTTACTTTGGAGCATAAATGGAAGATGAACTGATTTGGGATGAACTGCAGTGGGATGCAGTTGTGTGAAGGATTTACCTGGGATAATCTGGATGGGAAAATAATATCCCTGTGATGTTTAAATTCAATTTTTTCATCAATACGTATATAGTACATTAACACATGCAAGTGTTATGCAAATGTGTGCATAGGGTCCTGTGCCCTTAAGTCTCTTAAGTACCCAGCATTGCCCCTGAGGACAAGACTGACTTAATTCCTCTTCCTGGCATCCAGATCAGATACAAAGGCTGCAGAGAAGCAGGAATTTCAGGACATGAATCTTTTCATACCGCTGAATGACAGGCTATATCTGTCAAAATTGTTCCTGCTGTGCAATGAGTTAAAGGTCCAGGAGTCCTCTTATACAATTGGTCACCCTGTGTTTAGCCGAAATAACAAAATGGGTGTGGAGCTTAATATAGAGGCTTCTGATAAGCAAAAAAAAAAAAAAAAAAGATGAGAAGGCCTTAAGCAATCCTCCTAAGACCTGTCAAGGGTAGGACAGATAATTCCAAGGTGAAGGCTGGAATTGATTTGACATTAGTATGAACACACCTAGGGCTAACTCAGGAGACAGCTTTATGCGGTGGGTCTATTGTGAGGTTGGTTGTTTCTTTACACAGAGGTCAGATCAGGTGTGCCAACTTGAATAGAATATTGGGGGAGGGAGAGATAAGCCCCGTCCCACGTTGTGGCATGTACACAACATTTGAGTAAGAATGCCCATCAACGGGGTGTCAAGTATTTTATTGGAGGGTCGAAGGGACCTCAGCCCCCAAGGAGTTGGCTCCTATGCACCAGATGTATGAATGTCCCAGCCCAGCCCTGAAATGTGCTAAGATAATATCTCAGCCCTTGGTCTCCTGGAAAACATTTTGGAATGCAAATTGAATTGGAAAGTGAAGAGTTAGGATCCAGACAGATTAGCACATGAGAATTACATTGCTGAATGAGGTTGAAGGACCATCTCACCCAGCAAGGGTGGCCAGCGGGTGTCCCAAATGTTGTTGGACTACAACTCCCATCATTCATCCCCATTGGGGATAATGGGTGTTGTAATACAACACCTGGGACCCAAGTTCAAAGAATATGGTCCTACACAGTACACAAGCAAAGTGTGATGGCCAAATATTGAATATAAACAACTTGGGGGGTGTGCTTAGCTCAGTTCCATAGTCAACTACCATAGGTAGATCTTTGATCTATGTTTTTTCCTAATTATTTTTAAAAGTTATTAATGCTAGCGGTCTTCACACACACACACACACACACAGAGAGAGAGAGAGATGTCAATGAATTCTTTAAGTGGATTGTGCACTGCATGTAGAAGAACTTTCTTTCGTTTTCCCTCTGCAACTACTGCCAAAGAGAGTTATAGGATGACGCCAAGTTCTATTATTCTGAGAGAGAACAATTTTTCTCTGTTCATTCTTTCCAAACATATGTCAGAATTGGTTTGGAGTAAAAAGCAACAACTGATCATAATGGCAAAGAGCAAATTTGTGATTTCTTTTCCAATGAGCTACCCAACCCTCTGCCCAAAGGATCCTGTCAATCAGCCCTAAGTATCCTTCTAACACTAATTGCCTATCCCAGATCTACCTGGGCTAGTGTCCTCAGCCAGCTTCCCTCCTAATTGCAAGGGGAAAAGTGGTTCTTGCAAACTTAGTGGGGAACAGGAAGATCATCCCAAATGGAAGGTTAATGATGTACCACCTTCTGGCAAATGCACTAGCGGAAGAGTTGTGCGTCTGCACCTGCACAGCCATCCTTGAACACAGAGAAACCTGAAAGGGAAGCTGGAGATATTATAAACCTCCCAAAGATCCCCAGCCATAGCAGCAATTTCAAGCAAATATTGTCTATTAATTAATCTGTTGTACAGGATTCAGGAGATTGTGTTTGGATCTCCCACCCCCTTCGTAATGGTCATCACAGATGCCGTGATTTCTAACGTCACACAAATACTTCAGCTTCTGGAGAAAATCCTCACTTATGCAAATAAAATGAAATGAAATAAAGGTGTCAGCATTCATTTTCAGCACTAAAAAAAAAAGCAGAACATGTTTTCATAATACACATCCTGTCATCAAACAGCCGAGACAAGCTACCTGCCAATTGACATCCTGTAGCGTTTTCTGGAATGTAAGGTGTTCTGTATTTGAGACGACTTGTCAAATAAAGAAAAATGTGTATTTAATATGACAAATAACTTACGCTGCTTTTTTCTCATTTTTTTTTTAAAAAAGCTTGGTGAGTCTGCCTTTTCCCTGCATTGCATACTGTGAAATAAGCACTTCTGAAATGGTGAGCAGCAATTATTGCCCCACAGATGGCTCAAACACGCAATTGCATGGGAGCGAGTGGCCTTATGCTCCCCTTTTTAGACTGTAGAAGGGGAGGGGGGAGAGATGTGCCTTTTGCATCTGAAATAGGAACGCTGGTTTTTGTGTGTGTGTTTGTTTCCTTCTTCCCCAATATGTGCCAAGCACACTTAAAGAAGAATGGGAAACAGAAGACTCTGGACCCGTTCAGAGAGACCTTTTCCATCCCTGACTGCACTTCTCATGAGCAAGCCCCCCACCCCACCCCACATTTGCATTCATCCCCCCTCCCCTTCTGAAGAAGCGTGATTGCATTTTCTGGCACAGGAAAAGCAATTGTCCCATGCAATCAGGTGTACTGCAGAGGGAAATCGCGTATGTGAGTAAGTGAACAAGCGGAGAGGAGCTAGCGAGATGAGAAGGGAACAGCTCAAGGTTGTGGGCAGCAGCGGTGAGGCCTCCGGAATGTTCAATGAGCCCCGCCGTGGCCCCCAGGGACCTTCCTGGGCGAGGCGAGAGAACGGAGAACAGTCACTGGACTGGAATGTATGATCAACAAAGCTGGGGGATCGGAATAGAATAGATAATGAAAGGAGCCCGGCTAGCGGGAAGGAGGAGCAGGATCTAAGGCCGCTGTAGCCCACAGAGCATTTACACTGAAGCAGGCACACTGCCGAATTAAGCCACAGGCATGCTGCTTGCAGATCGCGACAAGAAGGTTCTCCTGTTAGGTGCAGGAGGTAACTAGAGGCAGAGAAAGGACAGAGTGGTTTCAGGAATTCTGGGCAGAGTGTCCCTGAGCATGTGCAGAGTGGTTTCCCCCTTTAGAAAACAGTTTCTCCTTTTGTTTTATTTAAAAGCTCAGATCAGCGAATGTAATCCCAAGGTTATAGGAAGCAGCGAAATGGCATCGGAAATGTTGCATGGGTGCAATTCTTAAAGGTGTCCTGCAGGGGTTACCTTGTGAGAGGTTTTCTTGTCAGGTGGCTAAACCAGCAGCACCAGGTGAAAACGCCCCCCCCCCCTTGCTGCAACCAGCTCTTGTTACAGACACATGTTGTACCTTTTAGCAAGAATAAGGAGGAGATGGAGCTTGCATCTCTCTGGCCGGTACAGGATAGGAAATCTCTATACGTAGCAGGAATTCTTCGTGGATATGTGTATGTGTGTGTGAGAGAGAGAGCGCATACATGTGTCTGAGTGGTGTGATGTGTGCATATGTATGGCAGCCGCATGAAGTCTACGGAAAATCCTACAGGATTCTATGGAAAACAAACTACTGCAAAACTCTGACAGGCACTTGAAGGGAGCTGCATTTTGGAGGGGACAGGTAGACAGTGTCATTGTCTCTCACGCAGGGATGGACAGGAACAGTAGGAGTCAGTCACAGAGAGCATGATTCTCTGTTCCTCTGCTTTCTGTTTATGCTGATGGAATTTACAGCAATTGGCTATGATCTTTGCTTTTGGCACACACAGAACCTCTTCAATGCAGTAAGTGCAGTATCATATTTATCATCGCCAAGGGGAAGGGTGTAAAATGTACATTTCCCTTCTGTTCCAACCCTGTGGATAAGTAGTATACATTTTCTTGCCTCTGGAAGCTCTCTGTCATTAAGTGCAAGTGCATAGTTCTTAAGCATCTGGATCCTGGATGTTCAAAGGTATCGTGCATGTGATTTCAGGAGCGGAAGAGAATCCTTTATTGTGGGAATGTTGTGGTAGGTAACCACAACTGGAGAGTAATGTCCAATAATATTTCTCATAAAAGTACTGCTGCAAGAGACAGATGTTTCTGCGTAGCTCTAAAAAGACATTGTATCCTGTCAAAATCCTTCTAGCTTCCATCAAAATCCCTACAGATGTTTCTCTGTCTAAATTTACCTCAATGTTACTTAAGGTGAAATTTAATGGCAATTGTAGCTCTAAACAATTTAGACCGAGTCAGGCTACCACCTTTCTGCTCTCTCAGGACAGACTTATTGGCTTTTATTATACCACAAAGGTTGCTTCCAGTTGACCCATTTAATGAGCATCCATCCTGATCGGTTTGCAGAGACATTAGATAACATAGTGTTAAGCAAGAGTTATTCGACAGTTTCCAGTGCATTTCCTTGTCACTTTCCTTACTGCAAAAAGTCTGATCTTTTGGAGGAAAGCAGGTTTGTTGCACAGGACCTCCACATCAGCTTCAGTTGTGCAGCCTGAATATGACTGGATTAGAGATGGGAAGGCCTGGGGAAAAACCGGAAAAATTGGGGGGGGGGGAAACCCCAATCCCTCCCCCCTCTTTCCCCCCCCCAAAGCCATTTTTTTCCTGGAAAAATTGAAAAAAATAGTTTGAATATTCCACACACTTTCCCCCCAACTTTTCCTGAAAAAAAGTGGCTTTGGAAAAAAGCAGGAAAAACTCTGGCTCCCCCCCCCCCATTTTTCTGTTTTTCCCCACAGGCCTTCTAGCACCCACACTTTGGAGCTCCCTGCTGACACTAGGCAGGTACTCTCACTATACTCTTTCCAGCAACTGCTCAAAACATTTTCATTAAGGCCAGCCTATCTGAACACATAGAAGCTGCATGTGATTTACTTCCTTTTAACCTCTGCTGACTTTAATCGTCTTTTGAATACTCTTAAATACCTGCTTTTAACTGTGTTTTCTCAATCATTTTAATGTTATGTTGTATATTTTTGTAAACTGTTTAGAAGCTCTCTTCCCATCATGCGGTTTATTAAATTTCTAAATTGTTCTTCATCCAAGATCACTGAGGGTTGGCCTGGCCATTGCTAGTGGCGTCTCATCCTGGTCTGAACTGAATCACAGACTGCTCTTTGCAGCAACAACCCCCTATCCCTTAACACCAGCAGCCCACCAAAATATCAGCCTTACTACCAAATTGACAGCTGGACTTGGGCGACACGGCCTTGTCTGATTAGCCCCAGGCAGCAGCAGGAGCGGATGTAAGGAAAGAGCACCGTTGGCTATGTTCTTGTGCCCATGCTGTTCTTCAGAACCGTGTCAGGAGCAGCTGCCTCATTGTGCGCAGCAGTGGGAAGCGACTTTTGAAAAGGTCATTCCCCAAGCAGTGGCATCTTATTTCCCAGGTTTGAATTGTGTGTTCCTGGGGGAGTATAGTGAGTTGGTTTTTAAAAACCGTTTCCTGGAGGCTTGTAGGTTTTTCACAGCAGGCACACTTGAGCCTTCCCCTCTCCTACTCCTAATTTATCACTCTTCGTTAATGCTGCTTTTAACTCCTGGAATCGAAGCTCAAGCTCCTACATTTTAATGTAGGACAAAGGATGGGTTTTTCCTAAACATCTGTTCTTGTCTGCACACTTTCCCCTTTTCCTTCTGCAATTCTCATCTCACTGGCTTTGATGAGAAGCAAGTTACCGTACTTTTTTATTGGTTCTTCTATTAAAAGCACAAACAATTCCCATATATTATCTTCCTATATACATTAAATGTAAGGCTGTCGTCACACAGCCCCATTGGAGAATCTGGAGAGCCGCATCACAATCCTGGATTTGCATCAAGTCATGGTGGGTGGTGGGGGGAAGAGAAGGCAGGTTTTAAAAGGATAGTTTTAAACAACACAGAGGAACTGTGAGGAGATGGTGGGTTTGGGTGAAGTGTTGGCAAGAAAAAATTGGATGGGAGGCCACACGTTGAGATTCCTGCTTTGCAGGTGAGAGGAGCTTGGATTAGGTGACTTTTGGGATCCCTTCCAACTCTAGAATTCTATGGTTCTATGGATCAATTAAAAACACAAGCAGGGCTGGCAGCCCCTAGTAATATTACTTCCATGTAGTATGCTTTTAAAATTCAGGTTTCTTAAAGTAACCAGAGATATACACCAGCACATATAACTGTATTCAAATACAGTGGTATCTCAGGTTACATACGCTTCAGGTTACATACACTTCAGGTTACAGACTCCACTAACCCAGAAATAGTGCTTCAGGTTAAGAACTTTGCTTCAGGATGAGAACAGAAATCGTGCTCCGGCGGTGCGGCGACAGCAGGAGGCCCCATTAGCTAAAGTGGTGCTTCAGGTTAAGAACAGTTTCAGGTTAAGAACGGACCTCTGGAACGAATTAAGTACTTAACCTGAGGTACCACTGTACTTACGTTATAAATTCTTATAAAATGATGTCACATAAATACAATACTGCATGGGGGCTTGATTCTTTTTTCTATATTATGTGCCCAGTAAATCCATCATGCCCCAAAACAACACCCCAGCCTCCTTGTAGTGTTGTTGCTTTTTAAAGACTCTTAAAAGGAGTACTTATTGCATACTATCTCCACCTTAGGCATTATTTTTTTTTTTGTAATCCTGGAATTTGCAGGTGCAACAGTAGTAAAAAGTAACACATACAGTATATGAAATTGTTTTTATACATGCAATTGTTTTAGCTGTTTTGTATATGCAACCATTTTAAATACATTTTTATTGTATTATGAAACCACTGTGAGATGTTTCATAGGAAGCGATTGATGGATGCAATAAATAAATAACAACCGAGCATTAGCTATTAAAGTATTTAAATCTGTCAACATGATTGATTCAGCCTGGCACGCCCTGCATTCACTGACCAGCTCGGCATCAGTGGCGACACTAGCAGCCCTTGGTAGCATATTGAAGCACTTGGAAAACAAAAAGGGACACTCTATAGTCTGCCCCAATGTTTCCTGAGCACTTGGCTGTTGCTTGGGAAAACTGGAGCAGATTGGAACATTAGCAGCTGAAACCAATGGCTCTTGCTTTTGAGTAGACATGCATAGGGCTGCACTGCAAGTGATGCAGCAGTTGTGCATATCTTGGTTATTTAAAAAATAGAACCATGTTTGGACTGAACCTTTCGGCTCAGTTGCTTGTCACAACACTGTGACAGTGTTGGTGGCTCTTTTGCCTCTGCAGCTACCTGCACCCTTCCTTCAGTGTAGAGAGGAGCTTCCAGTTGCTTTCACTGCTAGGATTGTGATATTCAAGAACGATCTTCCTGCAGCTAATCAGGCAGGGGTCTCTGATGTGAGAGAACGTGCACTGCCTGGAAGCTGAAGGGCAAAAGTCTCTCCACACTTTGTTTTTTTACCCTGCAGATGATAAATATGAGATTGCACTCACTGCATTAAATATGTTCCTCTGCTTCAAAAGTGATTGTGGAACCAAGGGGACCAGCAGTGTAGTATATCGGTGTTCTAGAGGAAATCTGGTGGTCTAACATGGCTTTGAAAGTATGGCCAGTGGCGTAGCGTGGGGGGTGCAGGGGGGGCCGGCCGCACCGGGCGCAACATCTGGGGTTAGGGCAAATCCATGGGTTAGGGGGCGCAAATCCATGGGTTAGGGGGCGCAAATTACTTGCCTTGCCCCGGGTGCTGACAACCCATGCTACGCCACTGAGTATGGCAGAGGAGAGGGTAAGAGATCAGCTTACCGAGGAAACAAAGACGATTCACGTAAGAGGAAACTTGTTTCTAGAACTGCATCTCACCCTGAAAAAGAAGAAGAACAAGGCCTAAACATTGCAACCCAAATTGGGACATCTCTGGCAGAAGCTTGGATGCAAGAGGCGCAGTTCAAATTGTACCTCCTCTGCAGAAAGCGCCAATGAAAATGCAGACAAATGTTTACAGCAGCCAGGAAAGCAAGCAAAATAAAAACCACAGACCCAGCATATTCAGGACTCAGCAAAACCACCACTGCCCCATCAAGACTCTAAACAGCATCTTGCAGGTTATGCAAGATGTCCTGCAAAGGCAGCTCAGTGCGATTGGTGTAAGCATCCCCTTTGCCAAGAACAATCAGTCCAACCCACAAGCAATTCAAGACTCAGATGTTCAGGGTTCAGTGTATATAATGCAGGGGGTGGGTTGTGCATGTCACTCTGTTTCTGCTCCAGCCTCAGGAAAGTGGCCTGCTGATTCCCAGGTGTCGGAAAAGGTTATTTATGTATGGGACTACTGCAGCTCATGTTTTGTTAGCCCCCAAATGGAAAATGAGCAGTCCCGACTAAAGAAGTTTGGCAACTTAAACTGATGGAAGAATATGCGCAGCTTGCGAACCTAACATATAGAATAAGAGAACAAGAAGAACATACGTTAAAAGAAGATTGGAAAAATGTTTGAATATATGGAAGAAAATCGTGTTTATTTGAAAACGTGGGCAGCATCCCAGAGTTGTTGACCTTTTTTTAGGGAGCTGACACCCGCTTACACATTAGCTCTGCTTGGGAAAAGAAAACAGGAAACATAAACAAACTTTTTTTAGTTGCTCATTTATTAACAATGCACCTATATTCACACTTTTATAGTCTCAGATGCATGTGGGCCAGCCAAAATCTGACGCATCACTCCTGGTCTTAAATTGTCATAGCTTAACCTAGCACCAAAATGAGAAAAAAATGCTGAACTTAGATATACCTTATACCTCAGTCAGTAAAGCACGAGACTCTTCATCTCAGGCTTGTGGTTTCAAGCCCCATGCTGGGCAAAATATTCCTGCATTGCAGGGGGCTGGACTAGATGACCCTGGTGGTTCCCTTCCAACTCTGTTATTCTGTTGTATCTGAAGGGCTGTTCGCAGGGAAGATGGAGCAAATTTGTGAGAGATGCTTGAGCTGTGATTCCTGCACTGGAGGGGGGTTGGTCTAGAGTCCAGTTCTGTGATACTATGATTAAAATACTCCAAGAAATAAATAAACGGGTTTCTCTGTGGCAGTCACTGGAAAGGGCTCCAGGGGCGGCCATCCCACAGAAAGTTTGACATGTGCCCTGTACCCCAAGCCCTATTCGCCGGGCCAGACCCGGTGAGCCGAAGGCGCGCTCCGCAGTGGCAAGTGCCCAGGAGAGCCTGAGTACGTGACTGCACGCCTGTGGGATCTAGGCAGCTTGAGGCGCGTGCAGGCCGGCCACCTCAACGCCTCCTCTGCTCAGCCTCGGACTCTGGGCAGGAGCCCAAGGCGGCGGAGGCAAGGCTGTGGGAAGCGCGCAGCATCTAGGCAGGTTGAGGCGCGCGCAGGCCGGCCGCGCCTCAACGCCTCCTGCTTGGTGCTCTTAAGCCCGAGGCAGCGGCGGGCGGCTGCAAGGCCCGGCGCGCAAAAATACAAGCATTGCTGCGCGAGCCGAGGCAAGCCGAGGCGACTGTTGAAGCCGGTCAACGGAGCCTCGTGAGCAGCGCGCTGCTGGGCTGGCCCTACGCTAATAGCACGCAGGGGGGCGGATCCGGGCAGCCGCCTCGGCGCCTGCGCTGCTGAATAAGGGAGCCGTCCACAGAAGAGCGCTGTCTGCCTGCTGCTAAGCTCTCTCGGCTCTTCCCGGACGACTCCGCTCAACTCCGGACTCGCCGTGGCGCCCTCGGCAGCGGGGAGCGCCCTGATGCAGCGCGCCAGCTGCACCACTGGTTAGAGACGGGCCCATATTCTGCATTGTCTGACAGAGCCTGACAGAGCAAGTGGAAGATATTTCGCTAGGGTGTGATGGCGGCCACTCCCATTCTGTGTGCAGAGGAAGGGTGAACTGGCAGTGGACTCTTACCTGAATACTGGCAGTGGGATAGCATCCTGCACTGCACTCCAGGGAAGCAGGCTAGCTAGTTTAAGGTGTGTGTATACCAGGCATCGCAGGCACAGCTCTGCTCTCCAATGGGCAGAGGGCTATGGGGGAATGGCCGGACAAAAGCAAGCACACGGCCTAATGGTAGAGCTGATATGTGAAAGCCTTAGTTGTTGATAACTTTGCACTGTCTAATCCTCAGTTATCTACAACCTACCTGAGTGATGCTTCTGATTGGAGAACTGCAGTTGTACATGTTCAGGTGGTTTTAGCGTGATTGGTTCCCCTGCACTGGGAGCCGAGCAGAGAGGCAGCTCGGTAAGCACTTGCCTGACAGGGAGCTCTGACAGGGGTCCTAGAGTCCTCCTGCCTCCTTTCCATCAGAGCCTCACGCCTCCTTTCCAAAGCCCACATGGTGCAAGTGCCAAATTCTGACCTAGCTCAGGGCGCCATAGTACCCATCCACCCCTGCCAGCTACATAAAGGTGGTGTCACATTTGCTTCAGGGACACTCATAGAGAAAATGTCTAACAGCTGAAGAGGTGGAAACTTGTACGTGGGGCTCTGCCTTCAAACACCACATCAGCATCTTTCTCCCTGGAAAATTGTTGCCACGTTGGCATTCTTAGAAGCTGTCCTGTTGCGGCTCCTGCACCACTGACTCCCCAGTGAAAGAAAGTGGTCCTGAGAAGAGGTAAGAAAGAGACACTGGAAAACGGGCCCTTTGCCATTTCCTCAGGGAGAATGCACTGCGAGTAATTCAGATAGGGGCCACAGTTGCCAGCGGGCCTTGCGTTACGCAGCCTGATGGAATAGAACAGCATCTGTTCCTTTCGTTTTCACTGTTCCAGGCCCTGTGACATTTTGGTTCGCCTGGAAAACCTCGGAGCTAGAATCATACACCCAAATAATTATTCCATGACTTGAAAATGATCTCCCTCACCCCCCTTTTCTTGAAATGTGTGTTTTAATATCAAATTATTTATAACCCAGCCTCGCGGTCAGGCTTTTAATGAAAGAGCTGCCAGAGCCTTTTAAAAGCTTTGCATTCACTCGACTGGCTATATTATGCTGAGTAAGGGCCTCAGGGGTTTTAGCAGAAAGAAGGGGGGTGGGGGTGGGAACTCTTCTATTGCTTGTATAAATTTCCCCTCTCCGCTTCCCACCCCACAGTCCACGTGTATTCTCTCTTCAGCTCTCTTCAGCTTTCTCTCCTCTCTTTCTCTCCCACTTTATTTTTCTCTTTCCATGCAGGTCTGGCATCCACAGTCAGCATGCTTGGGAATCCGCCAAGGTCCCACAACCCAGCAGGAAGGGAGCCCATGGACAAGAGCCTTTGGGGGTGGGGATGGGGGAGGGGGAGAGGGCGGGTGTCTTGCCCAAGGGCCCTTCAAAGCCCAGAATTGCAAATCTCATTCCCTCCCCCTTTCTCACTGCTTCCCCCGCTTCCAAATTTTCACTTTACGAGCTTGTTTGGAATAGAAATGCCGCTGGAATTGATGTATACACATTAATTGATGATTAAACATGGTTTCCTCAACGCAATATGGATTTTTCTATCCATAAGAATATGTAGAGGGCAAATTTATATGGAGGGGGTGGGGAATCCTCCCCTCTTCTAATTTCATCAGGCAGTTTTTGGACGCTTCAGGGATATAACTTTTAATTCTAGAATAGAAGATAACGAATCATTCTCTCCCTTCCTTTCCCCCTTTCTATTCCATTTTTTATTCTAAAATATAAACAAACTGCTGCAGAAACTTTCTGCAACTGATGGTGGAGGAGGCTGCTACCACTGATCTGCTGATCAAGCAGAACATAAGGACCAAAGTAGCCAACAATGTTAGTTCCCTATCCATACCCTTAAGTGCAGGGTTTGGGGGTACTTGTTTTTCCCCACCATAAATGGCCAGCAGAGGGGGGCTGTTCTGCCTTTGAACCCCACTGTGGGGCAGGGAGATGTAATCTTTTGCTAACCCATTGTTCTGATTTGGATCAAGAGACCTGTAGGGGCAATTTGCATTGCTACCCCCTTCTCATTCACTTATATGGCAGCTCCCCCCCCCCAACTAGGGTCCTGATCTGTACATTGGTAATTTGCGTTTTTAAAACCACTTAAGAGCACAGATCTGGGACAAACAGATTGCCTGGATTGGCCCTGATTGTTCTGGAATCGGAGGAGACACCAGAGTAGGTAGCTGCCATTGTTGCTGTCAAATCACATTTGATTTTAAACTCAGCCAAATGCATGAGACAGGCTAAGCAGACACGGCCCTCTTAAGAAATATGTCATGGAGTGGTCCCCATAGACAGGACTGGTATCTGTCACTCTGCTGAATGCAACAAATATGAAAACAACAACCCAGATTCCTTCCCACTGGCATAATTTGGAAATGACATCACTGAAACCAAGGGAGGCTCCCCACATTTATGCCAGTGACAGATTTTGGTCATTTAGGATTTGTTTTTGGCAGAAGGTTTCATATTTGTTTTTTGCCTGACACTGATTGTCATCAACGTGCTTTTCTGCTCCCCCCTCCCAGATGAATCAGGGGGACTCTTCAACAATTAGAAGTATGACAGATCAAAGTGGGGACAGCATGTAGAAACACCAGCATTTGCACAGTTCATTCTTCAGCAGGCTTACTTAGGAGGCAGAGCCATTCAGTTCAGTGGGGCTTCCTTAGAAGTAAATGAGCACAGGATTGTAGCCTTAACGCTGAACTTATTCCCGCAGTTTCTTAGTGCCCTCTCCGGAGTGCCACAAATAGTGATTTATGGCAGCATTATGGTTCTTTATCTTTCCAGTTTGGAGACACATTGATTTATCCCTTTCCTCCCCCTCTTCCCAATTCCAATATATTGCAAGGTTTCAAGGCAAGGGAGGTTACAAAATATAAGCTTAATGTTTGGTGGTTGTTCATATCGTATGCCAGGGTAGCACAATCCTTTTGGAACTAAGATATTGATGGTCTCCTTCCTTGCACTGCTCCTTATTTACTCTGGCATTCGGGGCAGGCAAAAGGAAGCACTTCCTCACATAGCACATAGCTAATTTGGAGCTATTGCAGTGATGACCACCAGCCTGGAGGACTTCAAAAGGAGTTCAAACAGATTCATAGAGGAGAAGACTTCCAATGGCTACTGACCATGCTGGCTGTGTACTACTTCCAGTTCTGGAAGTGGTATTCCAGTTTCTGGGCAACATGAGTGGTGAAAGTGAAGTTAGAGTCATGTCCTTCTTTCTGGCTTCATGGAGGCATCTATCTGGTTGTCCACTGTGTGAACACAGTGCTGGACTGGATGGGCCATTCGTCTGATCCACTAGGGCTCTCCTTACACACTTATGGCATTGATTAGAACGAAGCATTTACTGGTTCTAAATTCAGGGTTGGCTGCATTTTGCTATTTTATTGGAATCCCTCTGGTCTGCTGACGTGTTTCACATTTACAGTGGAAGTTGTGTGATTTTTTAAAACTTATTTGTGTCTCAAGTATGCTATCTTGCTTAGGAACATAAGATGTCTCTTGCTGAATGAGATCAAATGCTACTTGGGTTGATTTTACATTAGCCATTTTCTTTAGAATTGCTTTCCCCCCTCACTTACTTTTTACCAGGAGTCCAAATGATGGAATTGAGAAATCAATGTACCCCAGTGTTTTCTGTGGTGTCCTCCCCTGTTTTTTAAGACTTTAAAAAGGAAGAAAGAAATGCAGTTGCTGTGGCATCCTGTCCAGTGTGGATTGGCAAAGTGCGGGTGAAGCTCATTTTATTGCTTTCTGATAAGGGTTGCAGTGAGACTGCTGATAAATAGGCTGTTAATTCCTCTTATTGTTCCCATAGGATGGGTAATCATTGATTTTTCTCTCTTGATCCTTTTCTTTTCATAATATAATAGTGCTATTTTGTTATATAAAAGAAAACAAGAAAACAATGAGAATGCATTAGTTATTAATATGTCTCACCCCACTCCTGCCCCTTACAGGAACAGGAAGTGATAGCAATAAATTAAGAGAATTTATTCAAAAGGGAATTAATAGGCTATTCATCATCAACACTGCCGTAGCGTTCATAGGGAAGCAATAAAATGAGCACAACTAGCAAGCAGGAAGCTTTCAATTAATGTTGGAAAGGATCTTTGTTGAATGTATCTTCCTTCTGATTAAACATTGCAAAAGGATTTTGGCCATGGCTGAGCACATTTCTAGATAATTTAGTGTTGTATTAAGTGGTATATCAGGCCTGCTTCAGCACTGTTGCTCACCCCTGCTCTTTTTATTTTATTTTTCTGGGCCTGGCGATGTGCTAAACTGGTTACTTGCAGCTGCTTCCATATTCATTACCCCAATTGCTCAGGGCCCAACTACAAACTGAGCACCTGATTGTGACACTGGTTGGGTTGTTGCCTCTTTCTGCACTGCCAGTTCATCCTGGTTGTCTTGTAAGCTTGCAGGGGATGTGTCAAGATGGTGCAGTATAAAAAGTAAATAGAGCTTTATAACTGTGGCAGATAAAGAGATGCTAATATATATTAAGTTTTAAGCAAAACAATGGCAACTTTGCCATCCAGCAATCCTTTAAGGTCCAGGAGTGAGAACTAACCACAAGATTTGCTTCAAAACCTGGTTTGGTGCTTTGGAAAACAGGTTGCCTTAGTCCAAAGAGGTCTAAGTCTGAGTCTGCTTTTAAAAGATGGAGCCCTGTTGTTCCTCCACTGTGTTGTGGAGAGCAAAATGTTTATAGTCCCCCACCCTGCTTTGGATGGATAAAATTTGCAGGCATAGTTAACCAGAGTGGAAATAACCTGCCAAATCACAGGCAAATGTATCTAGGGGTTTCTGTGTTGGACACCTTTAAAATATGTCTCTCCCAACCCCGAAGGACCTGCCCACAACTTCGAATTATTTTGGCAGAAGTGGGTAAAATTTGCAGGGATGGATTCTGCCAAATTTCTGAAGGATATCTGCAGTGCTTTTCAGACAAAGGTAGCCTTTGCCAGGGTATGTGTGTGTAAAAATATTTTGCCTAAACTCCTCCTGTGCTTTGTGAGCTTTTGTTAGGAAAATAGGAGACATGAGATAGGTGCCCCTAGGTAAACAAAAAACAAGAAACCCTGCAAAATGGGAGACAAATAGGGAGCTTTGGTCTAGATATAGTACTTCTAAACTTATTTGCTTTCCTCCTCGTGGTTTCATTTGTGGACATGGGTTCAATGGCATTAAGTAGGTAGTCATAGGTGGTATTACGCAGAGCAGCAACAAGGTGTTTTTATTTGAGGAGCAGACTGGTATGGGCATTGGAAACTTCCGTCTCATAGTCCCATACTTCTCTCACCACAAATCTTCCATGCCTTCTCTGATTTGGTGTGTGTGTGTGTAATGATTGGAAGGAAAAGACAGGATATAAATAAGAGAGTGGGTTGGAATGATGAGTGGTAAGCAGCCCCCAAAAGAACTCTTTAATGTTGCTGTTGCTCTTCCTCAGAAGAAACTGCAAAGTATGAAACCAATATGCTAGCTTATTTCTGGCAATGTCCGCTCCCCCCCCTTCCGCACTGGGATCAGAGAATCCAGGTAAATCATTTCATCTGATTATCATTCCCCTCTTTCCATTCTCCTCACCCCAACATTTGTTGAACCTCAACTCATACTCACCCAGCCTGACTTTTTCTGTTAGGTTGTGGGTGAACATATCAGACGACACAGTGATTCTTCAAACAGCTCTTGTTTATTCACAGGCCAGAACAGAACTGAACTGAAGGGTTCAGCCAGCCTGCTTATATAGAGCTCCACTAGAACGCAACAGTAACCATTTTCTGTAACTATCCAATCACTGAACGTCACTTTCGATACCTTATTGGCATATGTGGACCTGAACTATCTACAGTATCCCCCTGCTAGCCCAGGGTGAGAACTTCAGTACATAACATTTTCCTTACATGGTAAGCTTAGAGATACTAGCTTCACTTCCCCAGACATTGGTCTGCAGGGTGGTGCTGTTTTGTATCCAAGGCATTTTAGCGGGGCCCTGCTTCCACTCAGGGTACCCTATGCAGATCCTTCATCTCAAATAGTCTCTGAAGAGTCTCCAAAGCCCCACACTTTGTCCCTGGCCTTGGGCTTGTCCCTATCCCAGGGTCCTTTCCATCTCTTTATTCCTCAGGCAATTTCAAGGACTGTTGTCTTTCTCTATGGAGACACACACACACACCCCGACCGTGACCCACGAAAGGAATAAGGGATAAACTAATTAATTCCAGGCCACAGAAGTGGAAAGAAAGCAAATACTCTGCAATTAATCAGGATAGCTTGAGCCCGTCTCTTCTATCAGATATGGTAGGAAGTGCTAATTGCAGAAGATAAGACGCACAGCGGGAAGCACAGTGTTGGCTTCTGTACTAAGAGATGAGGAGAAGGATGCTTTGCTGCTCAAAATGGTACAATATAAAGGGGACATAGGCAGATTCCTCATATCATGGCCATTCTGTTGGTTCAAGAGAAAAAAACAGGTATGATGGGAGAATTCCCAGGTGTCAAGTTCCAGGTTTGCAGCAAGTACTTGGTGGCAGAAGCCCAGCATAGGAAAAGACCACATGTTTGGTAAAAAAAAGAAAATAAAAATGGTTTACTTACAAACTCTCCAATGGTCAAGTTAATGTGCTTTTCCATACATCAGTCAGAAAAGTTGCACAGGCAGTAAAACTTGGCATAGTTGCAAAGCGGTGAAAGTTCCTAAATAATTCAGTGTCCTGTAAAGGTTCCTTCCAGGCAACTGAGGTAACAGGTGTTGGAAAGGGCCTTGTTGTTCTACCTGAGGCTCTGAAAAGCCACTGCCAGTCAGAGCAGACAGCACTGGGCTAAATGGACAAATGGCCTGATCTGGTGTAAGGCAGCTTCCAATGTTAACAGGTGGGAGCTAAAGCAGAATGGCAGTCAGTCAGTGGCGAAGCAGAAAATAAATCACTGTGGCATATGCCTAACTCTTTCGTGATGTGGGAGATGACTCTTCCATATCCTTCACGTTTCATTACAGTTCCCAAAACACATTGGCTTTATTTGGCCATGTTGATTATTAATGATAGTCATGTACCCCGAGACTCCTCTAATCATTTTTTATAAAGCACTCAAGGAGTAAATCAATAAAGTAAACCATGCAGCAAACTTAAAGCATTACTTAGTTGAGCTGCTAATAAGAATCAGCTGAGAAGGAGGTTTTAAAAAGCTTCTCATTCCCTTCTTTTTCTGACCCCCTTTCTCTCATGACTGCTTGCTCTTTTTGTTCTAAATCACCACGGAGCTCTTTGAGCTTGCTACACGGTTTGCATGTCAATGGAGAGGATGTGTCTGGATATATGTATCTGTGTGATAGGCCAGAGTCAAGGGCTGGCATGTGGGGGGCATCCATTAAGGGCCCACACCCCAGCCACCTGGACCATTGCATCCTGCTTGCCTCTTGGTCTGGCTGAGAACAGTGGAGAAAGATTGCTTGCCTCCTCGTTGATTGCCTGGTAAGTGGTCTGGTAAGTGGTATCAATAGTTATTATTTTTGCAAACTGCTTAGAGGCTTTGTTGCAATCAAGCAGGATATATATATTTCTTAAAAGGTGAGGAAGAGGAACAGCAGCAGTTGTGGAGCAAGACTCATTGCTGGTAGGAGGCTTATGGAAACTGCTTTCCCAAGGCTCCTTCCAGACCTGGAGCTGGCACTGTCCACGGGGAGGTGTACTGATAGACACATCATGAGATTCAGTTAGATGTTTGCGATTGATCAAAGATGCCTCTCGCCATGCTCTGCAAGGATAAAAATGGCATTGGTCAGAAAATGGAAATAACAATGCCCTTGAAGAACAGGAGGAATACTCAAGCACAGTGCATTTGCCAGCACAAGGTATGGGTTTCTGTACGTTTCATTTCCTCTTCTCCCACTCCAGTGTTCTGCTATAGTTCTTACAATTGCTCTCCTCCCATACAAGTCCATGGAAACCACTAATTTCAAAAAATGGAATATATTTGTTGAGGTGTGCATTAGCTGTGCACATTTCTGAATACTGAGGCAAATCGTGGTGATTCAGGGCAGACTCAAGTTCCTTAGCCTGATCACCTCTTTACAGGGCTAGCTGAGTCAGATCAGGAAGTGCCCAGCCTTCTGTCTAGCTCTGTTGCCTTGTCTTCCTCTCAATAAAGTTATATCACAACCTTTCTTATTTTTAGAGAAATGAAACCAAGCTGACCCAGAGCTTGAGGGTGGAGAAGATGTAGTGGAGAAGTGAAGATATTTTGCTTTAATGGTCTTGCTCTTAAGCACGGTGGTTATTTCCCCAGTGCACTCCAATCACAGTGAGCAGAATGGTTTGCCACATGGGTGGCCATTTTCCTCCAAGTTCTGGCTCCGAGAGTAGTGTAAATGGAGGTGTTAGACAACTGGGATGGCCTGGTTCTTTGCCATTCATTCTTCTTCGTAACAACAATTACAAATCACGACTCCACTTCTCTCTTGTTGTGGACCTCCCCACCACCTCCAAAAAGCAGTGACTTTCTAGGGTTGTTTTTTAAAAAAAATATACTGAAGGTAGTATCACTAGCACGTTAGACCCTGGATCTATGGCAGGTTCCTTGTGCCGTGAGTACTTTCTCAGGTGACCTCCATGTCAGAGTCAGCAAGATTCTGCATGCTCCCCTTGACCTCCTGAAGCAGGCTCCAGTTCCACAGCAGTGACCTCCAAGTGCTTCACTAAAAATATACAAGGTCATAGGTCAGTAGCTGGGTGCTTCATCCCCTTTTATTCATTCTTGAGCACCCAGTGGCATAATATTTAGGAATGCCTACATGTCATCATTTGTCACACAGGCAGGGCTCCCGCTGCTGACTCATGGCCCAGCTCCTCCTCCTCCTTGTTGGCAATGCCTGTCTCTGCTCTGATCATGTTGGCAATGAGAGTGAGAAGAGTTCTGTCCTCCAGAATGGAAAGTGGTGACAGTGATGAGGAATGAAGGGGGCATCTTGCCAAGCCAATCCCCGCCCCCCCAAAAAACCCTGGATCCTACATTGGGTGCCTGTCTGAAGGGGCTTTTCCAGATCATCTTGGCTAACAGCCACATATATTTTATTCCACCAAGTAATTTGGAAGTAAACCAATAGGAATCCCTGAAAAGCACTTATGACCCAGGAGACAGAAGATTGCAAAGCCTATCATTTCCTTTGGCTTCTTTCATGTCCTTGGGAAATGGCAAGCCAAGAGATATATAACCTTTCTAAATGCGATGTAAAGCTCAGAGTCTACCAATACTGCATGCTCTGGGGTCCAATACTGTCTCTAGAGTTTAGGTGCCGAGGTGCAGATAGTCACGTGCTGGCAATTCAGAACCAGGAGAAATACACATTTGACTTGGGCACTACACAGAATCACAACCCAAATTCTCTGATAATAAGGGTCTTTTCTTCACCCCTCTGGCAGCTTAATGTTGCCTCAAAGCAGATGTGAATTAGTCAGGCTTTGAAACACTTTAGTGGAAATGACATTTCAAGTTTGTTTGCAAGTATGCGGTGACATGGACGCTGAACTTTTAACTTTTGTTTTCTGAAAAACTGTAGTGAGTTATTCATCAGCAGGCATTTTTGCAAAAAGGGGAGGTGTCTTCCTATCTGTCCAAATTCTTATTTGTCTGATTTGGCTCGCTTACTTGAAATTTTCCACCTCTGCCCCCAAATACAGCACTTTTAAATGATACAGAGAAGTTTGAGTGCATACCAGCAATGGTAACGACAGTTCTTACCATTTATGTGACATATTTCAGATCTTCAAGGTGCTTTGCATTATATGCAGAGACCATTCTAGGCATTTACAATTGATGTGTGATCACGGACGTGCAGGTCTTTTTGGACCCAGAAGAAGGCAGAACAGGGGTCGACTGGGGATGGAACGGGGGTGAGGTGGGACAGGGTGGAGCAGAGCTGCCTCTGGACAAGCTGCTTATGATTGTGGTAAAGCAGAGAGAGAGAGAGAGAGAGAGAGAGAGAGAGAGAGAGAGAGAGAGAGAGAGAGATTCTGCATCATTGCAGACCAACAGAGTGAACCCACTTAGGAGGTTGGGTGAAGCAGCCACCTTGGTCTGTGGAAGCTGAAGAGATGGGACACCCACGGGGCCCCTGGCCTGACACCTCCGCTTCTGGCAGAGAAGCACCACTAGTGAAAACACTGGTTTCCAACAAGATCTTGCCAAGATAGTGCAAGAACTTGTGAGATTTTGACACAATATCTCACCAGAAACCGCTGCCGCACAACCCAGGTAAGGGCAGAGGGGCAGTTGCATAACAGGATGCATCCTCTGGGGCATCCTCTCATTTTGTTTTGGGAGCTGTGGCTGCTGCCGAGTCAGAGCAGATGACTTGCAGGCTGCTTATAGCCCGGGTAGTGTCCCTCCCTGAGCTATGTCACTTGGAAAGCACAGACCAAAGCAGCCCACAAGACGTAAATCAAACAAGCTTAGCGACTGAGTGATCTAAGGATGGAACTCAGAACTGCGCCTCCAAGGAATAGGATTGTGGCAGGGCTGGTTCTGCTAGGCCACAGGCTGAAGCAGCCCACTTCAGGTGGCACCTTGGCTGGGAACAGATGGTGGCAGGAACTGGTGTGTTGATGGAAGATAGGAAGGTGATTGATTCTAGGTCAGACTCTTTGTCCATCTAGCCTAGTATTGTCTACTCTGGCTGGCAGAGGTCTTTCACATCACTTTTTAACAGGGGATAGCAGGGACCTTCTGCATCAATGCAATGGGCAGCTCTGCTTCTGAACTCTCCTTTGGCGCAGCAAGACATTTTACAAATTGGCCTTAGAAGCTTAATGTTATCAGGGCCCTTTGGGATTTGACATCATCCAGTGACAACTGGAGGGCACCACTTTGGCTATCCCTGATGTAAATAAGGAGGAGTAATGACAGAGATAGTGAACTGCTTGGCGCTCCCTTCTCCAAGCTATTAGGACACATCCATGATGATTATGAGTCTGACAGTTTCTCTGAGCCAACATGGGGCAGAATTGGTTAGTATTGAAAGAATTGGTTAGCTGCTGGTGATACCACGGGAGGAATAATGTCTGCAATCACATCTTAATGAGAAGGTTGTGATTATGCTTCCCATTTTGGCTTTCCTTAAATAGCCATTTCCCCACCTACCCTCCATTTTGAGACCAGAAACTGCAGCAGAATATGGTCTCCTTCTCATTGAGCGGAGCTTTGTGTAGGCAGCATGTTGCATTTATGTTCTGAAAGATGCAGTGCCTGATTTGTTCATGGGTGTTTCCACCCCCCCCCCCCATAAAGCCTGAAATGGTTTGTGGTTCTGGTTTTCTTAGAAACTATACCAGTCTCTCTCTGTGTGTATTTTCCTCTCTGAATCTACAGTGTTTGAACTCATTATCCACCCTGAACACTTATCCACCCTGTTTTAAATATTGAGGGGTTTCTGTTAGGACGTTCCCTTCTCTCCCCACCCACCCCATTGAGAGAAAACTTTGCCATTCTGGCACTTACCGTATTTTTCGCACGATTGGACGCACCGGACCATAGGGCGCACCTAGTTTTTTGGGGGGGAAATAAAGGGAAAAAAATTCCCTTTATTCCCCCCCCCAAAAGCAGGTCAGGGAAACCGAACCAGGTCGAGGAACAGCGGGATAGTGGCGCTGCGCCTCCCTGCTGTCCCCCGAGCTTGTGGGGCTGGCTGATGTCTGCCTGGCGCGAGGGGCGCTCTGCTTCAGGGCGCCCCACCCGCCGGGCGGCAGGCTGCTATCCGCAGCTTGGAGAGCCTTGCAGGGAACTCCTGCAGGGCTCCCCACCCTGCGGATGTCTGCCCGGCGCGAGGGGCGCTCTGATTCAGGGCGCCCCGCCCGCCCGGCGGCAGGCTGCTATCCGCAGCTTGGGGAGCCTTGCAGGGAACTCCTGCAGGGCTCCCCACCCTGCGGATGTCTGCCCGGCGCGAGGGGCGCTCTGATTCAGGGCGCCCCACCCGCCGGGCGGCAGGCTGCTATCCGCAGCTTGGAGAGCCTTGCGGGGAACTCCTGCAGGGCTCCCCACCCTGCGGATGTCTGCCCGGCGCGAGGGGCGCTCTGATTCAGGGCGCCCCACCCGCCGGGCGGCAGGCTGCTATCCGCAGCTTGGAGAGCCTTGCGGGGAACTCCTGCAGGGTTCCCCACCCTGCGGATGTCTGCCCGGCGCGAGGGGCGCTCTGATTCAGGGCGCCCCACCCGCCGGGCGGCAGGCTGCTATCCGCAGCTTGGGGAGCCTTGCAGGGAACTCCTGCAGGGCTCCCCACCCTGCGGATGTGTTCCCGAAGCGCCGGGCGCTCTGCTTTCAGGGCGCCCGACGCTCCGGGAAGCAGGCTGCTATCCGCAGCCTAGACACAGCTAGCGGAGCGCTAATCCCGAAGCTTGGGGCTGCGGAGCTCAGCGCGCCCCAAGCTTCTGGGTGCCGGCAAGGTCTAGACGGCTAGCGGAGACCTTGCCGGCACCCAGAAGCTTGGGGCGCGCTGAGCTCCGCACGCCGCAAGCTTCGGGATTAATGCAGCGCTCCGCTAGCCGTGGGAGAGCTGGGTCTCCCACGGCTAGCGGATAGCTTCCTGAAGCCTGGAGAGCGAGAGGGGTCGGTGCGCACCCACCCCTCTCACTTTCCAGGCTTCAGCGAAAGCCTGCATTCGCTCCATAGGACGCACACACATTTTCCCTTGCTTTTTAGGAGGGAAAAAGTGCGTCCTATGGTGCGAAAAATACGGTATTTCTCCCTCTTCTGGTGGAATCTGCCTTTGTTGGTTGTCTTAGATACGTGAGCAGGCATAGTGTGGGAAGCTCTTTCTTGGTGACAGGCTGAAGGAGTAGTTTGAATATTAGTGGAAAAATTATTTAAGGAATCCTTTTGAATTATAATCATTGAATCAATGCTTAGACCCTGAGAAGTAGAAGCTGGAGTATCATTTGTGCATTCTGAAACTGGACTTTAGTTGCATCATGGCTCTGTTATCTCAACCACGAACATAAGGAAAGAAGTATTTTTGTTTTCAAACAGGCTACAGGGGTCAGCAAACTTTTTCAGCAGGGGGCCAGTCCCTCAGACCTTGTGGGGGGGGGCTATATATTTTTTTGGGGGGGGAAGGAACGAATTCCTATGCCCCACAAATAACCCAGAGATGCATTTTAAATAAAAGCACACATTCTACTCATGTAAAAACACCAGGCAGACCTCACAAATAACCCAGAGATGCATTTTAGGTAAAAGGACACATTCTACTCATGTAAAAACATGCTGATTCCCAGACCGTCCACGGGCCAGATTTAGAAGGCGATGGGGCTGGATTCGGCCCCTGGGCCTTAGTTTGCCTACCCATGGGCTATATTCTCAGCTATGGTGTCTTAGGAATATCACTGGGCAAGTGGGCCCAAAGGATCAGATTATGGTAGGAAAAGGCCAGAGCTCAGTACCAGAACATCTGCTTTGCAGGCAGAAGGTTCTAGGTTCAATTGGATATTGAATAAATAGTAATTTTCGGGTGGTTATTGTTTTTGTTGTTACTATGTTGTGTATTTTTGTGTTTTTACATTGTAAACTGTCCTGTGATCTTGGATGAAGAACAATTTATAAATTTAATAAATGTAGTAGTAGTAGTAGTTTTGGGCTTTGCAAGCCTTCATCTCTTTTCGTTGACCCATATTGTCCATAGCATCCTGTGCAAAGGGATGGAGAAGACCAGTGCTTCTTTAAGGTTTGTGGGCCCCTTAGCAAGATGCCTTCAGTGACCCCCATCTCTGAGTGGGACCACCCCCTTCTTGCCATTGTCACTGCTATCCATTATATGACCTCTCCCTCTGGCCGCAACCCACACCACCACACAGAGGGAGAGCCCAAGGCATCTGCTCCACCTCTTCATGCTTGTCACTGCTTTCGTGGTAAGAGATCACAGGTGAGCAAGCAACCCCAGCAAGAAAGAGGAGTAGAAGGCAGTAGTGGATGGAGGGAGGTAATGGCACTCACCTGACTTTTGGTCCATCCTATCGCTGCTGTTTACTGGGAGGTAGAGGGGAAGGAGCGAGGTGGTGGCAAGGTTGGCGTGGTGCAAACACAATAGCAAGAGCACTGCATTAGCTTTGCCTGTATGTTTGCACCACACTGACCTGACTGCCACCTACCACCTCCCCATCTACCTCCCAGTGAGTAGCAGCAGCAACAACCTGACTGACTGGAGGTCAGGTGAGTACTGCTGCCCCACCACACCCATCCACTATTGACAGGAGACCCAGGAGGCTCTGGGAGTTCACAATTGCCCCCTGTGGTGCTCACCAAGTATCCCAAAATGCAATCTCTGGATTTTGAGAGGTCTCTGATGTGTGGCAGGAGAAGAAAGTGTGTGCTACCAAATTCAGCAGTATCAGGTGCTGCTTCAGCATGGCGATTGAAGTTAATTACCAACATGTTGAAAGGTTTGAAAGCCCATTTGGGCTAGTAAAGTTGAATATGCATGCTGGGAAATGAATGAATAAATTATATGGCGGTAGCTCATCCTCTCCTGCTAATGCTAGGATTCCTATGCATGTTATTATGTACAGTAATTCACAGATTTGCCGTATGCAACTCTATTCAATCTACCTGTTCAAATAACCGCGCAAGTATAAGCTATTCTTCTCAGGAACAGCTCAGTGACCTAGTGTGGAGTAGTCTGCAGTGGTGAAAGGTATTTCATGTGAGGGTATGCATCCTTCACATCTGATGGTTTATTTTATTCACTTGCTAGGTCAGATATGAATGAATAAATGAATGGATGAACACATTATAGCAATCTAACGATCCAAGCAAGATTAAGGATAGATTCACACAATTGATTTTTCTTCCTGCCGCAAAGTAATTTTCTTTTGTTTAATCAGTCCCTATTGGGGCTGGGTTTCATTCTCTCTTGGCACACTTACGTAAATCCTGTTGTGTGTTTTTTTAAGGCTTCACAAGTACAAATAATCATTTGTTATTTGTAAAAACGCCTAATAAATACAAGCCACTGTGCGTAGATAAAAGGACACAGGTTTCCGCAGCCTAACGTGCTTGCCAGGCAAAGAACCAAATGCAAATTAGATCATTGACAAGATGCAGTTCCAAGTAGATCTTGCCATAGTGGTGACTTTTGGCCTGTTTCCAAGGTGGGCAGAGTCTGGCATTTCTGGTAGAATGTTGCCCATCATCAGACAACGCAGCAAAGTGAGCAGGCCTCAAGACCAGCTATGGTACAGATCCTTCCAGCGTGCATTAATGAGTTGATCTTTAGCTGTGGTTGTTTATTTGTTTGGCTTTTTTTCAACCCCCTTGAGCAGATTTCATGTTCCTTGCCTTGGCTCTGTGCGGCTTCAATTATGCTGAGTGTTTGTGAGACTCAGCGTGCAGGGAGAGGCTCCGATTCATTACTGTGAAATGTGTTTGATCTCATCTCAGCTTTCCATTTGAAATGGAAATAGCTGCATTTGTCAGTTTGTCAGGTCCCCAAGTAATCTTCCCACCAGAATTACCCAACAGGCATCCCTCCTCCACTGCCACCGCTCTGGCAAGCTAATACTCAGCCCACTTCACATTCCCTCAGCCTAGCAAGACATTTCTCTTTCTCTTGTGTGATTTTGTCCCAAAGATTATAATTTCTCATTCATCATGACACCAGTTAAAATCCAGCTTGATCTCTCCCAATACCCTGTACCCCATACCCTACAGCATTTTAGCTGTGTATTTCCCATAAAGCATGCACCCGCCTTCCTATGAATTTCTTCTTTTCTAGAGGAAGGGACATAGCTCATTGGCAGCATAGAAAGAGACTATATGTTTGGTAAGTTTAAAATGGTTTACTTACAAACTGTTCAAAGGTCAGATTAATGTGTGTGTGTTTTTTGTAGAGCAACAAGAAAAGACAGGAAGTTTTACTTAGTTTCAAAATGGCTAAATGTTTCTAATTTTTTTGTGTAGAAACAGATAGATGGCTTGCTAATGCCATGAGGTCTAAGCTTGGAGCATCTAGCACAGACATCCTTATTGGTAAGGTTCACATGTGGGAAGTGATGTCATCCACATTTTCACTTCACTTCCTGAATGCCTGGGGTTCAAATGTGATTATATATAATATATATATATATATATATATATATATATATATATATATATATACACACACACATATAAAATAAAATTATTATTTATATCCCGCCCATCTGGCTGGGTTTTCCCAGACAGCAATTTAAATGACTTTTGATAAGCCACCATATCGCAACCCAACCTATGTCACAGGCAGAGGCACCATCTTTTTATGAGGATTGAGGGGGCCTGTCTGTGATGCTGCGTGATGTCATGACATCATGTGCGCAGCAACATGACAATGTGAGATGCCCTGACAAAGTTGTAAGGAGCCAGGGGGCAGAGCCAAACACCCCCTGAATAATGGGGGGCCAAAACTGCCTCGGCCCCTAGGAATTGACGCACCTGGTCACAGGATATAAATGAAGTAAAGAGGAAGAAACAGATTGTCAGTAATTATGACCAGTGCTTCTCTTCTAGAAAAAAAATTCCGGTACTACATACCCCCAGAAAAAAGCACTGATTATGATAATAAATGTGTACTATTCTAAATGTGAACGTGTTGGAATATTTCCTACATTCATCATAAGGAAGAAAGGGGACAATGGAGATACCACAGATCTCCTAGAAAAAGTGAACTTAATTCATGATCCGTGAGGAAGGGCCTACAGATTTTTGATTCTTTGCCTTTGTTCACCATCAGGGTGAGATCTTGTTAACTAGTCCTTTCCCTCCTCCTGTCATTATCCTTCTGGCTCTTATCTAAGTTGGTTTCAGAGGTCATGCCTTACAGTGAAGCTTCATTTATAGCTCTGACTGTTACTGCTTGAAGACTGAATATTAAGAAGTACCACCAGCTTGCAATTACTGGTGACAGGATGGGCCAGTTTTTGTATTTTGCTAACTGTGGAGCAGTGGGAATTTGATTCATTTTGGAGCCAATCTATTACCCTTTGGCATCCTTTCAAGATAGCCCCATACCGTAATTGCACAATAAGAAGAGAATAGAGAAGAGGAGTTCAATTTATTCCATTAATATTTTTAAAATACTTTAATTACAATAAAAATGGAAAATATTTAATGTGAAAAGGACCTTGGCTTTATCTGCTCCCCTCATTCAGACTGCAGATTCTTACTCTCTTCTGATTTAGTCTGTATCAGTCTTCCCAGCTGCTAGGCACACACATAATTGTCTCATTTATTACTCTTATTATAGGCTACCTGTTCATTTCTGACCTTGCCTAGTCCTTTGGATGTATATTTGCCTAGCACCTTGTGGGCCAGTGGAAGCAGGATCTATCTATCTATATCAATCTATCTATCTATCTATCATCATCTATCTATCATCTATCTATCATCTATCTCAGGGGTCAGCAAACTTTTTCAGCAGGGGCTGGTCCACTGTACCTCAGATCTTGTGGGGGTCCGGACTATATTTTGAAAAATAATAATAATGAAGGAATTCCTATGCTCCACAAATAACCCAGAGATGCATTTTAAATAAAAGCACACATTCTACTCATGTAAAAGCACACTGATTCCCAGACTGTCCACAGGCCGGATTTAGAAGGTGATTGGGCCAGATCCGGTCCCTGGGCCTTGGTTTGCCTACTCATGATCTATCTGTCTGTCTGTCTGTCTAGACTAAAAAGGTTATGAATCAGAGCACAAAACTATGATCTTGATCAGCAGGTAATGATCTGAATGCTGACCAGCAATACCTTTAATAGGTGGGTTGCTGGTCAATGGTCCAGGATGGTCAGATGATGGTTTACGAGATGGTTGCTTGATAGTTAGGAATCTCTCTGTGATTTTGAATGAGATTCCCATATGGAGAAGGCAATACTCTTCCAGTTGCGGAGTAGGGAAACAGCAAAAAATAGAGTTTGGAGATTTTGAATTTGAGGACAGGGGGACAGAGATAGGAGGGAGAGAGGGGGAGTTGGCTGAAGGCTATGCCCAATGGGGTGTTGAGTCTCTCTCTGGGCATCTAACACATGATATCAGATTTGCTGTTGTAGAATTCCCTCTTCCTCTCCACTTGTATTCAGCTTATACACTTGTAAATAAAGCAAATATTACAAGGACACTTTATGTCTCCAGTGCTCTCTCATACAAAGGAAAGTAAATCTACTAGTGCTGCCTTAGAACGTCTGACTGCTTGGGGAAGCAGGGAGGATGTAACAATACAGAACATGTGGCTGAACATCTGCAGCTCTGTGATTCTGGCTGAACAGAGCCTAAGGACCTCAATCCAGTACAAGTTTGCAACCAGTGGTTCTGGATGTGAATATGCATCCATTCAATTCAACTAGAGCAGGGGTCAGCAAGGTTTATCTTGCCTGGGCTGGATCAGTCCCACGGAGATCCCTCCATGGGCCGGATCGTGAGCATGTGTGCCCAGTGTCTGTGCAGATGTGATTTCTGGCGCAGCAAAAGCGAGTCCCCATGCCGCGCTGCGTTGGTTTAGTGTAGTGCGCGAGCGGGCAGCTCGGTTTGGGAGCGGCTCGTGGACCGGTCAAACAACCTCCGCGGACCACTTCCGGCCCATGGGCCTTAGGTTGGTGACCCCTGAACTAGAGAGAAGATGATTGCTGCAGATGCATCCACAGTTCATAGAAACCTCCCTTTCTTAAGTGGGGCTTAAGACTTTAGGTACAGCTGGGCAAACTAACATTATGGCTTTAGCTCTTAAAGCAGCTCTAGTATGAAGGGGAATAAGAGAAAGGAGCCCAGGTATCATTCTCCAAATCTTCCATTTAAAGATAGGAACGCAGAAGCATTTTGGGTTGACAGTTGGGCCTGCCAAAAGCATTCCTCAGAAGAACATAGAAATGGACTCCCTAGGTCAGAGCAACCTCTCATTTGATATACGATCTGACAAACAGCAACATCCCTAACAAATACATTAAGCTACCAAATTCCACCACCTAAGCTAGCATTTGGCATGAAATGTTTCTGTCAAAGGAGAGAGAAATGTATAGCAGTCTCGGGCTGTGTACACATTAGTGGCCTAAAACGCAGCTAGGTTGTTCTTTTTCTCCAGTTTGCTTTGCTTATGACATTTTCTTTTGTTTTCAGTGCCAGGGCAACAGGACCATAAGAAGACCCATGCTTGGTCCAGACAAAGGCCTATTGAGCTTCCTAGGATTCTGCTTCCTACTGGGATTAGGTAGATGCCTCTAGAAGAAGAGCATGAAAATGATAGTCACCCCCCAATTCCAAGGAATGGAAGCATCTCTCTTCCTCATCCAGACATGCAACAGGCATTATCAAAGGTCAAGGATAGATTCCAGCAAGGCAAGAGCCCTTGGCATTCATACAGCAGGGCCAGTAAGGTCTGAGGGCCAGCCAGGGTAGTTTGGAAGGCCCAGGCCTTCGTTTCCCCTCCCTTGCCCTAGAATTTGTCCCCAGAATCTGCTACTGAAAAACAAACTGCTTCTGAACATGGAGCCTCCACATAGCATTCAAGGGGAATAGCTTTCAACAAACTTTCTCCATTAATTTGTCTCACCCATCTAGAACTGTGGAAATCTCCATATCTTGTAACACCGTATTCTTCACATTAGTTATGTGTTTTGTGGAGGGAGTACTGTACTTCTGTCAATCAGTCCTCAGTGAAACACAGATCATTTTCACTGGGTGATTCAAGTTCAACGAGAAAGAGGGAAATAATTCTCTGCAGCCTCTTTCCACACCATTCATACTTTCCTAAAGATGTATCCTGGGTAGTCTTCATTTTTCTTTTTTCTTTTTTTCCAATTCATTTTATAACACAAATAAAGAACACAAACAAAAAAACAAACAATACAAATTCTTGTCATATCCTTCTTTATCTAAACATTGTTAAGTGGGCTTCCCCAAGTCCCACCTATCTGATTTTCATTTTACTTCATCTTTAGCAGTTTACATATATCATAGTTTCTAACCATCTTTTTTTTATCACACTTAAAATAACTTCACATTTTATCACCTACAAATAATACTATTTTAAAATACACTATCTTCTACTTCTAACCCTACAGCCTATATCCACTTCTAAAGCTATTCAAAGATCTAAATATTAACATATTTTTTTCAAATATTCCTTAAACTTCTTCCAGTCTTCTTCCACCGTCTCTTCTCTCTGGTCTCGGAGTCTCCTGGTCAGTTTGGCAAGTTCCATATAGTCTTCATTTTTCTAAACTAAAAAATGTCTCAAATGATTATGATACTGCTCTGTTTTGTACTGATATATTTTGGATCGCTCGCCCCAACTGTTCCCTTCTTAAATTGTTCTTTTTTTAAAATGACGCTGTGTTTATAACTTTCTAGGATGCCAGATTTCATCATTTCATAATGTGTAGCATACCATATATTGCATAGGGCTGGTGGGTGGCGCTGAGTCAGTAGCGTGGCTGGAGGTAGGGGGTTGGGGCACCCCGGGCAGCACTTACCTTGGGGGGTGGCACCCCAGAGCCCAGGCTGGCGCACAAGCCCAGGCACCCCAGAACCCAGCACGCTGCTCCCAAAAGCAGCATGACCCAGGGCTGGGCTTGCAGCACACCAATATGCTGTGTGTGTCCCCTGCCCAGTTGCCAGAGGGCAGCTGAGAAGGATGAAACTGGCATGCACTGGCCCCACGAGTAGTGCTGGACCTGGATCACGCCTGAGCCACTAGATCTCTCCCAGCAGCCTTCCTTGCAGGTTCCGCACTGCCCCAAAAGGCAGCACAGGGCTGGCATCTGCCCGCTGCCTCCCCCTCAGCTGCCCTCCACCTGGAGGGTGCCTGGGAGGGACATGGCCATTCAGGTGCCGGCCCCACACAGCTTTTGCAAGCAGCCTGGGGCCAGCACACACACACCATGTTCCCCTCAGCCACCCTCCAGGGCGCTGGGGAGGGATGCAGCTCCAGCAGCATGCCCTGCTCCTGGCATGCTCCACCCCCATGGTCTGGCGCAAGCACCCCAGGTGCCACCGGGGCTTTCTACACCACTGGGCTTAGCTGACACTGCCTCATGGGCCAAATGTGGCTGGAGGTTGCCCCTTGTTGGCTTAAAAGAAGAAAAACTGGAAGTGAAGAAAGGTAATCCAGAGTATGAAACGGTGTACATATAGCACCCACAAAATCTGAAAAGTGTGGTGCAAATGAAAGCATAACTAATGACATAAATGTGTAGAGGCAACAGAGGAATGCCTGGTACCTTCATTATCCAAAGAATATGACATTTCCCTGGCCTTTGGCACTTGAGATATTTATTTTTAGGACCCACACTATTCATGTGTTTTGAACTGTTTTGAACTGCTGGGTGATTTGGTGTAATACTAGGAAGACCAGTTGAGGTACATTTTGCTGTGATCCAGAGATGGCTCTTCCAGTCACACCCTCTAGGCATTTGGCTGTTTATGTTACAATGGTTGAATCATGGCTCAAACCCCCACCTACCTAGGTATTTTGAAGATTTCCTGCTGGAAGAGACGGCTGGTCATAGTAATATCTGGCTGAGTTCTGGGACACTAACCTAAGGTGGAATGCTGTGCTAATGCCTTAGTCCTCAAGGACTTCTTCCCTCCATCTAGTCACCAAGGATCCGCTAGCTAGTGTGCAAGAAGACAAAGCATTCAAAGTCAGAGGAAGGCATGCGAGTCAAGAGTGCCTATAAGGTATTGACTTGGATTCATCTCCCCCCAAAATGATAATTAAAGCTGCCTGTCCTTTCTTATCTTGGACACAGAAGAAAAATGAGCACCAAGAAGGGAGAGATGAAAGGGGGAAATGAATCTCTCTCTCTCTTTTTTATATAAGATATTTATTAAATTTTTAAAGGTTTATATAAAATAGAAAAAACAAAAAAACAGAAACAGCAAAAATACATACAAAACACATACAACAACAAGTATAATTTCAATCCCTTATATTCATAAAACTTACTTTCCCGACCTCCTCATACCTCCCCTTTCTGTATTCCAATCTCTAATTAATTCAATTCAGCAAATCCTTCCCCTAATTTCCATATAATTTTTGACCTTTCTTTTTCTTGATTACATAATCATTACAGCTAAAAACCACTTAATTTCTGAATCAACATCGTTCTAACATTCAATAATTTTACAATGTTTCTTAAGATAGTCCTTAAATTTCTTCCAATCTTCTTCCGCCATCTCTTTTCCCTGGTCTCGGATTCTGCCGGTCATTTCTGCCAGTCCCATATAATCTATAACCTTCATCTGCCATTCTTCCACGGTGGGTAGATCTTCTGTCTTCCAATACTTTGCGATGAGTATTCTTGCTGCTGTTGTAGCATACATAAAAAATGTTCTGTCCTTCTTTGACACCAATTGGCCGACCATGCCCAGGAGAAAGGCCTCTGGTTTCTTCAGGAAGGTATATTTAAATACCTTTTTCATTTCATTATAAATCACTTCCCAGAAAGCCTTAATCCTTGGGCATCTCCACCAAAGGTGAAAGAATGTACCTTCAGTCTCTTTACATTTCCAACACTTATTATCAGGCAAGTGGTAAATTTTTGCGAGCTTGACTGGAGTCATGTACCACCTATAAATCATTTTCATAATATTTTCTTTTAAGGCATTATATGCCATAAATTTTATACCGGTGGTCCACAACCGTTCCCAGTCATCAAACATAATATTATGACCAATATCTTGTGCCCACTTGATCATAGCTGATTTAACTGTTTCATCCTGTGTATTCCATTCCAACAGCAAGTTATACATTTTTGACAAGTTCTTAGTTTTGGATTCTAACAATTCTGTCTCCAATTTTGATTTTTCCACCTGGAAACCAATTTTCCTGTCTAACTTAAAAACCTCCATTATTTGATAATAATGGAGTCAGTCTCGCACTTTATCTTTCAATTTCTCATAACTCTGCAATTTCAGTATATCCCCTTCTTGTTCCAAAATTTCCCAATATTTCGGCCATTTAGACTCCATATTAAGTTTTTTCACAGCCTGTGCCTCCATTGGGGACAACCACCTGGGAGTTTTGTTCTCCAGCAAATCTTTATACTTAATCCAGACATTATACAATGCTTTCCTGACAATATGGTTTTTAAAAGCTTTATGAGCTTTAACCTTGTCGTACCACAAATATGCATGCCACCCAAAAGTATTATTGAACCCTTCTAGGTCCAAAATATCTGTATTCTCCAGAAGTAGCCAGTCTTTCAACCAGCAGAAAGCTGCTGATTCATAATAAAGTTTAAAATCTGGCAGGGCAAATCCCCCCCTTTCTTTTACATCAGTTAATATCTTGAATTTTATCCTGGGCTTCTTGCGAAATGAATCTCTCTCTCGTGTGTGTGTGTGTGTGTGTGTGTGGTGGAAGGTGCCAAATTGGCAGTCTGTGAGGTGTTCTGTTTGCCCACAGCACAGCTAGCACGGATTGTGAGCGCATTCTTAGCCCAGATCAACCACTTGAGAATGGAGTGCTTGAAGCTCAGTCTAACCCATGTCTTCTCAAAGGTACAGCCCTCTCCGTTTGGTGGCGCTTCCACCTAGGAAGCTGAGTATAGGATTACAGGCACATAGTCTTCCTTCATCACCTACCCTAGTGCTTCCAAAGTTGGACATATCTACCTATCTCCCATCTGTCCTCCCTACTATCACCACCTTCCACTGTGAGCAGCCAGTCTGTGGATGCAGTGGCAGTTCCACCACTCTTCAAATCCTTGCTGGGGGTGGGCTAGGATTGCAGCCTGTGTACTGATCTATGGGGATGTGGCTCAGGTCTGTTTTTACTGTAATTTGCAGACTGAATTCCTTATGTACACCTAATTTATTTATTGTGTTTCTATTCTACCTTTCTGCCAAGGAGCTGAACTGGGCACATCACCCATTGTATACTGCTTGGCAGCTCCTCTTAGGTCAATGCATAATCTAACAGCGGCAAACAGCTGGGATGGAGATATAGGGGAAGTTTGGATATAGGCAAAGCTAGAGATTTGAGAATGGGCATTCTGCTACAGGCTTCCTCATGTTCAGGTCTTTCCAGATTCAGCCCACCCAAAACTTCTTTATGAACAAGCTCATTACATTTTATGAAGATTCTCCAAAGTGCGTGGCTGGTGGATGGCACACACTGCATTTCAACTACCCACCTATCAAATCAGGACAAAGATGAACCGAGGATAAACATTATTAGTTATCTGAGACATTTAAATATTGATGCACAGCAGGCATACAAGGACAGGAACAAAAGTTGCAGCATATATTTCATTGCTGGGGCTAATAGGACTTGGATTCCCGCAGTATCTGGAGTGCTGTGGTTCTCAGTCTTTGGGTAATGGTTTCAGTGAAAGTTTTGGGGAGAACAGAGGATGGGAGAAAATATGGACTTCAGAGCAAATAAAAGAACAGAACAAACTGTTCTACAGAGGTAGAAATTGTGGGAGCTTGTTGGGTTGGAGAAGTACAATAACTCCAACTCCCATCAGCCCCATGCAGTATGGTTAGTGGTTGGGGATGATGGGAGTTGTAGTCCAACAACATATGATGAGCTTTGGTTGTCCATAGCTGTCATAGTTTATGATTCATTTTCTCTTGCTTTCTAGTTTGTTCCCTTCCTGATCCCTTCTAATGTTCTGTTCTATGCCATCTCAGCTCTGTTTCTTTTATTATCTCCGATACAACACACACACAGTTGCCATGGTGCTGCAAAGTGAGTTCATATGCATTCTAATACATCAAATCCAGGGAAGAGGGACAGCTCTGTTCTTGTATGACAGAGATTTGACAGGAACATGTTCATAATTTCTAGGAATTTTTTGAGTGGGGCAAAGAAGAAATGCTGGCATAGTATCACAATCTCAGGACAGTGATACCAAATGATGATTTGCATGTGTGAACAAGCCATTGGAGATCACGTCAAACCTTTTCTGAACAATTAGAAACCATGTGATGTCCATGCACCTCTGCACTAACCTTAAGTCTACAGTTTTCCACAATAAATGAACTAAGTACAATTAAGGACACTGCTTAAGAGAAAGGAGCACATGAAACATACAAGGTAGAATTATTGATGAATACTGTGATGTGTAAGGTATATGGAGTCTTGTATACACCAGGGGCGGGACGCAGGTGGCACTGTGGGTAAAAGCCTCAGCGCCTAGGGCTTGCCGATCGAAAGGTCGGTGGTTCGAACCCCCGTGGCAGGGTGCGCTCCCGTCGCTCGGTCCCAGCACCTGCCAACCTAGCGGTTCGAAAGCACCCCCGGGTGCAAGTAGATAAATAGGGACCGCTTACTAGCGGGAAGGTAAACGGCGTTCCGTGTGCTGCGCTGGCTCGCCAGATGCAGCTTGTCACGCTGGCCACATGACCCGGAAGTGTCTGCGGACAGCGCTGGCTCCCGGCCTCTAGAGTGAGATGAGCGCACAACCCTAGAGTCTGTCAAGACTGGCCCGTACGGGCAGGGGTACCTTTACCTTTTATACACCAGGGGCAGCTAACATGGTGCCATCCAGATGATGGACTACAACTCCCACTAGCCCCAGCCAGCATGATCAGTGGTCAGGGATAATGGAAGCTGCAATCAAACAATATCTGGAGGGACACATATTTCCCACCCCTGGTGTAGACAATCGGTGCTCAATAATTGTAGTCTCAATTGTAGTCTCAACCAAGACAACAGTGGTCCATAAGGAGATGTGAGAGTGCTGAATGACCTTTGAGCTGTGTAGAAGCATTTGACCCTCAAGCTTAAGTGCAGGGAGTCATGACTTCATATCCCTGCTTGGCAGGGAGTTGGACTCGATGGCCCTTGTGGTCTCTTCCAACTCTATGATTCTATGATTCCATGGCTTCTGAGTATGTGGTACCAGAAGCAGGAACAGAGCCTCTTCTCCATGGTCTCCTTTACTGGCTAATGGTCTTGGTCACTGAGAAACACACACACACATACAGCCATCTTCCCATAATGGTTAAGAGAAGAGTGAAGGATGTCTTCTCTAGTCCACTGTCCTTGGGTATCCAGATGATGTTAGGCTTGTTCTTCTATGTCTTTGCTATGTGTGCTGATGTGTGTATTTCTGAATGGATGTGCATGGCTAAGCATGCTTCTTTCTACCACTGAGCTCTCTGTGTCACACTTCTCAGTTGAATTCACAAGAGCCTGCTGCTGGCTGCCCTTACAGTCCAAACCAAACCTGATAATTGATGCAGTAATCCTCTGGATTCCCTCATTAGCAGGAGCTAATGGCTGGTGTCTTAGCGAGGAACACCCGGAGCAGGACCAATTCAATTAAGCCTCTAATAAAGTCATTGTAAACTACAGTAATGATGGAGTTCAAAGTAGGGATTATGGAAACTGTTCGCAATGGTTTGTGACAGCAGCAGAGCCATCCCTCTTTTTCCTGGTAATTGAGTGCTATGGGGCTGAATGACTTGCCTGGAAATCTTGTCAGTGGTTGTCTGGTGAAGTAATTTGCTAGGCTTGTGTGTCAAGAAAGGCTGATGATGTTGGAATTCTCACATGGAAGCTTCATAATTGCACCATTTTATTCTATGCTGTCATTCATTAAGGATTTTTGTTTGCCTGCTTTGTGGTGGAGCCGCTGGTAGCAATTGGCTGAGTGGCTGTGTTATCACAGAATGTTCACAGTCATTCATTCCAAAACTGAAGTTGTCAACAGCAGAATGTCTGCAACCCAGCTCCTGCAAGGAAAGCAAAAGTTGTTAAATTGCTGGGATTTAAATTTCACAAGGTTCCAATTGTGTGTGAGCATAAAGAGGACTTGAGCTGAATAGAAAGAGGTTCAAGGTGATAGGAAAGATAAGGGGCAGGGAATCTAGAAGCTGGATGGCAGAAGGAAGAAGACAGTTTAGGAAGTGGAGTGAGAAAAGAGGAAACAGGGGCCTGCAGAAACAAAGGGCACAGAAGACAGGAAGGAAAGGGACGGAGATATTAAAAAGTGGGATTATAGCAGGGAAACCCACAGACAATTCGTGTTGAGTTTACGGACGAGATTACTTTTAGTTTACATTTTTGCCCCTGTGAAAACCACCCCAGTTTCGGAAAGGGTGCTTGAAAGGGCACCCAAATGTGTGTTCAGAGAGATGGTAATGCTACGAAAGAGACATTACCCTCCTTCTGGATTGGCTTTGTTTGCCCTCAGTGTTGCCAACGTGTCACCATATCTGAAAAGCTGAGTGAAGGTCGGAAATTGTGCTGACCAGGAAGCATCCAGTTGGTGAACAGAGTCTGAAAATCAGTGAAGGAGGTAGGATTTTAGACTTTTTGAAAGCTGTATATTTGTCCTGAAAATATTTAGGCGGCATTAAACAAAGTTGCTGTATATATATTGGTGCTTGCAGAAACAGCTAATCTGTAATCCAAAGAAAAGTGCAGCCCTTTAATTTTCCAAAGGCCTTTGGTTAATGTGCTTCATGGGATAGTCAGGTGTGTCCCACAATGTAGGTGTTACAGACAGATAGAAATATACACACAAGCAAGAGAGAAAGAGCTTTTTACACTATTCCCCATAGGAATGGTATAGAAAGAACAAATGCTTTTGGCCCTGGTGTGTATTATTTTGCTTTAAAGGAAATGGCAAGAGAGAGAAGCAGAAGAAGAAAGCATTTCTACTAAATTACACCTCTGGAGCTTGTCAGCTGGAATCCAGACAACCAGGAACTCAGCACACCAGTTCTTCTGGGTGTCATTCACCACCCCCAGTTGCTGTCCCTTTTTGCTTTTTCCCACTTCCTGTCTCCTTTGTTCCTTTAATTCTTGCTTATAATAAAGAACACAAGGGCATTCAAATACAAATAACAGAGTACTAGAAAAGGAGGGGGGAGAAGGATGAATCTTGAAGAGGAATATGTTAATACCCTCCTCCTTCCTTTCCAGATTTTACTCCAAAATTGTCTTCTGCAGAGAGAGGGGGGGGGGGGGAGAGAGAGAATGGATGATTCTGTTCACATTTAAAGTCTAACCTATCTAACTATCACTTTCTGAAATGGTATGTCACCCAAAACACAGCTATCCGTCAAAATTCACTTCTCTGAATTTTGTAATGCATTTCGCCAGCCAAACAATATGTATAAAAATGCAAATGCTAGGGTAAAATATTTATTTAAATGCATATAGCAGTGAACATAACAGACAAAATTGCATTACATTAGGGGAAATTTGCTTTGCATAAAAGTCTATATTAGGCAAAATTGCGTACAAATTATGTGTATATAAGGTGAAATTCGCTGGTGAATGTTGATGGGAACTTGTAAAATGCAAACTGGTGGGGAGATGTGGAGAATGGAAGAATGCAAAAATGAGAAACTGAGTGAAACTGAAATTAATATATTCACTTATCAGAGAGATAAAGGCAGAGAGATTTTTATAATTATTGAATTTGTTAGCCACTTTATTTTGCCCAAGGCAACCAAAAGCAACTTACCAACCAAGCAACACTCCCCACATAGACACATTAAAACCAAGGAGGGAAATATGTTAAAAACATTCCACCAACTTCTAAAGGATCACAGATAGCTAAAGACCAAAGGCCTGGTTATAGAAGAAAGTTTGTTGCCTGGCACTTACAGTAAAGATATATAATGATGCTGCCTGATGTGCTTTCCTGGAGCATTCCATAAACAGAGAGCCACCACAGAAAAGTCCTGTTCTCATGTCACCACCCTGAAAACCTCTTGAAGAGGGTGCATATGAAGAAGAGTCTCAGATGACAATTGCAGGATCTGGGTTGGTTCATATGAGGGGTGGGGAATGAAAATAAATTGCTTTGCAGAGTCAAGGCCTAGAAAAATATGCACAGAGTGATGTGAGGAGATTATTAGCAATAAGCTTGACAAAGGTCAATTATGACAAGTGGCACCCATTTAGAGATCTCACCTTAGGCTGGCAAAACTAATGTCCAGGCAGTTAGAGAAAAGTGTCCCTTTCTGTTTCACTAACATAAGGCACTTGCAGACTTTAGATTTGAGGAAAGGTTTTTCCCCAGCTTGGTGTGGCCATGTAAGTCTGCTCTTAGCAAGCTGCAAGAAGAGATATTGCCCACCTCAGACTTCCTGTCCCAGCACTTCCTGTTCCCATTCTAGACCCTGAGTCACTGCACTTAGATCTATTACTTATGATATACATCCTGCCCAATTGGACTGCTGTTTTTTGTTGTTGTCTACCTCGGCCAAATCTGCCTGGTATTTTACTTTTCCTGAAATTGTTCCCAACTTCCCTTTCAAGAAGTCATGGTGATTTGTTTCAGCCATTTCTTTCACTGCCCATCACCAGAGTTTATTGTATTCTCCTTTCTATTGTTTCCCATATTTGGGGATATGCCTGCACCAGTGTCTCACAGCTGATGCTCTTTAATTTTGGATTTACTGCTCATTGTTATGGCTCTAGTGGCCCTGTGTTGTAGTTTGTTTCCTTTATTTGTTCCAAGTTATTCCTAAGTCTGTTTGCATTTGTATTTCTTTGAGATGTTTTATGTGGCTTCGCCCCATTGTGCAAATTTACTCAAAAAAACACAGCCGCTGCCATTTGAATCCTTCAAGGGAAAGAGAGAAGGAGCTCTTGGTAGCCAGTTGTATGTCTGATCAGGAGCGACAATAGCTGCATGGTGTGGTGCTTTCGGCATGTAAAGGGGGTGGAGGAAACCCCCAAAAACAATTCTCATTCAGCTCGTGCCTCATTCAATATAAGCTCATTCCTTTAGGCATACATTCACTGGCAATCTGTTATTTTAACACTCACGTGCATCTTTCACTTACCCCACTTTCTTGTACTAAGCTGTGGCAACAACAGGAAGACCTGACTTCTGCAGCTGCACCTAGCTGCTGACATTTTGTTTTTCTCAAAATTCCTCAGGTGCTGTGGCATTCTGGGGGCAACAACATGGTGGCTGCCACACACACACAATGGTAGCCCCCTGGCCCTGGCAGCTGCTCCTGCCTAAAATTATGAAGTGTGTTGAGATAGATGGGCCAATAGTCCAAATTGGAAGAAGGCAGCTTCTTATGTGCCCATTTCCCCCTAGTGCAAAAGTGCATGTTTCTAATTATGTAAAGAAGAACGAAGGCTTTAATCTCAAGTCTGCTTACTAGGACTGCTTTGGGTTTTTTAATTTTATTGTTAATGTCAGTATGAAAGACAAGCTAAAGCAACAAACAGCAGGTCTAGACAGCGAAGAAGGCTGCAAACTCCTTCGCTAGTACTCTGCTCGCAGTACAATTCTGTCTCCTTCATACTAATTAAATAAAAACAGGTAAGAACCTAAGTATTAGTTGTAACAATGCAATGAGTTTTTATTGTTTTGAAGCACTTTCTGTTGTGGCTTTCAATTAGAATGCAGCAGTTTCCAGGCTAATTACATTAATTCAGAGCCAATTCCTAGGTTAATATACAGACGTATTTATACTTTGGCACAGGGAGATGTGAACATATGAAGATGCCTTATCTGGAGTCAGGCTTCTGGCCCAGCTAGGCCAGTACTGTGCACTCTGCCTGGTAGACATTTTCTCATCCTTAAGATAAATTAACTGGAGAGGCCGGGGACTGAACTTGGGACATTCTGAAGGAAAAGCATGTGCTTTAGCACCAAGCTATAGCTCCTCACCAGGAATGGATGGCATAGATCAGTGTTTTTCTGATACACATGTTGGCAAATTGATACTGGGACTACCTTACAGAATAGATAAATCCTCATGCAGAAGAGTGGACTTTTTATGTACAAATGTATAATATGGGAGACTGTCTTTACAGAGATAGAGCAAATGTTTTAGTACCCTCCAACATTTCTTCAATGAAAATAGGGATGTCCCATTCCATAATAATAATTTTACTATTTTTTAAAAAATGATATTTATTAAAGTTTCAGAAAAAATTACAAAAATGAAAAAAGAAAGAAAAAAGCAACAAAAAATACAAAATACAGAAAAATAAAAACAATTAAAAACAAATCCATCTTTCCATATCTTGTCTTTCATTTACTTGTTTCCCTGACCTCCTCACACCTCCCTTTTTTGTATTCCAGTTCAGTTAGTTAATTCAGCAAATCCTTTCCCTCTTTGTTTTTATCTTAATCCTTTATCTTGATATATTATACTAACATTCAATAATTTATACATCCTATCCATCTTTCACCATATTCTGATTATTCAATTTGCCTTACTTTATCTAACCTTATCTTACCATAAAATACCTTAAAACTTAAAAACTTAATGCTTATTTATATATAGCTCCTTATATCGTTT
This sequence comes from Podarcis filfolensis, assembly GCF_964270895.1. NCBI lineage: Eukaryota > Metazoa > Chordata > Lepidosauria > Squamata > Lacertidae > Podarcis > Podarcis filfolensis. Next base: position 43,086,397 of record NC_139612.1, on the reverse strand, counting down.
CTACTAAAGCCAGACAATTTCGTTCCAACATTCTCCCTAATATTTATTAATTTTACACTAATTCCCAAAATAAAATTTTTTCTTTATAGACTCTTCCAATTTTCATCCAACGTCCCTTCTTCCTGGTCTCGGGTTATGTCGGTCCTTACTATCCATTCCATCTAGTCCATCAACCTGGTAGTCTTATGTCCGAGGCCCTTAAATCTCTTCCATGCCCCTTCTGCAGATCTTCTTCTTCTTGTTTATATTTGCACTTTTCCTTGTCTTTTGTTGGTCTCTTTCTTAGTTTCTTTCCTTTATCATTGAGGAGTGGGTCTCCGGGGGGTTTCCGCCCATACTTATCTCCATCTCCCCTCATCAGACCCACCCATTCCCCACAGTCCCACTCCCCACAGCCATCAATATAACCCAGAAGATTAACAGCATATTTCAAAATCTCTCCAAAGTTAAAAGCCTCCTCAGCTCCAGACTCCCTCTGGCCCATTCCAAGATTATTCTTCCATACAGCGGCTTATGCTCCTGCAGGGCCTCGGGTCTCTCCATTTGTATTGCTTGAGGTACCATCGTAACTTCCTTCATTATTATCTGCCCTTGCATTTGCCCAGTTGAACCAGTTTCCTGGATTGGTCCCTGTATGATTTCTATGTCAGTATTCCCTATTTGTCCACATTCACTGATTACAACAGTCATCAAATCCAACTTCTCATTCATCAAATCCACCTTCTCATGCAGCTGCTCCAACAAAGCACTTGTCTTGCAGAAAGCAAGCACCAGGACTTCTTCCAAACACATTTTTATTCAAGGTCACAGTCTGGTCCCACGATGTTAATCTCGCAGCTGTGAAGTCCCCAAGTAAACTGTAGCAGCAATTTGACAAGCTCCCTCTAGAGGATACAATTTCTATTTGTGTCCATCTTTTTAAAGCATGTCCAACAAAAGAAAGTTACTTTCAATTTTCAAATATTTTGTTTCTTTATAATGCAAAAGGCAACATTGGAATCAATTTGTTTCTCTTTTTTTCCTTTTTTTTCTTTTGCTATCTGTCAAAATGTTCCGTTCAGTATGGACGTCTCCAATAATTTCTGCCTCTGACACCCCGTTCCCAGGGTTGAGACGGTGGAAACTTATTTTCCTTTACTCCCTCTCCTGCAGGCTTGAACAGTTAAATTTCCCCCCCTTTTCTCCTGCTTCCAAGGGGGTTTTAGTGGTTATAAATGAAGGAAAATTCGACCTTTGTAAAACAACTTTCCAGGCTATTAGCTTACAAGGTTTTTGCTTCAGTCTATTTACAAAAAGCGGAAGGCAGACTTCCTGTTTTGAACCTTCCCGCTTCGGTGCCATATTAGGATATTTCTTGATCCAATTTTCCGTTTCTACTCACGGGTACTTATTTAGAGTCCAATTGTCGACAGGAAAAAGTCAGCGCTCTCCGGCAATGGCAATGCGGCTTCCCTCCGTGAAAATAGCAGTCCGTTCGCAGCACTGCGCTGCTCACCCTACTTCGCTCCGGAGCCCCAAAGTGGGGTTCCCCGCGAGTAGGGGAGGCGCTCCTGGTGCTCTGCCGAACCCCACGTTCCCAGGCTTCTTCCACCTGGGATTTCTAGCGGGTCCCCGCCTTTGCCGCGGCGGGTAGACCCAGTTTCCACGGAGCCAGTTCCTCCGGTCAGAGGAACTCTGCCATTCGCCAATGGCGCCAACCCGGAAGTCCCCCATAATAAGAATTTTACTATTTCTACCCGACACATCTTACCCCAGCCACTCTGGCCAGCTTCCAACATATAGAAAAACATAATAAAACACGAAACATTGAAAAACTTTCCTGTACCTTCAGATGACTCAGAGGTGGGATAATTCCATACCCTCCAACATTTCATCAGTGAAAATAGGGACATCTAAGGAAAAGCTGGACATTCTGGGATCAAATAAGAAACTGGGATGGCTTCTCTAAATCATGGACATCCCTGGAAAATCGGGACACTTGGAGGGTCTGTATTTTGCATGCAAAAGGTCCCAGGATCGATTTTGGGCATATCTGGGAGTGAGTGAGAAAGACTTCTGTCTGCAACCCTGTAGAATCAAACCTGGGTGTCGCAAATGTGCTGCCCTCCAGAGGTTGTTGGACACCAACTCCCATCATTCCCAGCCAGCATGGCAAGTGGTCAAGGAGGATGGGAATTATAGCCCAGCAACTTCAGTGGGGAACCATGTTGGCTGACCCTGACATAGACCATACTTTATTGGATGGATCAATGGTCTGACTCAAGATAAGGCAGATTCTCTTGCCCCTTATATGTGCTCATTGTTAGATTAACTCATTGGCTGCTAGAATTATAGAGTACAAAATGGGGGGCCACCAGGGGGCGCATTGGAAGATGGCCGACAATAACATCTCTCCGACCCACATGAGGTAATTAAGAAGCTGATACGGGAGTATGCAGCCTCCCTTGCCCCCCCAAGGGAATGGGGGGACTGCCTTGCCAGCTGTGTCCATAATTCACCCCCGGATTCGAAAGAAGGGGGTGAGGACACTTGGCACGAAGCCCTCGGGTGAGGTCGGCTCTCTCTGACAGGGAGAAATGTAAAGTATTGCACTTGGGCAAAAAAAATGAGAGGCACAAATACAAGATGGGTGACACCTGGCTTGAGAGCAGTACATGTGAAAAGGATCTAGGAGTCTTGGTTGACCACAAACTTGACATGAGCCAACAGTGTGACGCGGCAGCTAAAAAAGCCAATGCAATTCTGGGCTGCATCAATAGGAGTATAGCATCTAGATCAAGGGAAGTAATAGTGCCACTGTATTCTGCTCTGGTCAGACCTCACCTGGAGTACTGTGTCCAGTTCTGGGCACCACAGTTCAAGAAGGACACTGACAAACTGGAACGTGTCCAGAGGAGGGCAACCAAAATGGTCAAAGGCCTGGAAACGATGCCTTATGAGGAACGGCTAAGGGAGCTGGGCATGTTTAGCCTGGAGAAGAGGAGGTTAAGGGGTGATATGATAGCCATGTTCAAATATATAAAAGGATGTCACATAGAGGAGGGAGAAAGGTTGTTTTCTGCTGCTCCAGAGAAGCGGACACGGAGCAATGGATCCAAACTACAAGAAAGAAGATTCCACCTAAACATTAGGAAGAACTTCCTGACAGTAAGAGCTGTTCGACAGTGGAATTTGCTGCCAAGGAGTGTGGTGGAGTCTCCTTCTTTGGAGGTCTTTAAGCAGAGGCTTGACAACCATATGTCAGGAGTGCTCTGATGGTGTTTCCTGCTTGGCAGGGGGTTGGACTCAATGGCCCTTGTGGTCTCTTCCAACTCTATGATTCTATGATTCTATGACACTGTCTCTAATCGCGCACTGGTTCGCATTAGCTTGAAATATATAATTGGAAATATATAATTGGAAAGAAGCTAATGCACATACATCAAGTGAAGATCGGGAGTAAAGACTGCTGATTAATGGGATCTCTGCGAGCGGAGCGACGGGCTGGACAAATAAATCAAGTGAAGAATCATCATTAAAAGACTGGTATGTTGGAGTGAAACGGAAAGGGGGGGAGGAAAAACTTTACCTTTTTTGTCTTATGTGAGTACCAATAATCCTCCCCTCCAAAGAGAGAAGAATCGTTGCAGGTTACTAATCACAAGCAGGAGTTAAGAACTGTGTGGAAATGAATTACTGATCAAAGAGAGGACTGGTGGAAACATCGGGGAATGGAAAGAAAATTTTATGACGCAGTTATAAATGGAGTCCCGTTAAGACAGGCTTGCCCATAGGAGGACGAGGGGGAGGAGGACCAGGGTCATTGGAATGTGAATGTATGGTTATCGGAATGTGATCTTGACCTGGCAGGACCCCCTGAGATATAGATTGGCAAGCCTGTGGAAATCAACGGACAGACTGTGGGAATGTTCTTTACGGAGGTGTGGAAATGGTGTCTGTCCTTTATGTGATATGACTCTTGGAGAGTGCAAAACCCACACAGGATATGTTTGTTTTCAGCCCGCTTGTGAAGATGATCAGAGATCACAAAGAAAGGAATATATGATAACAAGAAGATGAGGAAAATAACAAAGAGACTATCTGGACAGAACTGGATAGAACTGTTTAATTAAAGCAGCAGCAAGAGTGAAGTTTGGATCCCTTTCGGAGCTTGAAGTATGGGTACCCCAACAAGATTTTAAAAATCTGGCTGTATAATTTGGAACTAATGTGATTTGGAATTAATGTGATTTGATTGGCCTGTTAATAAAAATTATATTAAAAAAAAAGAATTATAGAGTACAAAATGGATTCTCCACATATCAAAAGCTCTTCAGCTGCTTGTTCCTCTGTGGATTGCATAGAGGAACTTACCAGTTTCTATATTGTTGTTATCCCATGGAAATCAATAAAATATTGATGCCCACCACACCAAGCTCCAAGCTCTGTGAGGCTCCAGGGGTTTCAGGAGCTTACTCAGGCTTCCGTTTCCTTGGAATGAGGGACAGTGGCGTCTGGGGTGTCTTTAGGATATATGGTGTATTTACAGAGATATGAAACCCGAGCGTATGGTGGAAGAGCTCACAGCCCTAACTCCGCCAGAAGGTCTTGCTTCTCCCATAGACACAGCCTTGGATTCAAGCAGAAATCAGGCATGTCTCTCTCACTCTCAGCCTGCATCCTGCTTCTAGCCCAGCTCACACATACTAAATTCTGGCTTTTGTCTTTCTCACTACCAGCCAGGTGAGGAAGTGCACACACACAAGATTTTGAGCAAATACACGCCTTCAAAAAACACTATATTTTTTCTCTGGATCGCCTTTTGGGAATCATATATATCAGATCTTTCAGGACCCAAAGTTGCTTTGCACTCGTCCTTCAGTATTTCTCCCCTGCTGGTGCAGCTGCACCAAAGTCAACATTATTTTAGAAAAGAAAAGAAATGAGACCGGAATCCTTAGAGGGGAGACTGCAAGTGTAAGGAAAGATGTATAGAGAACAAGCAGAGATTGGTACTTGGGACATCAAAGGGCAAACTGTAATGAAATGAAGTATAAATGCACACCTGTATAAATACATAAATGCTCTTAAGGCTTTGTATTCAATAATTGTTATGCTTTTATTAATTTAAGCTTTTTACGCTGCTGCTTATGTGGTTTGGATTTTGTAAGCTGCCTTGAATATTTGCAGCACAGTAGGGAAAATCTATAAATAAGCTGATAAGGGTTGTTTCTGCAGCCACCTGGGACACTTAAGAGTTACTGGGTCAGTCATTAAAATAAGCACTGTGTTCATGACTGTCAATTGAGGTAATGGGGAATCTGTGTGTTGGAGAGGCCATGGGAATCAAGCTTATATCTTTTAGTTTCCCACTTTCACTTACAGGACTGGCCCAACACATTTTCCTTTCTAAGGTGGCCCCCGTCCTTGACACCACACTGTCTTCCAATGCCTCACCACTGCTTGCTTGCTGCTCTGCCTGGTGCCTGATTTCTGCTCCCTCGAACAAATGCTGCAATGCAGCACCATCACCATGCACCATGTGAGTAGAGCAATGCAGCTGCACTCACAGTGACCGCTGGGATACCTCTCTGCCCGCTTGCACAGTCATGGGCCTTCCCCAGCGGCGCTGTCTGTGACACATTGGGAGAAGGCAGAAAGCAAGGCCAGGCTAGCTACAGGAAAGCATCATTGTCAGAGGAGCAGTGGCTCAGGAGAATGGAAACAGTCAGGGGACTCAGGCAGCAGGACTGGGAGGAAGACCTCTGCACGCAACCATCCGATGTGGCCTCCTCAGTCTGCCTGATTGTAGGGCTGGCCATCTGGGTTTACGAATGTATTTGGCATACTTCATACAAGCTAGATGCTGGCTTTAATACCATGCCATTTATCCCTGCTGGGACCAGGTCTTGCTGATTTGAGATCTAATACAGATTGCACTGAAGTCAAGGGCAGAATTTATATTGCTTTCAGGAGTCTTGAACCAGGCCCTTGAGGCTGAAAAAACAACAACAGCCATTCAGGGTGGATGGGTAGATGAAGAGGATCAGCTGTGAAAATCCTTTGCCTTGCAGTGAAGCAGAGATGGGTGAATGGACAGGAGAGCTTTTTACCCTGCAGGGGGACTAATCAGCTGAGCTGGATGGATATATGGAACAGGAAAAGAACTGAAAATATATATGCTTTTGAGTGGAACTGGAAGAGACAGTGGGAACAAATACACTGAAAAACCAGGATTTTTCAGCATAGACAGGTATATATACTCAAACCAGTATCTCCCAGGATAATTTATGCATTCATTACCTTTTCGGGGTAGTTTACACAGCATTCATTTAAAACATCACAAAATTTAAACACACAAACACAATCAAAATTATAGACAATGCATAGAAAATCAATGCAAAGTAAAAGTTGTTTAAAAGATGTTACGCTGCTTAAACCACAATTATTTATTAATATTTGCTTTTCAAATACAAGTATTTGGGGATATAAATCGTTAATATTTTTATGACAGTAGCCCAAGAGACCCCAGCCAAGACTTGGGACTTCTCTCTCTCTCTTTGTGTGTGTGTCTTTGTGTGTGTGTGTGTGTGTGTGCGCGCGCGCATGCATGCATGCACGCGCGCACACACACGATAAGAGAGAAAGTCCCTGTTCCAGGAATTTTGCCAGATGAACATCCTACTTGTAAGAGCAGCTGACCACTCACCAAACCAGATCACCGAGGCTGACAAGACTGGAGAAGTAGCAGATGGTACAAGGAAGAGCTTGTGCCATGCAAGCAGCCACCTTTTATAACAGGCTGGTCGGAGCCTAATTTGACCGACTTCCATGATCACACAGAAATAACACTTACAGGTCTGTGCCATTGCTCTAGGGATTCTAAACAACGATCCACAGGATACAACTGCATTAGAGAACCAAGGAAGCACTGACAAGACGGCAGCAAGGCCATTTGTTGCCTTCGTTGGTTCAATGCAGAGAGATAAAATTTACCAGGCTTGCATGTTGAGCATGCTGCTTTATGGAAGTAAGTCTTGGGCAACTTATAACCATCAGGAATGATGCTTCAACACCTTCTACATGTGCTGCATAAAGACGTTTTGGGGCACCACATGGCTGGATAGAGTCTTAAACAAAGCCCAGATTCTCCCAAGACTCTCCCAAGCCCAGATTCCCAGCATGTTCACAGAATGAAAGATGGCAGGATCCCCAAGGATGTGCTCTACGGAAAGCTGGCTTCAGGCTCAAGGCCCATTGGCAGATCAACTCTGCATGATGAAGATGTCTGCAAACAAGACATGAAGGCTGGCAACATCAACCCCACTGTGCGGGAATCCCTTGCAGATGACCACAGTACCAGAGACAGACAGACAGGTCATGTATCCACAGCAGTGATCAGATGAGAAATGACTGCTGGGAGAAGCCCAGAGAGAAGAAACACCGTGGTGCATCTGCATCAGTACAACCGGATGCCTTCATCTGCCCCAGCTGCAACAAGACATGTCTCTCCCATATCCGTCTCAACAGCCACAGCAGGCGCTGTAACTCTCCAACCGTTTGACTTACTTCACCTCCAAAGGCGCACTCCTCCATTGTCTCCTAAGACAGATGGATGCCAACAATTTATACCTAATTTTCATAGAAACTGTAAGAAAGAAACTTACAAATCCACAGCACAAAAGCAAAATAGTAAAAACAAAAATAAAATCCGCATTAGAATCACTAACAAATCACAAATATTCACACCAAGGTCAGAATGAACTAATTCACAGGTGTCATAACTCCCACTTCATTTATCTGTTTGTCTCGTCTATTGAACTTACTTGTCTTCCAGCCATCACAGAGTCTCTTGGGGCAATCATTTTAGTATTTATTTTTGGAGTTGCTCGAAGAGCCTGTTTGGCTAAAGGATAAAGTCTAAATGCTGTCAGCAATAAATAAATAAAGTATGTGGTGGGGCAATCTTTTGTTTTATCTTATTTGGTAGGATTTTATTGGCTCACTGATTCAAATCTAACATAGAAACAAAACCACAAAACACTGTTTCCTATTCACTTGCTTCAATTCTCTCTCTCTCTCCATTTTCCAAGTTTTCTTCCTATGGGATGCTTTCCATATTCTGAACCTGCCGTAGGTATTATTTAGGGAGGTTATGATATATTCTGTATTTTCTGTTATTTTCTTACTTAGTCTGTTTTGCCAGCTCTTTCTCCTTACTATGACTAAGAGCATTTCATACTCAAATTATCCATCACATTTAATGCTGTTAACTTTCCAGGGCAGACTATGCAACCCATAGAAAAGTACAAAAAACCCTTCCGGGATCTCTTGGCATCACAACAGTAGTCATGGCTGATATTTCTCCTCCCAGCTCAGGGCACCTCAACCATGTGATTGCTTAAAACGTCTTAAGTCATGAATGACAAGTCTGATTTACAGGTGAGACAAATCCTCATTGTCTCTCCACTTCTCAGGCACTGTGCTCTGGAAGCCTGGCGAATGGGATTGATTTATTTCTCGTCTGCAGGCAGGATAAGAGGAGGGAATTTTAATTATGTGAGACAAGTGCCAATTGGCTTTTGGTGCAGGTGCAAATGGATTCTGAACTGGCTGAGGGTTGATCTACATGTTCAACAAAATCATATAGGCAATTCCTGGAGCTGTATGGGTGAGAGATTACATCTTTGAATGATTACTGATGTTGGTGTGTGTTAAAAAAATATCTGTAAATAGAAAACTAGGGACAAGCTGTTCTCAGTGGATCTAAAGATGGACTTGTCTCCAGAAGATCTTAATACAAAATCCCACCTCTGCTACAAACAAATAACGATTGGTCTCAAGCCTTATTCTTGGCTTACCAGGAGCTACTGTTGCAGTCCAGCATGGCTGTGGGGAAGGGCACCGAGCACCAGGAATCTTCTGCCTCACTTTGTTGCCAAGCAGAGGACAGAGTACATGGGGGGAGCTGGAAGCCCATCAGTTTCCCTGCTGGGCTCCCAGCGGGTGGGGCTCCTGGGACAAACCAGAGAGAAGACTTCAGGTACCTGGTCCACTCCCGGATTATAAATGCAGGACTCACCTGTAGGCGTTCCATCAGCAATCCCTGCTGTTGAAAGGCAGCCTCTTTACAAAAATGGTATCAAGGTTTTGTATGTTTCAATTGTACTCCTAACTATCTGTACAGACAAAGTATAGGGCACCATCAGACCCTCCTGGGTGGTACTTATAAGTTACACAGAACTACTGTAGACTGGGGGGGGGGGTGGAGGGAGAGAGAATAACATAATTTTGCCCTTAATACTGTTGATGTGTTCTGTACTGGGAAAATGGGTTGGGAAGCCTGTTGGTGGTTGTGTGTTCTAAATACACCTCTGACATTTATTTTAATGACAAAGTTAAATAGGAAAACTGGATTTGTTTATTTTATTTTTGATTTGGGTCCCATCCCCCCATTTTGACCCAGGTTGGTTTTTATGACCATGGGACCACTGAAATGAAGATGGTGGAGGGGAGGGAGGGAGGGAGGGAGGGAGGGAGAGAGAGAGAGAGAGAGAGAGAGAGAGAGAGAGAGAGAGAGAACCTGGGTCCCCATAAATAGAATCAAACAGGTTGTTTGCTGACTTGCCAGCAGATGGTTGCTCAGTGCCTGATCAACACCCACTAGTTCTGAGCAGCAGGTCAGGGGACACAGATGCTATCCTGTGACTTCTGTCACAGCTCAGCCCAGGGACAAGTGGAGTACTGGAAGTTCAGAGTCAGGACAGAATGTCCTAGTCTTTCATAGGGTTGCCATATTTCAAACAATGAAAATCCAGACAAAAAAGTTGTTGAGCTTTTCTTAGTTTTGCCCAAAACTTTATTCTTCATGAAGCATAATACCATTTTGAGCTAGTTTTATTGGAGGGGAAACCAGCAAAAACAGCACTGCCAGCATGGGTCTGGGTTTTCCTGGACATTTTTAACAATTTCTGTCTGGACACTGCAACTGACTGCAGTGTTCTGAATATGTATGGCAACCCTAGTCTTTCACCCATCCATTTTTTCTCTCTCCTTCTCCCATCCCAATTTACTTCTGTTTCCATGCTCACAAATGGGTAGGGTGGCCACAGTGTTTAGATGTTCTGGAAACCTGGGAAAGAGCTGGTGCCCATTTCCTCAGTGTGATGCGAAGATTTTTGCTCCAAGGCATCAGACTAGCTGCAGGTTAGAGTTTTAGGTTCTGTTAATGTGGTTCCTTGTAGGTTTGTTTGTAAAACAAGGAGGTCCACCTCAACAAGTTATTTAATAATTTAATTATTAAATCAGAACTCCAGCATATGTGAAAAGCATGCAGTTTTTTTCCCTGTCCTCCACCTGCATTCTGAAGTGATGCACTCCAGACAGGCCTGTTTCGTGTGAGTATCCTGCATATCTGTACTGCCTGTGGTGAATCACTAGGGAATAATGATGGGTGGAGTTCTCAGTTCCATAGGAAATACAGTGACTTTTGGCTGAGTCCAGATAGTGAGCATGTCTGATGCAAACAAACACCACAGAATTACTTGGTTGTGAAGACAGGGCTTATTATCACAGAACAGCAGTGCTATAAACTTGATTTTAATTTATTTATATTAAATGCATTTATCACCTGCCAGTAATTCCCTCAGTGACTTACAATATTAGGAACCATATAATAAACATACTAACAGTCAGAATTACAGCAGTAAAATATTTGAAACTTATATACTGATATAAGTTTAAAAACAGATAATACTGCCTCATGGCTTCTTCTAAAAAGCAATCCTGAACAAAAACAGGTTTCTAGAGGCCACCTGAACGCTACCCAAAAGAGAGCTGATTCTACAACTTGGGGGAGGAAGGTCTATAGCTTTGAAGGTCCATTTTCCTGTCAAGCAGGGTCTCTGAGGTGGATCTCAGATCCCCAGCAGATTCGTAATGGATGTGGGGAACCTCAGCTCTGGAGGGCCAACGACAACCTCCCAGTCCACTCTGACTAGCCCTCGAGGGTCTTCCCAAGTCACCCCGCTCACCAGCTCTGTTTTACATTCTCCTTGAGTGTTTTTGCCTGGCGGCAAGATGTCACTTTGATAATGCTGGCCTGGTCTGGACGGAGAGGACTGTGCGAGTGTGTGTGAAAACAAAGGTGAAATGTGCATGTGTTGCTCTGCCCACATTTGCCTCTGGGGCATGCATTCAGCCCCTGTCAGCATCCGGGCTGCAGCTACCAGATCATCTTCAGAGGCAGCCCCACCATGTGTGTTGCAATAGTCCAGTATGAATGTAACCAGGGCATGAATCGCTGTAGCAACTGAACAAGCACCTCAATGAGAAATAGTTTTTGAGGGATTGGTCACTAGCAATTTGCTCATGTAATGCTGAGTACCTACGACTGCCTATGAATAGGTTTGCTACCTGCCTGATTTTAAACTTGCCTGCCTGGTTATTTCATCTTCCCGTCAATGGAGATTTTAAAATCTGCAAATATTAAAATTTAAATCAATTGGCTTAGGCAAATGAACAGTGCCTGGGGGCTCAGTTCTTTAGGAGAGACAGGGACACTGGCTGTAAGTTGAATGATTGCTCTGCTCTAGCAAATGCTGAGGTTTAGAAAAGTCAAAGGAGGAAAGCGAGAGTTCTTGTCTATTAAGAAAAAAAAGAGAGCAAATTATACTGCCAGCCATAAACCCTTTGGTTTTTGGGCCACAGGACCTTGTCCAATGCACCATTCCTTAACGGGAAAAAAATATTATTCTGCTCTATAATTTAATGGATGGCTGCGTACTTAACATTCTTTCCCTGTAACCCACCAGGTAATCACAGATGCTTACAGCGCTATCGTCACAAGGGGTATGTTCAGATGTTGTCTGCCTTGCCTAATTGCCTCTGTTCAAGGGCCCTGGTGAGGGGTCCTGTGAACTGTGCACCCTGCTGCGTTAAGCAGCCTTTCTATCTACCAGGAAATATGCTGCGACTGTTAACAAATGCTAGAGTGTGCAGTGCAGTTTTGTTGAGCTGCAGCACATGTTAAGCTGAACCACTCAGATGTTCACAGTCAACAGAAGTGAAGGGCGACAGCACTCCAGTCAGGACAAATTGCTTTTAAGTTAGATCAAATCTGTGAAGAGCCTCCTTATCATTTAGTTCTTCTAATCCAAACTCCCTCCAGATGCACATCTGGTAACTTCAAGAGCAATGGACTCTCTAGGACATTTTACTCCAATACTCTGGAGGGAAACATATAAACTTCCTGGAATACTGATTGAATATTGTGGTTCAGTTACTGCTCCGTCTGCTAATCCAAATTGAGTTGACTGTTGTAGCTCACTCTGCTAATCCAAAAATCTACTTGTGTTAGTTCAGCCCATTGCATGCTCACTGGCATTATGAATTTTCACAGTATAAGAATTCATTTCCCTTAGTCATTTAACCTTGCACTATAGGAACATCACAAGTTACCTTCTACAATTCAGGCCAGTGGCCCATCTAGCTAGCTATAGTCTATGGCAGGGATGGGGAACCACTGTCGCTCCAGATATTGTGGGACTACAATTCCCATCATCCCTGACCATTGGCAATGCTGGTTAAGGCTGATGGGCATCCAACGATGTCTTAAGGGCTGCAGGTTCCCCATTCCTGGTCTCCACTGACTAGCAGTAGCTCTCCAAGGTTTAGGAGGGGTCTTTTCCAGCTGTGCCTGGAAACATATGAATGTACACATGAGAATTGAATGTGGGCCATTCAAGGCTCTTGCACTGAGTAGTAGTTCTTCCCCATCTGTATTTTCATTGGGTGGAATTCAACATCACGCTATGGTGAATGTTTCATCTGCTCAAGCATTTCAGTTTGCCAGGTGGAACAATCCCACCTCTCCTTGGGGGGTGCAGGGGGGGAGGGTAAGACAGGAGGAAAGTGGAAGTCCCTGCGCAGGGCTTCCACTGATGGAGCTTGTTAGGTGAGTCTCACCCATTACATCATAACTTACTAGTATTGAAGCAACTTTTTTCATTCCTAGCTTGCTCAGTACTATAGAAGTCCTTATTTGCTCTTGAGATAATTCCAACTGTGACCCCTTTCCTTCTATATGTATATAACATGCCATCATCGCAAAGCCATGGCTCACTTTTGCTTCCAGCACATTTACTATTTTTCAGTTTCTCCTTCCTGTAATCCCAAATCTAATGTGATTTTTTTTTTACAGTATCTTGTGTTCACAAGTTGCTGACAGAATTGCTTGAACTTCGCATGTGTCCTGGATTGACCCCCTCACACACTCCCAGATCTGTGAACAGGCTTTGTTTGCTTTCAGCTGACCCACAGAAGAGAAGAGGCCTGCCTCCTTTTAAATAAGACAGCTGGCCTGTGAGAAGTGGAACTGAGGCCAACTGCTTTCTGCTTTTTTATGTTTAATCTCATCTATATTCTACATTCATTGGTAGATGGTTTGCATCTTTCACCATCTCTATAGGCTAGTTGAGGGGTAACCAGCCCTTGTGTGCCCAGCATTACCTCCTATGGCACATGGTGTTGGTAAATATCCCCTTGAAACACACACACACACACACACACACACACACACACACACACACCATGTGGGAGAGATTGTTTGCCTTTTCTGTTCGGTTTCTGTTGCACTGGTTCAGCCTAATGGAATACTACCAGCCCCTTAAACATGCCCACATTTCATTAGATGCTAGGATTAGAAACCTTCCTCCCTTCTGATCCAAACAGAAGGGAGGTGCAAAGAGCTTCTCTGTTGCTTTCGCTGATCTCCATGCCTTTTCCCCATTGATGATGGGATGAGGGATGATCATGCCCCCAACCATTTTGTGGTCTTAGTCTCTTTTTCTGCTCTTTTAGATGTGGCAGTCATTTTGTGTTATGCACACCCAGTGGCGGCCATTTTGTGACTGGTGCCCCTGGTCAGAATTCCAAATGTGTCCCCTGCCCTGAAAGTTTGGTGAGCCCTGGGCTAGCCTCTGAGCGCTTTTTTTTTTTTTAAAAAAAAAGACATGGGTGAAATATTTGAAGCTCACCTTGCATTAACTCAGAAATTACCCAAGATCTTGCCTGAGGAGAAGACTATCGGAGATGCTGTTCTATCAACAACACTTCCAGCTGCAGGGAGCCTTGGAAGAAGTATACACTGTTGGTGAACAGAATGGTGTGATGAAAGAGAAGAGAGGAAAAAATGTGTTTCTCCTTTCTTCTCCATACAAGTGATTTATTGCTGCTACCACTAATATAAGGGAAAATACAAGGGAAGGGGGTGACAGGGGTGGAGGGTGGTGGCAAAGAGTTGGGTGGGCTCAGGTGGGTAAGATGGGAATTCTTCTCTAGCTCTGATTTTATCCTGATTTGTTTGTAAGCCTCACTCAGATAAATTTGTTGGTATATCTAGATAGTACAAGGAAATGAGCAGTACTATTCCATGGAGAGATGGGGCAGAGAAATAGTACATGTCGGGCAGAAAGCTGGAAAGAATGGAAATGGGAAAAGAGGGCTTGGGAATTAAAGAAGTAGAAATTCTTCATTTGATTTGTATCTTATGCTTAATCTTTGAATTTTGTGGTCTTTTTTCTGCTGTAAATTGGATTTTGAGACTTTTGGCAGGGAGAATTGGGGTCAAAGAGCAAGCAGAGGGAGTCTGGAACATTTTTGGTGGTGCCGTAACATTTCTAGCTATGCCTTTTACCAGTGTGATGTGAGTTAAATGTATGTTAAATTGGTAGTAATGTGTGTGAGGGGGGACCCAGTGAAGAGAAAACAAAACTCTCCCTTATTCTTTGAAATTGTCCTCTTTTTTCTGACTGCTTTTTTGGCAAAAGACATGGAGGTGATGGTGAAGGGGTCTTTCCATCCATCAGCTGCAAAGTTCTCAGAGGGACTTAGAGAAATGTATTAACATGGTATGGCATACAGACTCCTGCCTGCATCCTTAAACAGGATACATTTTTTTTTTAGCACAGATAAAGCGGAGGAGCTGGGCCTGATACAGTGTTCAGGGCAAGACGGATTGCAGCTGCTTCACTCGCTTTGATTACACCAGCTATGCTATTTGCATACAGAAAAGTCAATAACTCTCCTTCAACTTCTGTTGTGGCTTGTTTTTCTCTGTAATAAATAACTAATCAGCAACCAGGACCAGTGCGTAATGGAAGCTGAATTCTTAAAGGACCCGATACACCTTTATGCTACCTTTTCTGCCATGAGTTCTCAAATAAAAAAACTCCAGGCACGTAAGGAAATGGGTGAGTTGGAAGCTAAGCAGTAAAGCTACTTTCCATGGGGATGTGAATAACCCTGTATAATTAATGAATGATTATAAAAATTAAGAGTTGGCACTGAAGCCTGTTAAATACCAGGGAGAGTTTAAT
This sequence comes from Podarcis filfolensis, assembly GCF_964270895.1. NCBI lineage: Eukaryota > Metazoa > Chordata > Lepidosauria > Squamata > Lacertidae > Podarcis > Podarcis filfolensis. The sequence goes on along the minus strand of NC_139612.1, from coordinate 43,071,041 downwards.
GTGCGTGTGTAACAAGGGTTGTAAACCTTGGGCACATTCGCAGAGCTGAGAACGTGTTGAGGGCCCTACACACACCCCACAATCAAACCCCTGCTACAACATATTTTACGGGCTACACTACAATGCTTCTTTCAAACCTGATTTAAACTGGAGGAGGGGAACACATTTTCAGGAGCATAGCTGGATATTTCTCTGATGCTGTATTATATCATTGAGAAGGGACTGTATGGCAGTACGTCTGTGCCTATCAGAAGGGCAGCAAAGTGGGGGCCACTCTCAGGCAGATGTTATAGGTAGAGGTTTCTGACTGCTAGGTATGCAGAAAAATATTAGTTCACAAATCTTTGGGAGCAAAGGGGGAAATGGCTGGTGGGAGCTGGAGTCTACTAACACCTGGAGGATATCACATTGGCTACATCTGGTCTACAGTGCTCTGAAGAGGGTGTTTTTGAGGAATTTGGGTCAGGTGATGCATGCTCTTTCTTAAACTGTCCGAATCTACTTGGGACCTGGGTCCCTAGGCTTGCTTCTTCTTTTCTTGTGTTCTTGACCAGCCTTCCCAAACTTGGAGCACTCAGTGATGGACACCTGTCCAAGGGTGCTTGGTGCTGCTGCTGCACCTGCTGTTCCCCCTTCCCCCAAAATGAGAGCGTGGAAATAGATCAGGGAAATGGTCAGCAGGAAATACCCTCCCCGCCCTGCCAGTTTCATAGCCATTTTTTTACTTTTTATAAAATGTTTTATTGTAAACTGTAATAAGGTCACAATAATAAACACCAACTTAAGCACAGTGGTTTTTCATGTTGCAAACTGCACACATTGTTAAACAGAAATCAGGCATACACACTGTCAAGCTAAATCAACAAGTCTCTCCAGAAAGACCCTTTTAAATCCAGTCCAGTACCTTTACACCCTCTCCACCTCTAATGTATGCCCAAAATAGAAACTACTACTCTATAAAATTATCCTCTCTCAGTAAGGCCAGAGCTAGCCTAATTTGACATGTTAATCTTTCTGACAAGGCTGACCACCAGTTACATGAAAACCAGTCCTGCAGAATACTCCCCCCTATTATTTTCCAATGTCTTTCTACCTCCAGGTTTGCCACCACTGGGAGGTGCATTACTAAATCACCAGTTGCACAGTCTTGAAAGCAGTCTGGGCTCCATGATCACTGCAGATGGTGACAGCAGTCATGAAATTAAAAGACGCCTGCTTCTTGGGAGAAAAGCAATGACAAACCTACACAGCATCTTAAAAAGCAGAGACATCAACTTGCCAACAAAGGTATGGTAAAAGCTATGGTTTTCCCAGTAGTGATGCATGGAAGTGAGAGCTGGACCATAAAGAAAGCTGATCACCAAAGAATTGATGCTTTTGAATTATGGTGCTGGAGGAGACTCTTGAGAGTCCCATGGACTGCTAGAAGATCAAACCTCTCCATTCTGAAGGAAATCAGCCCTGAGTGCTCACTGAAAGGACAGATCGTGAAGCTGAGGCTCTAATACTTTGGCCACCTCATGAGAAGAGAAGACTCCCTGGAAAAGACCCTGATGTTGAGAAAGATGGAGGGCACAAGGAGAAGGGGACGACAGAGGACGAGATGTCTGAATAGTGTTCTCGAAGCTACCAGCATGAGTTTGACCAAACTGCGGGAGGCAGTGGAAGACAGGAGTGCCTGGCGTGCTCTGGTCCATGGGGTCACAAAGAGTCGGACACGACTAAATGACTGCTGGTGTGTGTGTGTTGCAGGAGATCCTCATCTTCCACTTCACATCTAGTTTGAACCTGGGAGAATGATTGCTGTGAATCCCTTGCTAGTTGCTTGGTAACAATTTGACAGTGTTGCACACATCCTCATCTACTGTGGTCGTGTTTTCGAGATTTATTCAGGTGCAATGTGAGGGGGCTCTTTTGGCTCACATGAGAAATGGCTCCTCAGTTCCCCTACTACTAGGTTAAGAAACATCACCACCCTTGTGGGCTTTGGTTATGTGGACCAAATTCACACAGAAGGAACAATTCGAACCTTGAGCTTGGATCCAAAAACCCTCTGGCATGAGCTGAAACCATGTCTGCTCATGCAAGGGAATTGGGGGACCCTACAGATTGTATTTGGGGGAGGGAGCACAGGGAACTGCAGTTCATGGCAGAAATTAGAATGGAAGTGCCTGTCGGTTGTGCTGCAGGATCCTTGGATCCTCGCCATATCCTATAAAAGAGAAAGCCAATTTCTGAATTGGACCGGACAAGCCACTTTAGTGTAATAAATCATGGATGGTGCTGTAGACAACAACCTCTATGTATTGTAATTATACTACCCACGGTCCAGAAAGGTTTGTACAGCTTTCCTGCATATTCTAACGGTTGTGAACCACACTGCAAACATGGAATTGTAACCATCTGCATTACAAAAACATGAAAAACCCAACAATGATTTGAAAGGTTTTGTGTTCGGTGGTTAAAAGGAGGGGGTGTTCACTCCATTCTGAATGAGGCTTCATGGTTTATTTTCCATTCATCCATGTCTTTCTAACCAGTCTTTCTCTCTTCCACTAAATTATCTCTTCTGTTCTATTCTAATGCTTTGAGATAAATAGTGCTAGGACAGCAAAGAAAGAATGAGGCTCTGGATTCATGCCCTGGAGGAAGACAGCTTCTCTCTGCCCAGGTTTCTCTAGTTTGTTTGTACCTCGGCTAGGAAATAAATTTGTCTGAAATACTTTTCACCCTGCCTAAAGGGTTATCACGAGCATATAATAAACACATGCAACCTGAGCCAATGTAAACAGGGGAATGGCTTGGTCATCTCTGCCTTGTGAACTGACATATGCATAGATACATGGATGTGTTTATGTTTGCAGCACCATTCTGTCCCCACACGTAGTCTCTGACTCATAGTCCTACCACTTGCACACCCACATTCCTTACTCACACAAAGACCCACACTCAAACCACCATCCTATCCTGTTCACATCATTCTTGATCACTGCCATTTTAATGCTGCATCCTCCATTCTCCACATCCCCTCTAATAGGTCCTTCTGTAAGTCGTTTTTGCCAGCTGTTCAGCAACTTAGCAAATGTAACGTTCATCACCCTTTAGATCAGCCAGTGAGTACAGAGAGATGTTTCTGATGATATAACAGTAGGGATGTGCGAAGCTGCCAATATTAGTTTCTCTCAGTTCGTTTTCCAGTCTTCAGTTCTTCGCACATCCATATCTGTTTGTATTTTTTTATTTAAAAAATGCTCATAAAAATCTATTGCCATTTTAGTGTGAATTTCTCCTAATATAATGCATTTTGTATGCAATTTCTCCTAATACACACATTTTTGCAACATGGTTTTCCCTAATATAATGTATTTTTATGTTTTCCCCCACTAATATCTGCATTTTTATGTAAACTTTACCCTAGTGTATTCCGTCTTCCATATACAGTACTTGACTGGAGAACTGCATTGCAAAATATGTAGAAGACCCCTTACCTTCATTGGTCAGGTGGCATTGTGAGATGGTACCTTTCCCTCTGCCATGATCTGACAAGAGACTAGTCTCGGCGGGGGGGGGGGGGGGGTCTGGCCGGTGCGAACCCAAAAATGGTCTTTGTGCTGGCCTGAAAAGTGGATTCTAGCCTGCCCGCAAATTGGCCAATTATGTGCAGGCTGCACAACCTAACTCCTCCCCAGAGGTGGATTGGACTGAGCCAGCCTCTTGGGCTTGTCAGTCAGAAGGTTGGCGGTTTGAATCTGCGCAGTGGGGTTAGCCACCATCGCGGTGTCCCATTGCACCAGAAGCAGTTTAGTCATGCTGGCCACATGGCCTGGAAAGCAAGCTGTCTGTGGACAAAGGCTGGCTCCCTCAACCTTAAGCGAGATGAGCGCGGCACCCCATAGCCGCCTTTGACTGGACTAAACTGTCCAGGGGCCCTTTTCCTTTACCTTTACTCTGGTCTGCTCCCCAGGTATATAAGTACAGCCAGGCTACACCTCCTCATGCACTTCCTTGTTGAATCTCCATATGTCTTTTTTGTATACAGTACTTGACTGGAGAACTGCATTACAAAATATGGAGAAGTGCAAATTTTGAAGGATAGCTAAGATTTGGTTCATGTATTTTCTAGGAACTTGTGAATTAGGTAGGTTGACCTTTAAATACATGCTGAATTGTCCCCGATCCTTACACAGCACATTAGCCAATGGTATGGCAGGGAGTGTGTCTCACGTTTCGTCCCTTTTTCACATTTCTGCGACATTGGGAGAAGGGGCTAATCAGCGAAACTATTATTTGAACAAGCTAACTACTTAGAATTACTGTCATAAAATCTATTTTTAAAAACCCCATAAATCTTCTATATCCAAAGGCTATATAGCTATCTTGCCAATTAAATGAGTTTTTAAAAACAAATTATCCTCTAAAATAGCAAATGGCCTCCACTTAAACAGAAGCATCACATACCCTAAAAATTTCCAGTTAAAGTCTAGCCTATGTACTGACAAATGCACATAGCTCCTGGCTTATGTACTACTCCTGTATCAACAACAACAAATAATTTATTGTACTAGCCACTGGCTGTGACAACTTTATAAATAAAGCTCTGATATAAAGTTTCCAATACTAAACAATGAAATAAAGATAAATCATTTGATAAAAGTTAAAATACAATATAAAAACTTTGATTTAAATTCCAATTTAAACCTAATTTAAACTTAAAACTCTCACATTTCTTCTACAATAGCTGCCCCGGTTCTTTCCATTCAGAGTTTCATTGCAGCGTGCTAAAGCATACAATGATGCTTCATGTACAGTATCTCAAATGGGGAAATAGATAATTTCTTGATCAGAACATGTGATTAAATGAGACAAAATGTTTCTCAAGAATGTTTGTTTTGGACCATAATATAAAGGCCATTTCCATACATAATGGATTGCATTCTCTACCCATTTCAAATTACAGATCCCAGTCCGCTGCGAGACAGGTATCTGTTTGTATCCAGCCTCCAACACAGCAGAAGGCTTAATCTGTAGGTGCACTTCTAGAACAGCCCTACATAGGAAGGAAATGTCAGCTCTTCTAGATATTTAGCTCTTCAATGATTATTTTAAAGAGATGATACTGTTAGGGAAAGTTAGATTGTTGTGGCAACCTCATGCCTTCTTCAGCTTAGTTTTCGTATGATCTGTCCCTTAGTTGTTTTTTAACTAAGTGATCCCAAAACACTTTGGGCAATCACGTGGATTATGATTTTCCATGTTACTCTAGAAAAAGTAAGCTTGTTTTACCAACCCTTCCCCTGACATTGTATGCCTATGTTTATAAAATTTCAGTGGTGCCACCTGCATCCTGCATACTCTCCTTAAGAATTTATTCTGTTCTGCATCAGTAATGTAATGCACATTTTGTTTTCACCCCTTATTTCTCTCTGAGGCATATGGCAGCTAGGCAATCACTTTAGCTGGAAATATTTTTTGGGCAGGAGTTAACATCCATCCACCTTTTCTGAAAAAAACAAAAAAACTTCAATATCACTTTACTCATCAGCTTGGCTTTTGAAAAACTAAGAGTCCCTGTGTGCTTTCCAGGATAACTTCCCTGTAAAGAGAATACTGAAATATCTGATATACTGCTGGGGAAAAAGAATTAAACCTTTTGTTTGCTTTCCGCATTGACACTATCAGCTGTTGCCCTGCCCTCAGTTGCAGAATTTGAATGCCCTGTGACCATTTAATACCTTCCCCTAAACAAACAATAAGTTTGCTAATTGCACAAAGATCTAAAAAGCAGCCTGTGTGCTCAGCAACCTTGATGCGTGCATGCCCCTGCTCCTGGTTTTATTATTTCATGTTCACACCAATGCAAGAACACAGTTTGTGTGAAAGCCCATTCCTTCCCATGAATTACTACCTCTAACATTGATTTCAGTTGGACTCAGGGCATGATGTTTGGCTGGGATTGTCTAATATGGGGTCTCTAAGCACCAGTGAAACTCCTGTCTCCTGCTGGTTCAAAACCTCTGAAGGGGTGATTTAAGGACTGCATTGTTAGTCCTATCAGTTTCAATAGAATAATGGCAGAGATCATTGATTTGCCTTCTCAAGATCAAGGGCTGTATATAATAGACTCAATTGTAACTAAATATATATGTGTGTATATGCCCTTGTTCAGGGTGAGCTAGTATGAGTAAATGGTGTTCACAAGTTCAGTCTGCAAATCATGAAGCATGTCCTCAACTTTATGTGTTGTAGAACAAAGGCAACCCATTTGAACGGTAGAACTCTGCCATCCTCCTCTCAGATATGCAATAATCCTCTGGAAAGATGCATGAATAGTTCTCTTTTCTTTCCCTTTGCTTAACTCCCACACACCCCTATGCTTGCAATGATGCAGGGATACACATAGATATGTTACTGAAAACTGGTCCATTGAATTTATTTGGATTTGTACCTGGTCCCTTACACTGCAATCTTGTATACATACATGCAGAGGGCCTTCTCGGTTGTGGCGCCCGCCCTGTGGAACGCCCTTCCAGCAGATGTCAATGCAATAAACCTGACATTCAGAAGACATCTTAAGGCAGCCCTGTTCAGGGAAGTTTTTAACGTGTGATATTTTAGTGTATTTTTGGTTTCTATGGAAGCCGCCCAGAGTGGCTGGGGAGGCCCAGCCAGATGGGCGGGGTATAAATAATAAATTATTATTATTATTATTATTATTATTATTATTATTATTATTATTTATTATCTACTCCGAAGTAAGCTTCCCTAAGTTCAGTGGGACTTGCTCCTAGGTAAGAACTGCAGCCTTGGTATTTGTCCTTTTCTTCTTTCCTTGCTTTATCTACACTTCCATTCTTCTTTTATGAAATGGTCTCCTCGGGACAATGCCCACCCTTTGGGAGTCCAGGTGGTAACAATGATTTCAGATAGAAATAAAGAGGCAGTAGGATGTGAACCCAGGGCATTGGCCTTCAGCAAACAAGTCACAGACAACAAGTGATGGAGTATTTCTGGCATATCTGTCAACTGCTCCGGAAAAACCTGGTTTTTTACTGCGATAGTATGGTGGCCAATTTGAGCACTTTGCTCTCATGCAATTTTGGGCTGAGATTTTGCCCTGAGAAAAGCACTTTTTCCCAAGTCTGCGATTTTGTGCCATGCTCCAAAACACACGTTTTTGGGTGCATTGCGTTCCCCCCCCCCAAGTGATTTTTCTGGGTCTCCAATCTCATGTGGGTCATGTGACTCCCATGGGATTTCAGACCCGGAAGATGATATCCCAGATTTGTTGGAGGGTATGCTTTATAGCCTTCCAGAAGTACTGGCAGATCTCATCATACACTAATTTCATTTATGCAATTGCAGCTTTACACCGATTGCAGAAAATAAAATGAACCAATTAAAAGGGGCGGGAGAGTGGGAACCTGCCCCTGTCCCTGGAAGGGGCCATTTGAGAGCTTGCGAGACCCTCACACAACCTTCCCAGAGCCTGGGAGGCAAGGTGAGGGATGGGGGCTTCAAATGCTCCCCACCTTGTGTGGGAGGTTGGCCAAGATCTGCTTAGTGCTGGCTTCCAACAGGGAGAGGTGGTTGTGTGGGACCACTTGGGGGATCATTTTGACTTTGCCTGGCTTATGTGCACAATAGCCAGGAATGTAACCCACAGATACCATGCACATACCATGACAACTCAGGATTTCATACATGCAGTCGACTACTGAAGTGGCTGCATCTAGAGCTGGGCTGAAGCATACCAGTCACATTCATATCACACGCTTAAAGCACTTTAAACTGCCATGGCTTCCCCCCAAAACAGCCTTTCCTGCTTTATTGTAGGCAGGGCTTGATGCACAGCTTGGAGTGACCTGAAGGTGGCATGTTTTATGGATAGCTGTGATCTTCTTATTTGGGCCCCTGTTGCATCTGCTCACGTGATTGCTCATCTCTGTTAACCACACATCAAAGCAGATTCCTGGACCGCAGTTGCTTTATTAAACAGGAAACATAATGGACTGGCTCTGAGGGTTATGCAGAGAACTCAAAGAAAGAGAAAAATTTTGTGCGCAGCGTGGTGTTGGATTTTTTGCAAAAAGCAGAAGCAGTTCAGACCCTTAAAAACCACAGATTAAAAACCCCAGCTGCATTCTGGGATTACGGGGTTTCTAGAAAATGGAAAGAAAAAGTACCTGGTTTTTCTGTTAACCCTGATAGAACTTCGAAAGAGTGATTCTTTGTCAATCTCTCACAAAAGGAAAGAAAAATACATACAGGAAAATCACACTTAATGCACTTAAAGTCAGAATTTTGCACTGCTGGCATTTCTTCACATATGCTAATTGGCCATTAAAGAAATAACTGGACCCTGTCTTCACTGGCAGGGCTCAGCCCAAGTTCATGAAATGCCGGAGAGCATCTAAACATACACAAAGGTCCTTTGCTCTTCAGTGAATAACCATAAGGAGTATGCAATAGAAAGTCTCCATAAACTGCATACAGAAGCTATTCCAGACAGCTGCAGTTGCTTTTCCAAATGTAATCAGGAATCACCTAATAATCGCACAAACCTTTGCAAACCTCAGTCAGAAAGAAGCAGAGAGAAATGCTGAACTGACGTTGATGAGTCACTGCTCAATGCCAAGTCTTGATTAGGAGTGAAAAGGATACAACTGGCAACGCTGTTTGCAAAACAAAGCAGGAGGATTCTTGCAGAGTCCTGTGGCATTTGCAATTTGCACTGAAAGCTCCCTCGGCTCTGTGCAATGTGTGGGATTTTGAAAGGCTGTGACGGTTGACACTGATGACCAGTGGGATTATGCATCCCTGGGGGTTGTTGGCCTTGGCCATTCATTGTTGGTGCAAAAGTGATATTTTGTGTGTGCGGTGTCCTTTGCCAATGCCCCCCCCATCGCTAAAGTACTCACTTGTGCACCAGTGGACACAGGGGCACAGCTGGGATGTGAATTTTTAAAAATGAGGTACATATTTTAATGTACAGTGGTGCCCCGCAAGACGAATGCCTCGTAAGACGAAAAACTCGCTAGACGAAAGAGACCGGGCTGTTTTGGAAGAGGATGCCCAAAAGGACTTTCATCACATAGGAGGCCAAGTTGCCTGGCCACAAGCCCATGAAGGACCGTCTGACCCTGCTCTTCTGTGCCAATGCAAGCGGCGACCTGAAGATCAAGCCCCTGCTGGTGTACCACTCGGAGAACCCACGGGCCTTCAAGAAACACAAGGTCGACAAGGAGCAGCTGAGTGTCATGTGGCGATCCAACAGTAAGGCTTGGGTCACACGTGTGCTGTTTGTGGACTGGGTCAATCTTGCTTTTGGCCCTGCTGTCAAACAGTACCTGCTGGACAACGACAATGCCGCTGAAGGCTTTGCTTCTGATGGACAATGCTCCTGCTCATCCTAAAGGCCTTGAGTTGGACTTGTTGGAGGCGTTCAGCTTCATCAGAATCATGTTCCTGCCGCCTAACACCACGCCACTGCTCCAGCCGATGGATCAGCAGGTCATCGCCAATTTCAAAAAACTCCACACCAAGGAGCTTTTCAGGCGATGCTTTGAGGTGACTGATTGCACCACCATCACCCTGCGGGAATTCTGGAAGGACCACTTCGACATCGTCACCTGCTTGAAGATGATCACCATGGCCTGGAACAGGATCAGCCAGAGAAATTTGAATTGCGCTTGGCGCAGCCTGTGGCCAGACTGTGTGGCACCAAGTGACTCTGATGCACCAGAGTCAACAGTGGTGCAGGACATTGTTGCCTTGGGGAGGACCATGGGCCTGGAGGTCACAGAGGAGGACGTCAGCGAGCTGGTGGAGGAGCACGACCACGAGCTGACCACCCAGGAGCTGGTCGAACTGCAGGCAGAGGCTGCGCAAGAGCAGGCCTCGCTGGAAGAGGAGGAAGCAACTGAGGAATGGCTGTCCTCCAAAGAACTGAGGGACATTTGCCAGAAGTGGAAGGATGTGCAGGCTTTTGCACAGTGGCACCACCCTGACAAGCACGTGGCACATGACCTTGCAAACACTTTTGATACGAGGGTCATGTTGCCTTTCAGGGAGGTGCTGAAAAGGCGGATGAAGCAGCAGACCATGGACAGGTTCTTCAGCAAGAAGCAAAGAGTGGAAGAGGAACCTTCTTCGAGTGGTCCCCCAGAGTCTTAGAAAATGTACTGTACACTTTGTTGATTTTTAAATGTTTTTCTGTCATGTTTAGAAACTTAATTTATTGTTCCTTCAATTTTTGAAATGCTCTTTACAGTATGTGTGACTTTAAAGAGCAGTTAATAAACTCTTGTTGTACCAAATTTGGCTTTGTTTGGACTTTTTTTGACCATAGGAACGCATTAATTGATTTTCAATGCATTCCTATGGGATTTCGTGCTTCGCAAGACGAAAAATTCGCTAGACGAAAAAACTCGCAGAACGAATTAATTTCGTCTTGCGAGGCACCACTGTAAAAGTAAAGGTAAAGGTACCCCTGCCCGTACGGGCCAGCCGTGTCCGACTCTGGGGTTGCGCGCCCATCTCGCTTAAGAGGCCGGGGGCCAGCGCTGTCTGAAGACACTTCCAGGTCACGTGGCCAGCGTGACAAGCTGCATCTGGCGAGCCAGTGCAGCACATGGAAACGCCATTTACCTTCCCGCTAGTAAGCGGTCCCTATTTATCTACTTGCACCCGGGGGTGCTTTCGAACTGCTGGGTTGGCAGGCGCTGGGACCGAACGACGGGAGCGCACCCCGCCGCGGGGATTCGAACCGCTGACCATGCGATTGGCAAGTCCTAGGCACTGAGGTTTTACCCACAGCGCCACCCGCGTCCTATTTTAATGTACACATCTCCTAATGTATGCATTTATGTCTAATGTTTGGGGCACATTTCTGAAATGTGCATTTGAAAATAATACATTTTTAAAAATATTTTATTTTCACCAAAGATGCACCTTTGTGCACACAGTTCTCATATATATACATATTGGACACATTTTGCTGTTGTTGGAATACTGCTTCCAAAAAGCTCAAATTTTAAAGCTTTGTTTTTCGTTTACACATTGGTTCAGGAAGTGCAAAATACAAGGGACTCCCCCTTTACGTGGGAGTTTTATTCTGGGGCCCCGTGTGCATATGCAAAATCGTGTGAAATGGGGTACACCCTGGGGAACGCTCCTCAACCAAGCTGGAGAGACGGTGGGGCTTGGTTAACTCCATTGCTGGGTACCACTTCTGGGTACCTGGCACCACATATGTGCATGGTCACGCACAGATCGAATGAGCATAAATGAGGAGTCGCCTATAGTAATGCTCACATTACCAAAAGATGAACAAAATGAATTTCTCCTCCATCCCTAGGGGGAGAAATCCCATTCTGCCCTAGGAAGGCTATAGTTCCATGCCTTACAACTTGATATGCAATCCACATTCTCTTCTGGTGCTGTGCCATGACTGAAGAAATTACAGAAGCTCACCTTGGCATTTCATAGCAACACTCTGATATGGCTGGCTGGTAACAGACAAGGCCGCAGAAGCCAGTTGTCTGATATTCTCCATTAATTGAGCAGGAGTGTATTCGCTTCGGTCATCTTTTTTGTAGGTGTCATGCTGCATCATCACTGGTGGCACTAATGATTCCTGAGTAAGCCCTGATCTTCTCACCTCATGCTCCCGATTCCATTTGAATTTTCTCCTTGCGGAGCTGATGTCTTAGCAGCATAGTGGCTAAGCTAGCGGCACACACCTCTGGCAAAAAGGTGGCACAACTGTAGCTTCTTATTTCACAGGTGTAGCAGGACTTGGTAGGGATCCAATTTCACTCCAAGACTAGGCAGACTCTGGGGCAGGATCACCGTGCTAACTTAATATTTATGAATATATTACCTTCCTTGACTTTTTAAGGCTGAGTCAACTGCTTCTCTGTATAGCTTTTAATCACTATCAAATCCAGATCTAAAAGTGTATTATTTACACATCACCAGCACACAACGAAGTCCTCCTGTTTCATTAATTCTCCCTGGTAATAGTAAAAGTGGCTTCTTCCTTCGCTATAGTTTATTGTCGTGCTTTCACCGCTCCCCTGAGCTGCGATGTTATGAGCTTTCATGTGCATGAAATTCCTCACACACTTCCTTGCCAGATGGGATGTATGCAACCATTCCTCAGAATGAAGTGGGACGGAGGGTTCTTTGGCATGATTTGCCTGGGTACAAGAACAGGAACCGCCCTCTTGCCCATAGAATAGAACAGATGGGAATCACCGTCTGCTCGAGTCTGGACTGCATGTTCCATCAGGGAAAGACAACACGCATTTCTTCCTTTTTGGATGGGATTCTCCCTCCCTCCCTCCCTCCTTTCTTTGAGAAATACTTATTCGCTCTACCTCTCCCTTCTCTCCTCCCATACCATTTGTTACAGGATTAATGGCATCGTGTCAGAATCTCTCAACACTTCTGCTGTGCGTGTTTGCCATTATTAGCTGAGCTGGCCAAGGCAACACCAGGGCAACATCTGTCTACTGTCACATAAAAGGCCATGGGGTGGCGGGAGGTGGGGGTGGCACAGAAGTCTTAAAGACGGTAATTAGTTATTAAGCTTTATTAGACCTCCAACTATACTATTCTGGAAGCCCTCCAAAGGCCTTCAAGCTGCGAATTTCTCCACATTTGGAGATGGCTTTCCCTCAGAATTACAGGGGTTTGGGAGCGACGAATGATGCAATGATAGCAAATTGTTTAGAGGTTCTCTCTCCTCTTCTAGTCCTGTGGAGGAGCCCAGGGGACAAGGAGAGCTCCGAGCAAGCATTTTGCTCCCACAAAGTCAGCTTTTTGAGCCTTGGCTTCCAGTCCACCCTTCCTATGTGCTGCTGTGTTTTTGAGATCGTCTTGAAGGGGCAGGCACTTCTCCACTCCATGGCCTCCTCCAGGCCATGGCCACCTGCCTGGTACACTCGATGCACTGTTGGACTGGTGTGGGAGTCACTTGGCTTCTCAGGCCTGGGAGAAAGCACCCATGAGGGTCCTGTCTGTGGATCAACAAGCCCTGGTGCTGTGCAGTCTGCTTTGATTGACTCCTGCTTATAGAGATAGACCTGTCCATTTTGGTTCTCTAAGTTTCTCCTTTTCTGATCTTAAATTGAGTTATCTACATTTCCACAGCAATTTGTGGTTCTTTTTCCCTTTGAAAAATCATCTTGAGACTTTGTCAGCATTTTAGTGTGATTTTTTCCTAAGAGCCACAGTTTTTTGTACAGGTTTTTGTATACATTTTTTTGTACATTTATGCACATTCAAGGCATGCACGACCATATACACACATATCACCATGAACACAGAAGTGGCAGGAAAAGGGGCAAAAGCAGTCCTAAAAGAGTGTGAAAATGGCAGACAGAAATGTTAAAACTGTCTAGCAATCCCATGAGCCTTCGCAAGTGCAATTCCAGGATCCTTTGCACCAACCTTTGAGGTCTGTGGAGAGTTGGAGTTTGAGAAAGGAGGTTTGCAGAGAATGATTGCGGTGGAGTTGGGTAGATGTTTGTGTTTTTTAAAAAGGGTTTTTCATGGGTTTCCAGAGATTTTGAAGATTTTTTCAGGTTTTTTCAATGGTGTTCCCAATATATGTGATTTCACTTAAACATGTGGTGCCTTGGAATGAAACCCCTCTGTAAATGGGCAGTTGCCTTATGTAGTTTTGGCAAATATGCACTGTAATGAAACATCAGAAGTGGCATCATGCCTCCTCGCTGATCCATTGACAGCCTACCCAGAGGTAAACAAGAGTAGGCGTGAGGTTAAGCAGCAGGGGAACCAACAGTGGGAGGCTATACTTTCCTTCCAGCCGAGTTTGCATGGACAGCTGGAGAGGAGGGGAGATTAGGGGGAGAGAGGGATGCCACTTCTGTGCCAGCAGCACAGCACCCATGGGAACACTGCCTGAGGTGGCAGCCTCACTCCACCTAATGGTTGTGCCGGCCCCAAGTTATGTGTGGCTGCTTGTCCGACATGCTCCCTCAAAAACTACAAGTCTCAGACCTCTGGCATTTCCCGTGTGCAGTACAAAGGAACCAACAAAGTGTGGCAGCAGATTACAGCAGAAGGAAGGGACAAGCACCCTAATAATCAGGGAGATGTACCCTGTTCCCATGCTGCTCTCCACATGTTTTCCCCCCCTATGCATAGAGGAGGAAGCCAAACCGCAGCTTCAGGCCCTGATGTTACACACCTCACCAGTCCCTCCCTGCAATATCTTCACATTTGTGTGATACCTGTAAAGTTGAATGCATATGTGGCACACAGCTGTGTGCACTTAGACTCCCTTTCACGGGCGTTATGCCAAAGGAGCACAGATGTTGGGAACAAGCATTGACAAACAGAATAATCGTGAAAGGCTTTTAAGAGAACAGAGCTATTTGAATCCCAGAGAAAACGAGAGCTGGAGCTGCTGATGGGCTTTGCAGGTCCCAGTAAACCATCAAGGCCTCTCGTCTTCAGAGTGCATAGGAGAACTGGCACTAGCTCCCAGGGATAGGGAACAATTGCCTAAAGGATGTTTGTCACTCATCTATAGTTAATATACATACATGCCATACTGCCATGTCTGGCTATAAATACACAACAGGCATTTAGCAATGTCAGGAATTTAAACAAAGAGACAGAAAGATGCTGCTGGACACCCATAAATCCTCCAGACAGAGGTAGGGGCTGGTTGACAAATTTGTACCAGGCTTGGATAAACTATGCTTGGGCACTGCAAGTAGAAATGCAGTAAGACTTAATAAAAAAATTATACAAATAAATAAATAAAATAAAAAGTAAGCACCTTTTAAAAAGAATGCAAAGCCCTTCATTCAGTAAAAAGAGGGATGGGGAACCTCTGGATGTTGGTGGGTAGCTTTCATCATCCCTGACCATTGGCCATGCTGACCAGATCTGATGGGAGCTGCATTCCAATGACTTCTGAAGGGCCACTCCTGGGCACTTGGGACTTCCTGGCTCACAATCTTAGCCACAATATTGTGCAGGCTCAGTTCCCATAATGCACCCTTCCCCAACTTGGTGCCCACCAGGTGTTTTGAACTTCAACTCCCATCATGACCCAGCAAGCATGGCCAATGGTCAAGGGATAATATAATCCAAATTTCCCATTTGCTCAATTTGCTGTTGTAAGCAATGGCCCTGTAGATTTGGAGTCTGGAGTGCTTTTACTTCAAGGTACCTTTCTGGAGTCACTCCTGGTTGTCAAGGGTTCTGTTGAGGGTCTTCAATAGATCTGTATTTCCGTCAAGAATCACACCAAGAAAAGGAACTCTCTTGCTGTAATTGGTGGACTAAGCCCACACAGTCAGAAAAAAAAACACTGGGTAGAAAAGGTTCTGCACAGTAGCTAAGCAACCCTCCCGCAGCTCTGGAAACTTCACAATAGGAAGTGAGGCCATATGTAGTAGTTCCTAAGAGGCAGTTGCTAGGGAACCTTGATGGTTGCTTAGCTAGTATTCCAACTAGGTCTGTGTTGTTATTTTTGTTAATTGAGCCCCTTCCCAATTGTTGATTTCAGGTTCGGATTATTGCAACAACCCCGCTAATGTTTCTAAATTCCACAGCATATCCTAATTTCTAAGTTTCCTAGAATTTTAGAATGTTCCAGCCTTTGGTGGGAAGGAACAAGTGATGAAGATCTGGACAGTCAACAACAAGGAAAGAAAAGGAAAGAGAAGGGGGGAAATATCTGTAGAATTATTGTTGTTGTTGTTGTTGTTATTAATTATTATTATTATTAATTATTATTATACTACCACCCTTCATCTGAGGATCACAGGGCCATTTCACTATAAAAATACTGAACATAAAAACAAACGAAACAATACCATAGGCCATAGATGGTTTAATTAGCCAAATACCTGGAAGAAGAGGAATGTTTTTGCCTGGCACCTAAAGCTATCTAACAGAGGCATCTGAGATGATGAGTGCAGGATCCAGGTTGGTTCATAGGGGGAGAGGCAGTCCTGAGCCTTTTAAAGTGCTATTAATTAAAGAGTAGAGCAGAGTTCTCCATCAATGTCATTTCTTTCTTTGGCAAATCCAACAGGATGGTAGGCTATGGGTGGCCATAATCTAACTAGGTGGAGGTGTAACTGGGGCCTTCCCTGGCATTTCTTTATTAAAGTCATAGACACTTAGATACATTTCTGCACTTGCTGTCGAAGAAACCCAACAAGGTGTCTTTATTTATTATTTGATTTTGATTTTATCATCAGGTTCACATAACCCAAGAGGCCATTGCCTCAGTAGGTCACAACCTAGTTGGCCATGGAACTGGAAAGTGAACATTAAACAACAGCCTTACTGTGTGTGCCCAGTTGGTGAGTGGGGAGAGACTCTGCTGTCCATCAGGCAATGGCCTTTTTCACCTGCTTTGCCCACTCTCCAGCCCTAGGAGCCTGCGTGTGAAATAGGGCATTCACACTTACAATTGTTAGGCTACACCTGTTTTCCATGCAGCTTCTGAGAGGCCACAGGTTCTCCATCCCCCTTGCCTATTCTGGCTTGTGCATTGAGATGTAACTGTTGTTTCATAGTTTCATAGAATTGTAGAGTTGGAAGGGACCCCAAGGGACGTCTAGTCCAACCCCATGCAATCTAGGAATCCTGCTCACAGCCATCCCATCAAGGCATACTTTGCATGGTGAAGGTCCCACGTCATAACCCCCCCCCCAAGGATATCAGGCAGGGTTCAAGAGCTACTGCCAGCCAGGGTAGACTATGTTGGATCGACCATCAGACCTGGTATAAAACAGTTTTCTATGTTTATAAGTCTATCTCCCACATTAATCAATGTGAAAACAACCTTCTCCCCATTCAAGAAATAAGGCAGACCAACGTACTACCCCACCAGCCAACACAGATCTGTCAAAGCCACTGATCCGCCCTTCCGACCCTTGCACGGGTTCCTCCTCTCCTGATTTATTCCTGAGCTGCCTGATTGACACTGTTCCTGCCATCCCTCCTGGAGGATTGTTGACATGCCTGGTGCCACTTGTCAGTCTTCCCAAAGCTGCACATATCAATCTGCGTTTCCCTAGATGGCTCTGACCCTCTGCTCACCTGAGAGCCAGGATATAAATAACTGCGCGCGGAAATGAAAGTGCTGATTGGGATTTAAATAGCATTTCCATAAAATCTGCCTTGAGTACTAATTAATTAAGCTATGATCAGTGTGCCTTGATGGCGCTTGTCTGATAACAGAACAAACTGGCTGGGTGGGGGAGTCTTAGGAGCACCTCTTAAGGCCTTCCTGTGGATGCTGCTGCCAGAGATCCAGGATAATGAGGTTGTGTGTTTCCAATTGTTAAGCTGCAGGCAAAATTTGTTCCCATTAACCTGATAGTGCCTACAATTTGAGGTGTTTAACAAATGCTGCTGCTTCTTCTTCTTCTTCTTCTTCTTCTTCTTCTTCTTCTTCTTCTTCTTCTTCTTCTTCCTTCAATGATGCCTCATTGGGAAGTGATATCTTGGCTACAGCAAAGGGTCAAATGAGAATCAGCAGGTGGAACGTTGCCAAACCCATGGTGCGAGACTGAAGAGCCCCAGTGGTGCAGGAGACCTGGGACTGTACGTGAGAAATGAGTTGAAACACTCAGATCTTGGTGTGGATTCTCCATGTGACCTTGACCTAGATGCTCTCATACGACTAAACATCAGGAATAACTTTCTGACAGCAAGAGCTATTCGGCAATGGAGCAGACTCTCTTGGAAGGTGATGGACTCTCCTTCCTTGGAGGTTTTTAAGCAGAGGTTGGTTGTCCATCTGTCAAGGGTGCTTTAGCTGAGATTCCTGCATTGCAGGGAGTTGAACCAGATGACCCTTAGGGTCCCTTCCAATTCTACAGTTCTATGATTCTATATGTGAAATTGGAGTAATGGTGACCTACTTCTGAGTGCTGTTATACTATATCCCTAATGCTTGGTATGGTTTTCATATGTTCTGAAGACCAAAAACTCAAGTGCTGTTTCTAAGAATCAGAAATTTATTGGTTGTAATAAAAGGCAATGTAATAGGAGCAAGGAAGAGCCAGAAAGTTCTGAGGCTGAATAACTTTATTAAATATCACTGGGAGGAATTCAACGTAGCACAATTGTTCTATCAGTGCCAACATTTCAGTTTGCCAGATAAAATAATCCCCCTCTTCTCCCCCCCCCCTGTGAACTTTCTGGGGATTTTCTTGACCCCACAGATGATGGGGGGGCCATGGGGAAGATAGGGAGAGACCAGCTACACTAACAGAAGTGAAATGTCAATGGGAATTAATAATAAAACATAGAGTACTGTTGTAAGGGCCCTTTTATACTATTGCAAACCTTTGGCTTCACCCATGCATTTAGATATTTTTCTCTTGCTTCTTGGTCGGACCACAAAGCTGCCTACCTAGCTCTTGACACAGCCCATCCACGTTGGATATCAGAAGGAGTAAAAGATGAGTAATCACAGCATGGCGTCAAAAATCCAGGTTGGTTACAAGACCCATAAATAGGCCACCAGCAGGATTTTGACTAGCACACCAAGTAATAAGCTCTGGAACAGTACTTTTTCTTTTTAACTGAACACCCAAAGGATCAGGTTGCCAGTCTGAACCTGTGGTCTGAGACGCAGTGAGTGGTCACTTCCCACCTTGCTGTCTCTGTAAATGCAGCCCTTGCTTCCGTGGCTTCGTTTTCATTCCCAGTGTGCTGTCTTTCACTTTCCCAGCATATTCATCGCAACCAAAATAACAAGGGTAGTTTCTAGTTAGGATAAAATCTCCCTGTGATAACGTGAGGCAGGATGTGTGGTGAGGCAGAGGGGAAAGATAATTTTGATTGCCACCAATATCTCTCATTTTCCAAGGCAGTAGGGCGTAACTCTATCAGATTAGGGTGCTTCCCCATGGCAGCCTTCTGTAGGAATTGAGATGCTTCGCAGGTGATTGGCAACCTGATTCAGTATGCTGGACACCCCCAAGCCAGGCATCGACTGTGCTGATTTGCTCCTATGGCTGGTACATTCGTACTTGCAAAATCAGCACAGAGGATTGGAAACCGTTGCACGAAACCAGCATCATTAACTATAAATTCTTTGGCAGTAAGATTATGGAGCCACTGTCCCTGGTAGGGTGGCCACGATGCAACCAGAATGACTTGCAATCACCTTGAAAGCAGGAGATGCAGCAGCAATAGGTTATGGCTATCTGTTCCTCTCCATTGCCCATCCTCCCTTGCCTGCTCTGCAGTAGCTCACGGGTGCTCTTGCAGCGACAAGATGGGGGGCAGATAAGAAGAGCAGGCAGGGAATTGATGGAAGCAGCTGCAGCTTCTTCTCCTCCCATGTCGATGGATGCATTTAAAATACACGCCTTTCCTTCTCCAGATTGCAGACTGACAATGCTAGTCCTTGGGGACACTGAAGCTTGAGAGCCACCTCATGTAGAGATCTGGGCATTTGGTGGGAGTTATGGGGCGTGTGGCAGTGAGAGCAGATGCAAGACTTGCTGTCATATTCCTATGATGCAGATTGAACCTGAGATCTTCTGCTTGCAAGGCAGATGCTTTACTATGGAGCTACAGCCATTCCCCAAAGGTGGCTTCACTTGGCCCAGGGCCACCTCAAGCCTAGATGCCAGCTCTGGTGAGAATGTAGGACAACACCAGAGGCTAATAAAGGGAAACATGTGACAACATAGTTTCCCCCCCACCAATATTGTGGACGGGCTCCATTTGAGTTGCTTCACTATTACTGTTGGTGGACTGTAGGCAAGGGTTCAAAAACCTTGACTGGCCTTGTTAGCTAAGCCAAAATCTGTAGTTGCCAGGATCCTGTCCTAATGCCTGAAACTCTCGGAAATCCCCCTGAATTACGCATCCTGCAAAAGAGCCAACAAAATGGAGGGAGCCCTGTGTTTATAGCCATCCTCCGGCTTCTTTTCTTTAGTTTCTTTTTGTTTTTAATTATCTCCACTGACAATATTCCATTATTATTTTTCTTCCTCCAATCTATTCTCTCCTTCATCTATTAGTCATTCATCTTGTCTTCTTGCTATTTGTTCGTTCTTTGAAGTTAAATCCTTCAAAGACAGAATTTCTTATTTTCTCCTCCTCTCCTTGTTCCTCCTGCTTCTTTATTGCTGATGTTAGTATTTCTCCTTCCGAGAACCTTCTCCTGAAGCTAGAGGACTTGGTGTCATCGTTTTATTGTATTCTTTTCTTTTTCCTCCTGTGATTTCAAGATTAGCTAAATCCTGTCATTTTCAGTTGTCAAAAATATTGCTAAAATGTGTTTCTTTCTGTTGAGTCTGCCCATGCTTTGATTTTTCTGTTCCCTTATTTTACGTCGGATTGGTTTTCTGCAGCTTCCCACCACCACTATGAGGCTAGGGCTGATGAGAGTTGTAGTCCCAAACATCTGGAGGGCACCAGGTTGGGGAAGGATTACTGTAATGCTGCTTTAGTTGGTGTTCTGTGTGTGGGTTTCCCACAGGCATCTGGGTGGCCACTGTGAGAACAGGATGCTGGACTAGAGGGGCCAGAACAGAATCATAATCAAGCAGCACCATATGAAAAATGGGTGGCTTTCATTATCATGACCCATGTGGTGCAGTGCAGCCCCAATGAAAATCACCCCTTCACCCACACCAACACTTAGCATTAACATTTTAAAATGGAGATAGCGCTGCACACTACACAATTAGCATAAGAGGTAGCTTGATCCTGGGTCACATAGTCTACTGTGAAAAATCAGGCATTGCCATCCCTCCATTATCTATTTGCTCTATCAGGTTTGACCTTGATCCTTATTTCTATAAAAGTCATAAAAAGGTAGCGATTTTTGCCAGATATGTATATGCATGCTGGCTACAGAAATAAATATAGAAACCTAGGAAGACTTTATAGCTCTTCATTCAGGGGTTCCCAACATTCTTGGGCCTGGAAGCACTTTGGCACTATAAGGAACTGTTGTGGGTGCCATGAAATAGCCATTTCAGTGAAGAAAAACTGGTGATGCTACAGAAGTGACCGATGGGGAGAGATGCTACATGGAACATGGCCTCCCAACAGCCATTTGTACTGCTTACTGGAATGACTTGTGTTTTGTTTTCTTAATTCTTAATTTCTGTGACCTGCCTTGAGATCTTATGGTGAAGGGTGGTATACAAATCTAATAAATCATCGTTATCATCATCATTCTCCATCCTTTTAAATCATTGTCGTCAATTCTGTAAAGTGTGTTTTAAAGGCATCCTATCATATTCTGCTTGCTGTGTTTGTGGCATTGTATTTTCCTTTAAAAAAAATGTTTTGAGATGTTCCTTGTTCTGAGCATCAGAGGGATCGAACAGTTCACTCTGTAGCTAAAAAGTTGTCATGCTCGTAGTTTTGTTATGTAGATCGCACAAAAAAACATGAGGGGTAACTCATGCTCAAGACTGTCCCTGCAGGCACATAGTAAAACATGAAGATATATAAGTATCTCAAAACTCAGTGTTACAGTACCCCAGCTTTTAGTTACTATAACCAGGAGAGTAATTTTCATGGCACGTTCATTCCACAGCCATCAGGATCCACATCAGGTGGCCCAGAGAAAATTGCTCATCCTTTTCTCCTTTAACTGCAAAATGCTCTAGGAATTGTCTGCATGTTGCTTTTAGGGCAAGCTACTTGCCATTCAGATATATTTTTGTCTTCTTCTGCTTCATTAGTACTGTCTTTGTTATGCTTTATCAGCTCCATGATTTCCTCCTTTATTTTAATACCCATTCTGGTTAGCAGCAACAGAAGTATAGTGTCCCATTCAAGGGAAATAATAGTACTGCTCTATTCTATGTCAAGTTCTGAGTGCCACAGTTTTAAAAAGGATATTGACAAGCTGGAACATGTGCAGACAAGGGTGCAGACCAAGATGATCAAGGCTGGAAACCAAGCCTTATGAAGAGCAGTTGAGGGAGTTGGGTATGTTTAGCTTGGAAAAGAGGAGACTGAGAGGAGGTGTGATAGCTATCTTCAGATATCTCGAGGGCTGTCACAAGTTTTCTTCTGCACTGGGGGGCAGGACCTGAACCAATGGCATCAAGCTACAAGAAAGGAGATTCCAACTAAACATCAGGGAGAACTTTCTGGTGGTAAGAGCTTTTGGACAGTGGAATGGACTCCCTCAGAAGGTGGTGGACTCTCCTTCATTGGAAAGTTTAAGCAGAGGTTGGATGGCCATCTGTCAGGGATGCTTTAGTTGAGATTCTTGCATTGAAATAGAAGACCCATGGGATCACTTACAGTGCTAAAAAAATTTCATTCCCAGAAAAAAACAACACTATGATTCTATGCATCAGAAATCTTTCCTTCAGAGAGATGGCTGTATTGGTCTGATCCTCTTTCACATGGTTGATTTTGAAGATAGAACCTTATTTATACCATGTTCTAGGTCTTCTCCAGTAGGAATTTCTGTGACCCATTTCATTCTCTTGAAACTTTGATGTGTTCCCAAAACTTGGTGTACAGCAAGAAATTAACACTAAATTCTACTGAGGATTTTTTTAAAAAAGAAAAATCTCAAAATTCTGAAGAACTGTAGAGAACAGAATTTAAGAGTGGAAAAGTGAGAGAAATCAGAATGGTCAGTTTTGATTCTCAGCCCTATCTAAGTCCTTTGACTCTCAACATAATCTGTGACCCTAGCATTCAGTGTTGATAGCTGCAACCTTTAAGTTTCTGTTGTGCAGCTTCTTTTGGTGTCCTCTATGTATATCAAAACCCGTTACATGGCTTGTATTCTAAACCAGAGACTCTGCCTGGCAGCTTGTCAATCACTTTCTTAATGATGGAGATTCAGGGAGACGTTTCTCATTTAATTTCCATCTTATAACATCCCAAATATGTAGGAAACAAGCTCTCAAAATCACCTTTTGTCAATTTAGTTACCGGTATGGGATGGATTGGGGGGGGCGAGCATAGATCAGTGCCATCACAAATCTTGAGCAATACTCTGCATGTTCCAGCACTTGCTTGATGCTACATCTCTTGAGTGTTCATAACTGCGGAGATGCTTACCATGCCTACACAGAAGTTTGGGACAACCCACTGCCATCTTGAAAGACTTTCTCCTCTAAGAGACCCCCGATTCTTAAGGACAGCCTCCCTCAGCTTTAAGCTGAGATCCCTTGACTTTACCTTTGTTCCAGTCATTTCCACCTTCACAGTGATTTGCTAAGCAACTTTGTTGTTGTTGTTTAGTCGTTTAGTCATATCCGACTCTTCGTGACCCCATGGACCAGAGCACACCAGGCACTCCTGTCTTCCACTGCCTCCCGCAGTTTGGTCAAACTCATGCTGGTAGCTTCGAGAACACTGTCCAACCATCTCGTCCTCTGTTGTCCCCTTCTCCTTGTGCCCGCCATCTTCCCCAACATCAGGGTCTTTTCCAGGGAGTCTTCTCTTCTCATGAGGTGGCCAAAGTATTGGAGCCTCAGCTTCATGATCTGTCCTTCCAGTGAGCACTCAGGGCTGATTTCCTTAAGAATGGATAGGTTTGATCTTCTTGCAGTCCATGGGACTCTCAAGAGTCTCCTCCAGCACCATAATTCAAAAGCATCAACCCATCAAATTGCCCAATGTGAAGAAGGTGAGTTCAGCTTTGTAGATTGTAGCAAATCCTTCCCATCCCTCTCAGAAAAAAACAACACCTCTTCTGAAAGCTGTGCAAGCTTTTCAGTGTTTGCCTTTTAAGATATTTGAGGCTGCAATCCAATACTCTTACATGGAAGTCCCATTTAACTCAATGACGCTTATTTCTAAGCAGGCCTGCATAGAACTGGGTTTTAAATTGCTCAGTTTATGCTGCTGGAGAGCTCAGATCCAAGTGCCAGCAGGCAGACCTTGTAAGACATTAATGAGCTGTCTTACCACTCAGGTTTAGCAGCCTTTCTTAACAGACTCCTTTGGAAATAGGAAATGTGCTGGTTGCTGCGTACAACCAAAACAGATTAATTCTTTCTGCAGTTCAGCATTAGAGTATGGCAATTTGAAATGTCTTCAATGATCTGAATACACTGTTTCATTACTTTCAGTTATTTATATACATGCAAATATGAAAATATCTATCCTAGTTTTCTTGTTTTTGTTTTAATTGTGATGACTCAGGACACCTTGCAGCCCACAAGTTAGAATATATTTAACTAGCAACCAACAACCTGTGGATGATATAGGCCCCTGGTCAAATCACCATGGGTTCTTTTGAATTATGCAAGAACTGTATGGCATAACAAAATGGACGGCCTGTTTTGCATGAAGAAAATTGCTTTGTTTATCATGGGACAAGACGTCCTCTTCCTCTGTGCCTTTTATCGTGGTTGTGTGGGGTCCAGTTAGCTTCTTGTCTCATAGCCTCACTTTAGAGCCTGCAATAGCTTCGTGGTGCCATACGCATCATTTGCAATGTGCTTCAGGATAAAACTGGCCGGGCTTCTGGCAACAGCCAACATCTTCAAGGCGGTATATCTTTGAAGGTACGGCTGCATATTCTTTGCTTTGTAAAACTTAGCTGATATGATTTAAGATGCCTGCAGCTGCAGGCAAGATGCCAAACTATTAAGTGTTCAAAATGTCCCTTGCTGCCTAGGCCCTTGGCAAGATGTATACAGCTTAACATTTCTGAAATCTAAATGCTTGTTTTATGCACAAATGATGAATCCACTGCTTACCTGTTATTGATGTTGAGACTGCCAACTTCAAGGCTATTTCAAGTAGGATTCTTTCTAGTTATCCGAGTTTAGTTGTTTAACATAAAATGTAGTTATAATATTTAAAACATAAACATAATTTTGGATTGTGGTTTTAAATTGCAGCCTAACGATGTATAGTTTTACTTGCAACTCTGTTTTCTTTTCTTCTGTTGTTTTTGGTTCAAGTCAAAATTGGCACTCTTATAACTTGAAAGTGTATAAACACTGCCCTTGTTCTTTAGAATAAAACATTGTGTCAGCAGTTTTACAATTTGCCAGTTACTCATGTCTTTCCCCAAAAGCAAGAACTTGAGAGATAAAGAGAGAATGATGATTTTGCCTTTATACTGTTAGCTTTCCCCACGTGGAAATGCAGACGTTCAAAAATTTCAGATCCAACTCCATTTTGAAAATAATGCGTTTTAAAAGTCGTAGACATAACATCTAAAAGAAACCAAAAATTCTTTCCGGTATATTAGGTTGTGTTTGCAAGATAACTGGTTACATAATTGCTGTTTAAGTTAACACTTTCAGTTTTCTTTTTTAGTTTCCGATTTTCCTGAGGCGCCACAAAATTCTGCTGCTGACACATGTCATGAACTTGTGCTAGATATTCCCCTGCCCCCGGCAAAAAAATCTGGAAATTGTGGAAGTGATTGTGGAATCATTACCCATCCAAAAAGTTGCATTGAAGTTGGGTTGGTGGGAGATGTTGGCAGAATGGTGTGCTTAATTCTTTCCCTATCTATTGTTACTTTAGTCAAACACAATCAGCACCTTTTCACCTGCAGGTATTCAAATGCATGTTCGCATTTGACAGGGAAGATTTATGTGTAATTCTCTCTCAGTCACGTGTGACCTCTCTGTAAAGTGTTAGAATCAGAACTATACTTCTGCTTATCAAACACATATATACCAGGACTCGAGGATTTGGTCACTGGAGTGAATAGAAGCAAACTCCTTGACCTCCTTACTATTAGCTGCTCCCAGAGGACATGAGGGGAAGAGAAGGTCCCTGACTAACAGGCAGGACCCGGCACATGTCTGTGTGAGAAGGCTAATGAGGACTTTGATTCATATATTTCCTTTCTCTGTCCTAAGATATTTACTTAGCTGCCACAGGCAAATAAATAAATAAAACTTCTGGGTAGAATAAACCCCTTTCCCACCACCCATATTCATCTGAGGCAGGGGTCAGCAAAGTTTAGCCACGTCTGTGCATGCGCCGATGTGATTTCCGTTGCCACAGAAGCGAGTCCCCCCTGCACCAGTTTAGCGCAGCGTGCGAGCGGGCAACTCGGTTCAGGGGCGGCTCATGGGCTAGTCAAATGACCTCCGTGGACCACTTCCAGCCCATGGGCCTTAGGTTGCTGACCCCTGACCTGAGGGTCTGACTTTCTGTTACCTTTATCATGTGGAAGCTTCCAGAAATAGATCCACTGTGCCATAATGTGTAACACACAGAGCACCCCCAGATTCTTCTTCTTTTAGTGAAGATCTTTTATGCCAGGAACGGGGGTTTCTAGAAAGAAAGAAAGAAAGAAAGAAAGAAAGAAAGAAAGAAAGAAAGAAAGAAAGAAAGAGCTTTCTAGGCAAGATAGGTACATGCACTCAGCACTGAGGCACATTATAATTTATGAAATGATAATGTGAAGGTTGGCACTTTGGTGAGACATCATGTGGAGCCTGCTTTGAGTAGTCTCTGTATCAGAAAGAACCTGTATGTCCATGTGAGTACCCTGAATCTTGTGTTGCCTGGAGGCAGTGAGGGACTGGAATCATAGACTCATAGAACTGTAAAGTTGGAGGGATCTTTTACCCAACATTGGATTCAAATCCACAACCCTGAGATTAAGAGCCTCACACTCTCGCACAAACTGTATTATGTTGGGAGCCATGGGAGCTAACAAGTTGAAGCTCAATCCAGACAAAACAGAGGTACTGTTGTTGACAAGCTAACCTGGGACTGGGAGTATGGCTTTTCCTGGATAGAGTACACTCCCTCTGAAAGATCAGTCTTGCAGCTGGGGAGTGATTCTTGATCCAGCTTTACTCCTGAATACCCAGGTGGCTTGGGAAATGTTCAGAAAGTGCAGCTTGGGCAAAATTCAGCAGACAAACAGCTTCCTTGGTCAACTGTGCTGGCTTCCAACTCACTTCTGGGCCCAGATAAAGGTGCTGTTACTTACCTATAAAATCCAAAGTGGCTTGGGGCCAGCCCACCCTCTCCTATATATGAATCTTCCCCAGCCTGGTGTCCTCCATATGGTTTGGACCACAACTCCCATCAACCATGCTGGTTGGGAGTGATGAGAGTGGTCTAAAACACCTGGAGGCACCAATTTCAGAGACTTGTTATACGCCCACCCAAGAGGTTTAGTTGGTGGGAATGTGAGATAGACCTTTTCTGTAGCAGCCCTGTTAGGGTGGAATAAGGGAGAAAGATCAGCTCAATCCCTGGTGATGTGAAGTTTAGTTCAGCAGTGAAAACATTCTAATTCTTTGTGACTGTTTAGGGTTCTTAATGTATAGTTGAAGATTCTTAACTCTGTTTCTTTTGATTTTAAGGTTTTAGTTTGTATTTTATTTTTTTACTTGATGGGTGTTGAGCAGGAACAGCAAGGGGCGTGGCCCAGGAGGGGCATGTGGCTGAGTGAGAGTCCAAAAAGTCAGAAAGAGAATCCTAGAGAGCTACATTTGGCCTTCCTGACTGAGGTTCCCCACTCCTCCCTACACCCACCTGAGCTCTGCAATATAGTCTGTTGTCCTGCTGTGAATGTTTATGACTGTCAACCAGACACCATGTAAATCCATTTCCTGTCTCCTGGGCAAACAATGTTCTGCCCAGTAAACAGACATTGCCGGGAAGAGTTCCGGGCGGTTGTAAATTAGTTCAGTGGGACTTTTTTTCCAAATAAGTGTGCCCATGATTCCAGCCCTCATTTTCAATTAAATGATTTTGCTTAGTATTGGAAAGAACTAAACTAAACTAAAAATAAAAATCCATTAATCTCCCAATTGCCTCTCTTTGTCTCTAAACTGATACCCTTCTGCAGCATGAAACACACATTAACTGCATGACAAAAAGCCTGGTGTTACACTGCAGAGAAGAATGGAGGCAATATTTCATTTCAATATAGTATGTATGAATGTGTTTGCTTACCTGATTGTAAAATGTGTTTCCTGCTTTTCCATCATATGGTGCTGCTATAAGCAAATAAATTGGTATGCACGTTTGTTCAGAAAACACACAGTTACACAATGCAAAATGTGATTTAAATTAGTCTGCCCTGTTTCAGGACCAAAGTTAAGCCAGAATCAATGAAGGCTGAGCTCTGAGAACCCTGGGAAGGGCGGAAGATCAGTGGTGCAGCACAGCCTTTTCTTTTTCTTTTCTGCAAAAGTTCCCAGCTTAAGTCCCTGCCTTTTCCACACAGGGCTGGAATGCACCTTGGAGAGCCACTGCAAGTCAGTGTAGGCTAGATAGGCCATTATTTTGACTCATTAAGGCAGTCACTTAACGTTCTTTTGTTCAGCACCTTGGCTCAGTAGAGAGGAGTGAATGAGTGTCCTTGGTCATATGCAGAGTGACTTCCCTCCCCAACTGAGACACCCAGTTCTAACATATCTGAAATGAAAAGTAAGGCATCATACTATGGGCATTTATTACTCTTAGCCAAGCACCAGGATTCAAAGTCAGGCTTGGATCCTGGCATTTCCTGGTAGGCTTTTTATATTTGCACACATCTATTTTTTTTAAAAATGCAGATTGTATATTTTTAAGATGTCTGATTTTTATGACACACACATATGAAGCAGCTGGTACAGGTTCAAGCAGAGATGGGCTATAGGGGCAACAGGTGTGAGGTGGTGTTGCGGTGCTCCTCTTCCTTAACGCCCAGATGAGCTGCAAGCTGTGCTTGCCTATCGCTGACTAGAAAGTGATTTGTGCACACTGTGCGGTGCTTGATAAAAGCAGCACTAAGCGTATCTCTGAGAAGTACACACATGCCAGTCTCCATCGCAGCAACCCGTCCCTCCCATGGATCACTGCTATTGCAGAACGAAGCCGAAGGAGAAAATACAGCGCGGGAAACAAGGAAGGGGGACAATCATCTTGGAAGCAGACACCAAAGAAGCACAGCGACTCATTACGGAGCAAATTGGTTGCAAGCAGGTGGCTGAGATTTATGGGAAACTGGCCCCCGCTCCCCCCAGTTCCCTCATGCTTGGTGTTTGACAAAAGCCGTCTTCCTTGCAGCCATTCAGTCGTGACATTTTTGAAGCCTCTCTTTTCCTTGTCAACATGACATTGGACAGAAAGCCTTTCACAGTGTAGAAGGGCTGTGAGTGTGGCTGTGTGGCTGTGCCTCCGAGAAAGCAGGAGAGCAAGAGAAATTAGATAGACTTTACGGGAAGATGCTGGAAGCTGGGTGAAGATGAGACTCCACTGGTCTCAAGGCAGGGACTTAATCAAGGCAGATGCTAAGTGGGAATTAGCCCTGGCAGCCAAACACTTGCCTTGTAATTAAACCCAGCTTCTACCTCAGATCTAGTTTTGAGGGGACATTTTTCCTAGAGTTGGGTCTTGTTGGGAAGGGGCAAAAAAGAACCGCAAAATGGGAAATGGGCAGGGATAAATTTCTCAGAATTTCATGAAGTGAAATTTCTTTCTGTAGAACTTTTTCTCCCTGCCACCAACCCCCACCTGTCTTCATTGTGGCAGGGGATGAACGATCCCTTAAACAATGGGGCTGGAATTTCATTCCACCAGTCATTCTCCTCCCATAGTTAGAATTCAGCCCAATATGCCTTAACCCAGGAATAAAGGCCGAATGCTGAAAAAACAGGTTGTTTCCTATGAACATATGAATGGATCTGATACTGGATCAGGCCAAAGGCCTATTTAGCCCAGCATTCTTTTCTCACTGTGCCCAACCAGGTGGCTAGAGAAATTCCAGAGGCAGGACATCAGCTCCGTGGCATGTTCCTGCTCATGAACCCTGTCAGCTGGCATTCAGTGGTGTGTTGCCGCTGCATCATTCATTCAACTCACAATATTCACAGAGAACTCTTGGCTCACTTTCAACTGCTTTACATGGTCATGGCAAATTTTGGGCTGAACAGAGAACAGGGTAAGTGAGGAAGCGGCGACTGCCACTTCAGGGATGCATACATTCTGAACAACCCCTGGCAAAGTCACATTAATTGGTTCTAGAAGAGGAGAAGAAGAGTTTGGATTTGATATCCCGCTTTATCACTACCCCAAGGAGTCTCAAAGTGGCTAACATTCTCCTTTCCCTTCCTCCCCCACAACAAACACTCTGTGAGGTGAGTGGGGCTGAGAGACTTCAGAGAAGTGTGACTAGCCCAAGGTCACCCAGCAGCTGCATGCGGAGGAGCGGGGAATCAAACCCGGTTCACCAGATTACGAGTCCACCGCTCTTAACCACTACACCATGCTGGCTCAAAGCTCTTAACAGAATTGTAGAGTTGGAAGCAACCCTGAGGGTCATGTATTTCAACCCCCTGCAATGCAGGAATCCTTGGCCCAATGTGGGGCTCGAACCCATGGCCCTGAGATTGAGTTTCATGCTCACGGTTGTTATATTCTGAGTTCTTTGGCCGTTTTGGCTTTTGCGTTGACTGTATAGAGCTGTGTCACCAAAAGTAGTGCTTCTCCTGTTGCTCACACAATCACTTAATATGGATAAAAACAGAGAGATGAGTCAAATGACTCCACATGTCAGGGGCTTTTGACTTTCTTCAACAAACGAATGAACCCCTGCTCTAGATAACTGCTGAGTCATCCTGTGAATGAATGGACATGTGAATCAGGACAGGAGTTGCTATGTCAGGATAATGGCTCATGTAAACCGGACTTGAATTACAAATGAAAAGAAATGCCCCGGGGAAGGAGACACAAATGGCACCTAAGTGATCGATGCCCAACCCTACAACTGAAAGCTCCCCCAGTTATAGTGCTGAAGAGAGAAAATGCATTTTGGCATACCAGAACAGCAAAGAATCTTCAGCTTCAGCCATCGTCCTTGATGGAGAACCAGGAAAATAACAGAGAAAGGATATATTTCCTTTCCCCCTCCAACGACTGGAAGAACTCTGCAGTGATTCACTCTGTAACACAGCACACCTCAAGTGTAACACAAAATGGCAGCAAAGATAACTTTGCTTTATTCAAAAGAGAGTTTCAGTTGAGACAGAATGACGTTCCCTGTCAGATAGCAGCTATCACCATATGCCACGAGCGACATCAGTGGTTTCATATTCAGAATGAAGATGCTAAAAAAAAAGTCAATACATATTTCTGACATTTGACTGCACATTGTTTTGGCCCTGCAAAAGGCTAAGCAGGAAGAAAAGAGACTGAGGCTGTGATCCGAAGCACATTGACCTGGAAAGAGGTCTCATGGAAATCAGTGGGATAACAAAATCAAATAAACATATTTAGGAATGGCAGACGAGGGGCAGAAGTTAGATCACCCTATGCTGGCTTCAGATTCCAGTGGTGCAACTTCTCTTTCTAGCATCTCCTCCTTGTTCACAGACTCTTCAAATTGGAGAAATAATCAAGACTGATTCTTGTCACATCACTGCAGAGTTTATGTGTTGAGCTTAGTCTGTAGCAAAGGCGTGCACATAACGCCATGTGTATCCTAGTGTTTATTTATGAATAATGATCGTAAAATGCTAGGTGACACATTTAATCAAATAGCCCAAGATTTAAGTGGACTTAGTTGCACTCTTGCCTGGAAGTAAGGCCCAATGAATTTAATGGGTATACATGTACCCATTCCGAGTAGACATGTATAGGCATTTGCTATTAAATCACTGAATGTTTTCCTTCATCCCCCCTGCATTCTGGCCACACACAAGCATGCATTCCAAAACAAATTCTTATCCGACAAAGATGTTTACTGCTTGCACAGAAGACATAGCATTATAATTGTGACCGGTGATTAACTTCCATCTAGTGCTTTCAATAGTGAAACAGTGCATGAAATAATGTTCTTGTACATAACCTCCAAGGTACCTGTCTCCAAGGCTGACTGGAGGTACTGCCGTGGCTCAGCTTGCTGGCTTAGCAGTGTGCGCTGTGCACAGCCCAAGAAAAGGTTGGAAATATCAGATCTGATTTTTGATTTCCTCTAAAGCAGCCTCCCTTCCCTGACTTTGGGTGAAATGAGAAGCAATGACCTAGAGGAAAATAACTGCATTCTGTTCCCAAGCCCCTGAGCTATCTAATCCCTGCACACCATGAGGGGAGTGGGGGGGGGGAGAGACTAATAGCAGAATCCCATTATTGCAAAGAGATTAACATGTATATGTACACAATGGCGTAGCCATTCTACTCCAGGGGGAGAAAACACGCCGTAGTGCTACCATCTTGCTCCAAAACAATCCCTTCCCATTTGAAAAAGCAGGCAGAAAAAAACAGATACAGAGCACAGTTCTGCTACCCATGCAGGCATGCAGTGCCTGAAACAGTTGCAGCTCCGCAGTGACATGTAAATGGGTATGTGTGCAGTCAGGTCTGCGCCCTTTTTGAAATGTATAGAGGCAGCGCTTGCTCTAGCCAGATAAGCGCATTGCTGGATGCAGAAATCTTTCAGAAAGCCAGCAGGGCATGCTCACCTTGACACACTTCTTTAACAAAATGCTTCTTAGGATGCATGTTGCATCAAGAGTGCATCACCCCTGTTCACGCGCTCCTGGGAGCAAGCAGGCAGAGAGAGAGAGAGAGAGAGAGAGAGAGAGAGAGAGAGAGAGAGAGAGATTTATTCCTGCAGGGCGACTTTAACTTTTTCTCCCCCTTGCCTCTCCTTCTTGCTCCTTGGTTAACCTCTTTTTGAAATGAGCATGTGTGAGGGATGTCTGCCTTTGGAGAGGGCAGGGCAGAAGCTAGCCAGATGAGTGAGTTTGAGGGCAAGGAAGTTCCACAGTTGAAGAAGAGCACGATTCCACCATTTGAGTAATATCACGCACGAGTCCCTGCTTGCCAAGGCACATTCCACAGCCCCCGTAATGAGGCTCGCCAGTGTCTGTCTGATGGACGGTGGCAAAGAGAATCGTTGATGAACAATCAGAGGCAGCACAACAGTAATGGGACTACTGAGATGCTTTGCATAAACGTGGCTGGGATAAATGATCAGGAGGAGCAGAAGAGATCCAAGGGAGGGAGCCAGCAGAGGGAAGAGAATTTGGAAAAGGAATCTTGGGTGCTATAGAGACAAGTTCAGCTGGAACAACTACCACCCGTTTATCCACTCCCTGATTAGGGTCCGCAGCCCATTCCTATGCCACTTCATATGCTAAGATTGCACTGCTTTATCCTGGATTAGCTAAACTGGGATAACTACCACACTTGGGTTCACACACACCCTGAAGAGGATTAGAAACCCTTCCTAACTCCTTAAGCATCTACATCTTGAAGGGCGAGGGGGAAACAAATAATCTTCTTATAATTCTATCCATTCCAGGGTTTGCTGAGGGCATGAAGAAATAGCTAATCCAAATTTGTGGAGGGAGGCATTCTTGAGATGGGGCTGTGAATCAGAAGCAGAAGGAAGGTCTTGCGACCTACTTTACAGAGGGCAGTTCTCTAGTCTGAAGGGCTGTCAGAGGTGAGTCCTCAATTTGAGAGCTGTCCCGTCCACATTTGGTTTGAAGAAGGAACCATAACAAAGCAGAGTAGGAGGCTAGATGTTGCTCATCAACAGCAGCACCTAGGCAGTGAACTCAGCTGGCATCCAAGTCACCTGGTTTCTTCTCCACCACAATAAGATGTTTCATATTTCTATTTAAATTATAGTATTTTTCTCCTAGCTTTGGTATAAAATACCATATGTAAATTTTATGCCAATCAGTGTCTCTTTTGTCCTTTTTCTGGTAATGCAAATTCTCTTTTGGGGCAATGCATAACTGGCTGGACTATGAAACGAGACAGATTCAATAATCAGGAAGCGTTTCTTCTATTAAATGCTCTTTCCCTGTGTTCTGTTTCCTCCTCTCCTCTCCTCTCTCTCACACCTCCTTTCCTTTGTTTGATTCTCTTATGAATCAGTTCATCCAGTTTCACATGGCTTCTGTTATGGCACATCAGCCTCAGAATTGCTTTACACATTTAATTTATCTAAGTGACATATGACTCACTAAGGGCCATATAGCCACTGAAGGCATGCTTGGCAGTGCTCTGTTTTGCAGCACATGTGCATGCAATAATTGATAAGGACAAAGACCCATCTAGTCCAGCCTCCTGTTCTCACAGCGGCCAACCAGATGCAAGCATAAGAGCACTCTCCTCTCCTGCGGTTTTTAGCAACTGGCCAGCCCAAGTTTTGCTTAAAGCAGAGGTGAAACTAGGCTTTATTTCAGCTGGGTCAAAGATCCAGTTTGGCATTCTCCATGCACATTTGCATGCACACACACACACACACACAGAGAGAGAGAGAGAGAGAGAGGCTGGGACCCTCAATGGCACCCCTCTAGAGGCTTCACCCAGGGCAAAAAACCCCAGCTACACCCCCACCAGCTACAGCTCTGCTTAAAGATAAAGAATCATAAGAAGAGAGAGGAGAAGAAGCCTTGAAGTTGCCCATCAACAGTTAGATAGCAAACGCTCAGGTCACCTGGTCACTGTCTTCCCCACTATGGTTAGTTGCATTGTATTTCCATTTAAATTATAGTATTTATTTCTAAAAGTGCACCCTACCACACTAATTAGCATATGCAGATTTTATGTGTGTCCTCTTTTGTCCTGTTCCTTGATGATATGTAAGTGGCCACCCAGTTCAGAACAACATCGCTGCTGTGATTTTGCAAAGTACACATGTGCAAAGCTACTGCAGATCTTCTTATGAGTGGGAGAAGTTAATTAGTGTCTCTGAGGATGCTTCCAGACAGCAGCATCTTCAGAAATCCTAGAGGAGTTGGTGCACTTGGGGACAAACCAATTCCCTTGTGGATTGTGGGTGTCACTTTAAAAAAGCTCCCTCTGAAAGCACCCAAAATGGGTGAGGGCAGCGACATATCAAGCCAAAACATTCTGATTTTAGAAATGTATATAATATATGCTGGTGTCTTGATATTAATATTTAAAATAGCCATCTAAATTACAGGTCTGCCTTCACTCTCTATTCTGTGCTTGGGTACTAAATAGAAAATGCAGGAAGGAAGGGGGGTGCCTTGAAAAAAGTACCCCACGTTTTTCAGGCAACTTGTAGTATGTTAGCCTGCTGTTCTAGTAAAAGATAAGGCACGACATTACCCCAAATCACCCATTCCTTTTTAAAGAACAGCTTGATCTCAGTGTGCCACACAGTTATAAATCTGCTGCAATTTAAATAGCTGAATGTTGGGGAAATGAATAATGGCTATCTTTTTTCTTCTTTTGAGTAATTTGAACCCTATCTGGAACCCGACTGCTCCGAGCTTTGCTCTCCAATTTAAGACAGACCCCTCTATTTTCTCTTTGTACTTTTAAGCAGTTTTGGGAGTAAACTGTTAGGGGAAATGTATTATCTGTAGCTCATTTAAGGCTGTTATTCTTCTCAATGAGATTGCCAGCGATAGGACCAGTTTAATCATAATAGCTTTCTATGTCGCGTGGGCAGGTTCATGGTGATAGTAGCATGGGATCTACAAACGTTATCTAACTGCTACTGAAGTATGACTGGATATTAAGGGTGAGCCAAATTTTCCTGAGTCCATTTCTCTGTGTGAAAGATGCTATTTCAGGGGGGAACTTTGCTGAAGGACCAGTGACCTAAATAAGAACAGAAGAAGAGCAGGCTGAATCAGACCAATAGCCCATCTCATCCAGTATTCATTCTCACAGTGGCTACACAGATGTCTTTGGCATCTCTCTCCTCCTGTGGGTTCCAGCAACTGGCATTCAGAAGCAACAAGACAGAACAGATAGTCATCATGGCTAGTAGCCATTGATAGCCTTATAACTTTTTGTTGCAGAGAAAAAAATGCTGAGAGATTATTTACCTATTTCACTTTTTGTTGCAAAATGCTTGTCTTTTCTTTCAAGGTTTGTTTTGGCATTGCATTTCCCAGAGAGCTCTGGATTCCGAATTCCGGATCTCATATTCCCCTCGGTGTCCACTACCTAAACATTAGATACATAATAGCAGTCCTCTGTTTATCTTTATCTTCAACAGCAGCTCAATACACAGCCATTAGCAGGTTAAAATATTTTCTCTCTGTGCTGTGGAGAGGTTCCCCTCTTGGCTGGCACAAGACCTGACCAGCCTATTCTCAGCCACTCAGTTGACAGTCCGATTGTCCTTGTGATGCTGCGATGGCAAATGGGGACTAGGGCACATGCAAATGATAGAAATCTGGTGGAGCTTTCTTTATTTACCATTATTTTATATTCCACCTTTCCTGTAAGAAGTTCAAGAGATGGTTTTCTGTCACCCACTCGCAATGCCCCCGTTAGAGCTCCCTATAACTCTGCAAGACTGACACATGACAACTGGCCCAGAGTCATCTGGTGAGCTTCATCGATGAGTGAGGAGCTGAACCTATGTCTTCCCAGAGTCTTAATACAGGCACACACTATACATTGAAAGCATATTCAATGCACATTGAAAGCACATGACTTCCCCCAAAGAATCCTGGGAGCTGTAGTTTGCTAAGGGTGCTGGGAACGGTAGTTCTGTGAGGTGGGGGAGTATCAGTTCCCAGAATCCTTTGAAGGAAGCCATGTGCTTTGGATGCGTGTTTAATATGCTTTCAATGTATAGTGTCACTCTGTCTGGCTCTTATTAGGGCCCCTGCCCTTAAGATATGCAGTGCATAAGATATGGTGGCATTTGTTGCATTGTGCGGGCAGATATTTAAGCCAGGAATCCTGGCAGCATGAAATTCTATATCCTCTCCCACTCTCTCCTCCCCTCTCCTCTCAAGCTCACCAGCCTCTAAAACGAGAGACTAGTTACATTTCTGCAGCTATAGCAGTGAGATGAATGCTTGAAAGCTTTGCTTTTGTTAGAGCAGAGAAGCAGATGTTGTAAATTATATACTGCAAAAGGAACTGTGGGAACAATTCCATGCATCACCTCAATAATTTGTTGGCTCTTTATCTTGGCACACTGAGCGGGGGGGGTGGGCCTCTCCTTTCATTAGGGAAGGGGCAGGGCACTCTCCCATCAAATCACTATTCAACACCAATTCTGCGTCTGGTTGCTTGCCGCTCCTGTGTCCTGGCAGCGATGACAGCAGCCTGGGGAGGCTCTGCTTGCAGCTCCTCCTC
Organism: Podarcis filfolensis; assembly: GCF_964270895.1. Taxonomy (NCBI): domain Eukaryota; kingdom Metazoa; phylum Chordata; class Lepidosauria; order Squamata; family Lacertidae; genus Podarcis; species Podarcis filfolensis. The sequence goes on along the minus strand of NC_139612.1, from coordinate 43,034,021 downwards.
AGCTCCCCAGTGCAGAGGAGGACATGCTGGGAAGGGCAACCATTTCAGATGGGCCTCGGCTCGCAGCAGGCTGGGCTTCAGGCTACCTACCATGTGAAGAACCGAGACACAGAGAAAGTCTAGCACTGCTTCACCCATGACACCTGGGGACCTTTCTTTTCTTTTGGCACTTTCTGCATCTATAAAAGGACCAAAGATGTGTTAGGATATTGATGTTCCATTCCACCTAAACAGATGTGTGGAGCTGTTGTATGTCACATGTCTGTTTACATTCCAGCACAGCTTGCTGGGAACTTCCGTTTGTGTATTGCTTTTGCTTTGTGCTTCCTGCTTTTGCTTGGACGCGAAGGGGAGCAGACATGTTTTTCCTTTGTCCTGATGCTGAATAAAATGCTTGTAAATATGCATACATATGCCTCTGTCCGCACTTCCGTTGCAAAGAGTTCTTATGTCTGCTGGCTTGCGTGCTCAGTCTCTAAAGGTTTCTGAGGCTTGAGTTGCAGTTTTGATGCTGTTCCGAGAGCCGGAGTTTGCCCAGCTGCTGGCTGGTGGGCTGGAGCCAGCTGGGGGCCTGCCAATTGCCCCGTCACCCAGGATGCATCCCAACAGGATGGGTGGGGACTACACTCACTAGAATGTACATACATTACATTTCCCTTGATACAGACTGACTGATATGTACTGATTGCCTAACACCTTCTCTGTGGCCCTTGGATGGCATATGCAGCATGCCACAAAAGTGACACAAGGGACAGTTTAACTCTTCAGTGGCTCAGTTCTACACCCATGGGGGTGTGAGATTTTGACCAGCTTCGGCCCATCTGAAGCTGAAGCTGATTCAGGCTCGCCTTATCTTGAGCCCAAGCAGAGCGTCGTCACACACAGCGGAAGGATAAGCAGTATGTGCTACATTCTTAATTTTATTTACACTCTATGCTGAGAGAATACAAACGTGCATCTTGCCTCTGCGAGAGCAGAGAAGCAACCTCCTCTCAGAAACAAAGAACACCGAGAGAACAGTGAAAAACAGGAAACCAGTGTACGTCACATCCAGTCTCCCATTCCCGTGGGAATCCAACAGTAACTCTGACTGTGGAATGCAAAACAATGTCTTGTGACTGCAGTTGCTGCTCAGTGAGGGAAATAGAAACCAACAGGGGGGAGGCAGTACGTCTCTGAATACCAGCTGCTGGGAACTGCAGGTCGGGAGAGTGCTGCTGCACTCAGGCTCTGGTTGTGGGCTTCTCCTGAGAATTTGATTGGCCACTGTGAGAACAGGATGCTGACCTGCATGGGCCTTTGGCCTGATCCAGCAAGGCTCCTCTTACATTCTTATGTTCTGTTCTCAGCCACAGTGACAATGAAAACAGACACACAACACCCAGGTGTTGTTATGCTTTCCTGTTATTAGCCTCAGGGAAAACACTCCCACTGGTAGCAATGGGAGCTTTCTTTTCTCATGCTAATGTTATAGATGGGGAGGGGAATCCCCCTAAACCCTAGAAATTAAGAAATGGTAGGGTTTTGATTGTTTGGGGTGTGAAGGGAGAAACACAAGCTGCAAAGGAATTCCTGAACTAGCCTATGCAAAATAACCTGGCCAAGCTAGGGCTATTAAGAAACAATACAGCATCATTGATGGCCATTGGCAATGCAAGTGAACTGCCCTCCCCACTTGCCTTGAGTTGTGCACACATGGTATCTGAAAAAGTGTGTATGCACACAAAAGCTTATATCCAGAACAAACTTTGTTGGTCTCTAAGGTGCTACTGGACAATTTTTTTATTTTTTTTTTAATTTATTTCGACTGCCGTGTCTCAGTTCTCCAAAGGAAGTGCCTGCAACCCCCAGGAATCTTCCAAAGGCACCCAACTTTTGTAACACTAACAACAGCATGAGGGAGGGTGGATTGGTAAATTAAGAATCACCTATAGGGATTGCATGAGATGAGAGACTGTGGATATACTCTCTATTTGTTCCATCACTACCTCTGTGCCAGGGTCCTAAATTACATGGAACAGCTGCAGGCACTGAGCAAGCTCCTTGCTGCAGAAGTTCATCACCCAACATGGAGAGAGGTGGTAGTAATATAATAGAGGGGTGGGATTAGGAGAGGGCTGAGAGATAAGAGGGCAGCCACTTTTGCAACTGCAGGGTTATTAAATAATCTGGATCTTTCTGTGCATTGTAAGCTTCCCAGCCCATCTCTGATTTTTCTTCTGACTGCATCTGTCTTCCTTAAGATACTGAAAGGAAGTGTTTTGTCAGACTCATTGGCTTGGTACCATTACATTCTGCTTTATGGAGTGGCTAATATGATCAAGTCAAACTGTAATATGTTTCAGCCAAGTCTGCAGCTGAAGATAAGTAAGATACAGATTGAATCTTAGGTTGCAGTCTTATGTACACTTATCTGGGAGTAAATACCATTGCACTCAGCGGGGCTTACCTCTGAGTAGACTCATGTTTGAGCGCACTGTCAGCCACACAAATAACAGGTGCATAAAGGTGCATGTTCCCAATAAGTCCAAGATGAGGCTTTGGGAAGAGGACACTAAAATCCTCTTTACACATGGTATTATAAGACGTACAGTATACACCAAAGATGCTTAAAGTATACACTTCAAATGTCAAGTTTGAATATGGTGGAGATATTTTTTCAAGTTCATGTCTATTGTATGCTTGTCAGGGAACCAGGGTGGCCTGCAGGCACAGGCGATGGCCTTGCCACCACATGATGTCTTAGAGAAGACCTTGAGATAGTGGCTGAGTCTGTATAGAATAACTGCCTGTGAAAGCCAGAGAGCTAGAAATATATATATATACTCTGGTGTGTTTGGCTATAAGTAATGATTCCTTGAAAATCTGAAGCAGGGGGAACTGCTGGAAGGGAAATCACTGGGGCCACATAACGCATTAGGTGTTTGTAATAGTTTTCCCCTAATAGTTTTTTATATTCTTTTACCTCAACCCCACGCCTGCCTGCCACCTGCTTGAAAGAGTTGTAAGTAGGACTCATGAACCTGATGATCAGCTGGGAGGCTCCTGCTTTTTCCAGCGGATTACTTAGCCTTGGAGGCTGGCTGGCAGGAAGTCTCATTGTTCCTCCTTTCCTCCAGAAACACCTTCCAGCAGACTGACACCTCCCCGCTGTTGCATTTCTGCGAAAGCTACCAGGGATCCGGGTGGGGTTGGTGGCAGTTCGGAACCTCCAATCCTGCTTTATTTTGGGAGCACTCCCCCTTGGGGGCCTTTAGAAAATCCAAGCCCTTTAGAAAAGCAAACTCTGGAGTGTATTTATGAATGCACCCAACTGAGGAGAGGAAGGGCAGAAGGCTGTATAATTATTTTCCAATTCATTGGCTTTTCCTAGCAGGGAGAGGCCTTGCTTTCTCTTGTAGATTTCTCAAACGGAGGCACCATAGGCTCGGTTACCACGGAAACCAAACCATTTCTTTTCTCTCTAATAGTATGCTGAAGGTTTCTGAGGCTTTATTCCACCCTTTTGCCTCTGCTGGACTCTTTCAGCATTCACCCTACGTCACGCTTGGAAATGCAGCATTTTATTCTCGGCGGAAGGAGGGGCGGTAACTGCTTCTCCCCTATAGCCCAGCCCTTATCCCTGCCACCGCCTCCTCATCACATGCCCCCATCATCTGGTACTTCAGACTGTTATGCTGCCATTTTATTAAAAAGATCCTGAGTGCACAAACCTCCCTCCCTGCAAAAGAGAATGTAAAAGTTATTTCCTGGTCTAGTCGGAATTGCTTTTCTGAAAAAGGGGCTGTCTGGATATGGATTTATGGAACTCCTTGAAACTAGTCTGCAAGGGGGGAAAGATGAGTTAGACTTACTACTTTTCTTTAAAAATGAGGTTACTAAAAATAAAAAAGTGTATTTTTTTTAAGGTGGCAACTGCTTATTGCACTTAATCACTGAATTGTATTTTGGATGCTGTCACTAGGTTGCCATTAATAGGGCACCATTAATGGCTTCACCAGGGATGTGGGTGGCGCTGTGGGTTAAACCACAGAACCTAGGACTTGCCGATCAGAAGGTCGGCGGTTTGAATCCCTGCGATGGGGTGAACTCCCGTTGCTCAGTCCCTGCTCCTGCCAACCTAGCAGATCGAAAGCATGTCAAAGTGCAAGTAGATAAATAGGTACCGCTCTGGCGGGAAGGTAAATGGCGCAGCTCTGGTTCACCAGAAGCGGCTTAGTCATGCTGGCCACATGACCCGGGAGCTGTACGCCAGCTCCCTCGGCCAATAAAGCGAGATGAGCGCCACAACCCCAGAGTCGGTCACGACTGGACCTAATGGTCTGGGGTCCCTTTACCTAATGGCTTCACCAGAACTTTCATGATTTGCTAGTCTTTCTGTGTGCCACAACATTGCATTCTGGATTTAGCTTTTACATCAGGAGTCCTCAAACTTTTTAAACAGAGGGCCAGTTCACTGTCCCTCAGACACTGTTGGGTACCGGACTATAGTTTGAAAAAATATGAACGAATTCCTATGCACACTGCATATATTTTATTCATGGTGCACAAAAACAGGAAAAACAATACAATATTTAAAATGAAGAACGGTTTTAATCAGCATAAACTTATAAGTATTTCAGTGGGAAGTATGGGCCTGCTTTTGGCTAATGAGATGGTCAATATCCGGTTCCATATTTGTCACTGCTAGTCATAGCAAGTGATGCAAGCAGCTTTTGGCTCATTCCACCTGCTCATTACAAGAACTCAGTCATGAAGAAACAGGTTTGCTTTTCCACCTCCTCCTTCCCACTCCTTTTTCCTTTAGTGCTGTGTCTTCCCCATTATAAGCCTAAGAAGGCGTTTTCTTTGCTGGCTGAGGCCTGTGAGGGGAGAGCGAGTGTGTGGCAGCAAGAGAGAGCAGGCAGGCGGGCGGAGGGGTTGCCGGCCCAGCCTGTGAGGCGGTGGTGGCAGCAGCGGGGCTTTTTCCTGGGCCTGGGGGGAACCTGCCTCCCTGCCTCTTGCTCCCAAAGATGCTGGGCGTTGGCAATTGCCAGGCGGGCTGGGTTCAGGACCCTGGTGGGCCGGATCTGGCCCGTGGGATGTAATTTGAGGACCCCTGCTTTACATAATCACATTATCTTTTTTACTAGGGACTGTGAGTTGGCCAACTGATAATAATGAATGTTTCCTTGGGATTGCTAGATTTTAATTATTATTTTTTTTTTAAAAAAAAGATGTATCAAATGTACAGTGGACCATTGGGTTACGTTACCTTCAGGTAACATAACTTTCGGGTTGCAAACGCAGCAAACCAGGAAGTGGGTTTGCCGCTCGCGCATGCACATAAGTGCTCTGTGGTGCTTCATGTGTGCGCAGAAGCGGTCCTCCGGTTACAAAATTTTTGGGATATGGCTGGGCCTCTGGAACGGATCCCGTTCGTAACCAGAATTACCGCTGTAGTAATTATATAGTTCATGGGTTTCTCGTGGGCATCTGCTTGGATTCTGTGAGAACAGGATGCTTGAATAGATGGACCTTTGGTAGGGTCCTTTAGTTTTATAAATGTGTTTGTGTTGGGGAAAGGATAGGAGATTATATTTAACCCTTCCTGGTTTGGGGAAACCCCAGCTTTCTCCCCTGCCCTCATATAATTAAAACCATGTGACGGAGATCATGGTCACACTGACAAACACTGACACACTCCCAGTCTCTTAACACTTCACTATTCCCTTGTTTACATCCCTCCACGAACTGAAGGGCAATTGTCTGCAGCAGGAAGCCTCCGGCAATAGAGCATAATCAGGGTTCTAAATCATGTGAAGACAGGAAGCTCCTTGCTGATGCCGTGTGTCCTTCGTGGAGGGCAGTAAAAGGGGGGAAGTTGATGCAGTGGAGGGGGTGGGGCCTGCCAGTACACCTTCGCTCTCTCACACTTGATTTCCATTGTGCGAGGGAAAAGGATGGCCAAAAACAATCACATTGCTGGTGCAATTTGGTGTAGGTTTCTATGGGTCAGGCAGTTAAGGCAATGTCCCCAGAATTAATCCCTTTGAAATACCGATGCTCCGGTGTGTTTTGTGTTGAGTATCAGGTTGCCTAAACAAACCCCTTGTATTTCCTGGAGTCCTGGATCTAGCAAGAGTTAAAATCTAAGGTAGGATTCCATTCTTGAATTAGCCAGGCAAGGGTCCTCATTACCACGTAAGTACGGTACTTAGTACAACAAACGAAGTTGCTTAGTGTCAGAGGGCAAATGGATGGACCTTTCTTCCTCACCTTGCTGGTAGTGAGAAAGACAAAAGCCTCTTGTGTGAGAGAGAGCTGGAAGCAGACTGCTGGCAGAAAGCAGAGCAAGAGCCATGCTCGTTTTCTGCTTGAATCCAAGGCTGTGACTGGACAAGACCTTCTGGGGTGTAAATAAACCACATATCATAAAGACACCACAGTCTCTGCTGTCACTCATTCCAAGGAACCCTGAGAATCTCACACTGCTTGAAGATTGGAGTGGTGTACAATAGTTTGAAAGAAAATACATCCCTATATTATGTGGAACTCTGAAACTTTGCAATAAAAGAAACTTTCTTAAGGAACCAAACTGTAATGGCTTTAGGGGTTGCTTGTGCGTAAATAGCCGCTGCTCTGGGCTAGGTTGGCTGGTTAAACCATTTCTCGCTGGACAGCCATCCACTCCGTGGCTGTTCAGTCGCTGGCAGAATCCGTCAGTGGGCGTTTCTTAAACCTTTTCCAACATAAAAGTTGTTTGACGCCCAGTCTCCTCCTACTCTCCCTGCGCGGAAGTCTTCTGCGCAGGGAGGGCGTGGGTAGCGGAGGACCTGTGCTCTCCCCGCTGGTGTCCAGTGAAGAGTCCCGGAGCCTGCTCTCTGCTTCCCCCATTGGCCCCCCTCTATCCCTGGTGTTGCGCTGATTTTCTTCCCCAACAGGAGACTTGCCTCTCTCCCTGCTTGGCCCCTCTCCAGCATCGTTGTGGGGCCTCGCCTCCTCCTCTAGTTCCGATGGCAGTTCCCTGACACAAACCTATGCTATTCTCCAGTTATTTATGGATAGTAGCATTTTTAAAAATGATTTTTAAGATTGGCTAGGTATATACAGTTCTAATTCTTATCCAAATAGTTCAAAGCTCTGCAGCAGGCCCTTGCTGTCTTTGCAGATACTCACACTATAAAAGTCACTGAATAATTTGTGTGTCCCTTCATGCCTTTTCCTCAGGAGTTTATCTGATAGGTTTACTTGTAGAGAGTACCCAGGTTTTCTCATTGGCGATCTTTCCACCATTCTCTCTGGGGCATTGTTACCGACTGACTTTTCCATGAGCTGCCTGTTCAGATACAAAATGAATGCTAAATCCTACACCTCAGACTGATATAATGTCCATACAGAAGAGAGTAGGACAGCTTTAGTGTCAATCAAAATACATTGCCAGGAGGATTTAAAAACACTTATTTAAAACCTTGGTTTATTCCTAGGGGAATTGGAGATCATACTACAAAAAATGGGAGCAAGTCACTATTGTCATCACTAATTTTCCTCTGTCTTGTAATGCCAGCAGCAGCAGTAGCAACAGCAGCAAGATCAAAAAGTTAAAAGTCCTCTATCTAATTTGGGAGCAGGTCATGTCAGAGTTTGAAATGGGTTGAGTGCATTCTTAGGAGATGAATATAGCATCCATTTTCTGTCCTTTACCCTAAATGACCACTGAGTATTGCTGTAAGTCATTAAACATCTACATTATATCAGTGACTTCAAACATTGCATTTTTGGTACTAAATGAAGACTGGCATTCTTCATCCAAACAGTGAATGAGATAACTTTGTGATATAAAGTTATGATAACTATTTTTAAACATTTGATGATGAAAATATACAGTTTGGTCTGTATTCTGGAACTTTAGGCACTCACCTTTATCCAAACTTTAAATAGTCCATTCTGGAGACAGTATAGAGTCTCCAATACATGCATTTTTGTATGCACTGCTAGGCTGTGAAACTGCACTGCAAAATTCAGAGAAATACCAATTCCAAAGGATGGCTGCATTTTGGTTTGAATATTGTTTTGGGAAGGTTTACCTTTATTCCCACCCCTACTTGTTCCCGCTTTAAAATTTTGAGGATGTTTTCTTAAAATGTGATTAGTGTGAGATATTAGAGTTACAATTCTGAAGGGTTCCGATCTGTCCCCAGGGTCACCAGAAGCTAAACATTTGAGTGTCTGTGCAGGAGAGATGTTCCTTGTTTGCTTAGAGCACTTTCTCATCAAGTCGCACACATGAACATGCACAGCCCTTTCCACACACTTATGAGGCTCATTTTGAACTTTTGATAGCAGAGTGAAGGTCAGTTATGCCCCCCCCGTATATATTTAGCCTAAAGAAGAATAACACCTGGGTTTCAATCTCAGTTGAAACTCTGGCAATGAAACTGTATGAAGCCAAGCACTCCATACTCACAACACTGTTGCAGCAACTTCGTGTTATGCTGTGTCTTTGTATAACCATGTCACCGGGGTCCTCGTCTGATTGTGCCTCTTGCTCCCAGACAAGGCTTCTTAGGCTGGGGTGGGTGGCTCTGCTACTGCAGGTTTCTTGAGTCCTACTGTGAAGGTTGACTGGAATTATGGCACTTGTGTAGTCCAAAACATTTGGAGGGCACCAGGTTGGGGATGGCTGTGCTTGAGCATCTTTTTGACATCACAAGTAGGATGGAAGGGGAAGCTCTCCTCATAGTGTGAGTGCCCTTTTCCTTCCTTCCTTCCTTCCTTCCTTCCTTCCTTCCTTCCTTTCTTTCTTTCTTTCACAACTTTGGCATTCATTATTCAGCCAAGTAGAAGGTAGTGCTGTGATAAGCCTCCTTTAGATAAGGGATTTCATGCTTAAGAAGCATAGTCCCTTGGGGTGTGAGCAAGGTGACTATGTAATTTGCATACCTGTGCAGTTTATTTCAAGCTGTTTGGGAAGAAAGAGGAAATGGGAGGAAGCAGAAAAATTTGAGCAGATATGGCCCCTTCAACATTTTGAGTTAGGGTGCTTTCATGTTACTTATGAAAAACAATTATTGTGCCACAATTTTTCCGTGTGACCTTGGCTAAGCCATTTTATTGCTGTATCTCATTTATCTGTAAAATGGGAATAATGATGCTAATACTGCACTGACGTACTGCAAGCAGTGGAAACTGCACAAATATTTTAGATCATCTCGACACCTCAGTGTACTTTCATCTAGAGCTTCATAAAGATAAGCTGAATACAGAATAAATCTGCTTTCTTTAGTTCTATCCATGGTCAACTTCAGACCACTTCACACAATTACTGGAGAGTAGGGCTGCATCATTGGGCCTGCCCTCTTACATCTACATCCTAGACCTAGAGTCTTCCCCCAACATACATCAACACGCAATCCATGAACCCTGAGGGGTGAGGCAAGGAAGCTGATAAACTTTGGGAGCATGGACAGTGGGGCAGTCATCTGTCCCTTTCACACATATAATGCATGAAATGAGCTTTGGTTTCTTTCCTTAGTACCTATGGTTTCTAAGAATGTTGCTGCTTTGGTGAGGAATTCAATTTCCAAAGGATGTGAATTAAAGCACACCAGTCCTGTTTATCTAGTGTTGCCTTTAGGTCATAGGAACATAAGACGAGCCAGATGCTTATGAGAAACCCAAGCAGGGCCTGGGGTCAAAAGCTGATGCTGCCACACTCACAATTCTCTACAAACCCCAAATCTTAACCTCTTCTGCTACTGCGACAAGACCTTTATCCCACGTGGCATTAAGTTCTTCTAACCACAGGTTTTATTGAAGGTAAAAATGGAGCACAGACCGAAGTTTGCAGGTCAGTGTCTGTGGTAGCTGGCTTTAAGAAAGGAGTGGAGAAGTCTGATAAAGCACTTGTTAACCTGACAGAAAGGCTTGACACTGACTTAAATATTGTTTTCCAAGCCAGAATATTCTGTCTGTGGAAAAGCACAGGAATATGGTTGTGCATTTTGTGCTCTAGTAGCCTCATTGATGACAAGCAGCATACAAATGTGCCCTGCCATTTTGTAAACTGGGTTTAAGTTCAGTCATTTCACTTCAGCAGTTCCTCTTTGAGGTTTGCCTGTTTTAGAATTAATTGTAGCATTTACACAGGATTATATATCATTCTAGGCTAGACTATTCATCCATTTAGCCCAGTAATCTGACTGCCAGCAGCTCTCCAAGATCTCAGGTAGAGGGTATTTTCCACCTTCTGCTACTTCCTGAATTCCTTTAACTGCGAAGGACTGAACCTCAGACCTACCTGTGAGCTATGGTAATTTCATTGCTTAGTATTAATATTTGCCCAGTACATTGTTAGAATTGTTATGGCCTCATGTCTATATAATTCCCCCCCCCTCAAAAACTGTGTAGAATTTGCACAGGAGTACTCCTATACCTGCTAATAACTTTGCTGCACTTCAAAGAAGTGGAAAGCTTGAGGTAAAACCAGAAAGCAGTCCGGATTCTGCATTCTCTTCAAAAATAATGAAACTACAGAGACTCTCAGTTAATATTTGGGCCACTAAATTCCAACACACCTGTGCTTCCCAGTCAGCAAACCATGGAAAAACAGATGCCCCCACTTTGTGTCACATAATGCCTGATAAAGAATTTGGGAGGATTCAAAAGCTTGCCACGATTTTCTGACATCTTGCTTGGTTCTGCTAAACATTCCTTAGATGGCTCTGTGGACCCAGGAGTCCCCCCTCCCTATAAACCTCTGCCTCAATGAGCTGAAAATGTAATTGCTTTGCAAAGAGAAGTGCAGTTTCACAGGGTGGGTGTGGGTGTGTGTAAGAGAGAGAGGGAGAGAATCGGATATGGTGGTCGCTGAAAGACTTTCAGGAGGAGGCAGAAGGGACTGGAATATAATTTAAAGATGGTCAAGGCATAGATGCATCAGGGAGCTTTAGAGGAGGGGAAGAATGTGAGTAAAAGGAATGGAAGAAAAAGGCAGGGAGATTTGAAGATTTTCTTACTTTCAGGGATGTGAACAGGCTGATTCTGCCAACTAAGAATGCTTCCTTGTCATATCTCACCGGAAGACTATCTTCAAATGCATGTCCAGAGTACAAGAGAGAGCATGAAGATGGAAGAAGACGGGATGGAAATGCGCGAGCGTTGAGATGGGAGAAATAATCCAGGGGAAAATGGTAAGTAGTAAAAGAGGCGTCAGGGACAGAGGGGAAAAGAGGTTAAATGACAATGAAAAGGGGGGAGGCGGGAATGGGAAATGGAGTGGGGGTGGATTACAGATCCAAGTGGGAGGGAGTGTGTGTGTGTGTGTGTGTGCAGGGGAAGGAAAGTGCAACATCGGGGAGGTTGCAGTTAAAGATAATGTAAATGTGCCGAGCCTGTTTTCATCAAGTTGTCTGGAGAGCCATCTACTGTCGGCAAGTAGAACAGTCATTAGGGTGAACGCGCTGCCCTGGGTGAGTCAATGTCAGTTCCTTCACTCCATAGCACTGGGCACATACTGAACTTGTCACAGATTAGTAAGTGATGCCAGAGAGTGAGCTGAGCTGGAAACGGCCGGGCCAGCTGCGTGGAGCCTGAGGGGGAGAAAATGCAGCGCTCCAGAGCTCACACCCCCACCAGGCCGATTCCCCCAGCCCTTGCTTGTGCCTCAAATAGCAGGACACTGTGCTTGGTGGTAGCAGCTGCCTGGGCCATGTATTCTTCCCCATCCCCACTGCCCCTTCCTCCCCACACACAAATGCTGGCACCCCTAGGATAATGACCTTCATGACAGACATCACGCACCTTGGATATTCTGCCTCGGCCTGAGATGTGCTGGTGCTTTGCAGCAGTAAGGGGGAAAGCAGATGCCTAGCAGGGTCTTGCTAGCAAAGCGCACTGGTGTGGCCCTTCTCCCACCTGAGACTCCTGCCTCCTACCTCCACTTTCAAGCTCTTCCCCACACAACTTTGAGGAGCTGGAGCATCTGTGGCAATCACTTTTGCCACTGGTGCTCAGAAATAAATGCTCTTCCAGGTAGAGGTATATACAAGTCCATCTGAGTGACTGGGCATTGTCCTCACCTGCCTGATCGCAGCCACACAGGATTGGCTCCTTCACTCTCTGCTGAAGCGTATGCTGACAGTTCACTGGACAACACACAGAAACAGTGTCACAATTTCTGAATTGGTACATGCTAACACCCTAAAATGACATAGCTGCAGTAATGAATAAAGGCAAATGGCCCTGCTGTCCTGATACCAACGACACTATTTCATTTGTCCCTGTTGCTGGAGGCTGGGGTAGAATGCTGAGTCCATGGTCTTGTGGCCACTTACATCCCTAGTTCAGGCCCTTGTCTGTAAGAATGGATTTGTAGAATGCCATGCAGTCTGAGTTTGCAGCAACTAGCTCACCTCTTTGCATTCCGGTGTTCCCATGGTAGACCGAGGGAAACAATAAACTTGACTTCCTTCCACCCCTCACATTCTCCAAATTATTTCCAATCTTCGTTTAAGCATTCTGGGCCCATAACCCCTGTTGGTTGGGAAAGAAATTATTAGGTAAATTCCCTGCATGCCTAAGATCCAGGTTTGGGGTGAGTACTCTTTGGTGAGAGAACCCCAGCTGAGATTTAAAATCACAAAATATGCAGCAAAGTAAAGCATGGGAATTTAGGTGGTTAAACATTAAAATATTCCCTTCTAAGTTGCTTGCAAAGTTCCCCTCTTCCTTTGGCATACAAAGTGACCACATGCATGATAAGTTAAAAATGGTTTACTTACAGACTCTTCAAAGGTCTGATCCATGTGCTTTTCCATACAGCAGTCAGAAAACATAGGCAGCAAAACTTAGGTTCCAAAGTAGTATATAGAAACACAAAGACGGCTTGCATAAGCCATGCAGTCTGAGAAACTAGCTCCGACCTCCTTACTGGTAGGGTCCACATGGTGGAATGGGAGAACAAAGAGCTTGATCACCTGTCCACCCAAGGTGAGGGGGAGTAACCTAGCTAAGCCTGGCAGGACAGCTTACTCTATGGTCTTAACCCTTTCATGCATTAGTTAGTCTTAAGTATGTTGGTAATATGAGGCTGGATATCCCACAAGTCCTCTGTTAGCCTTTTACTATGATACCTTTCTCCTCTCCCTTCTTCCTGGGGCTTCAAAGCATTAAAAATCCAAGTATTGCAGACAAGACAATTGTCCCCATATTCTAGACTCATTACCTCCCTTTTATATTCCTTCCATGTCATTCTTCCTACGTCAGATGTGGACTCCTTGTTCTTCTTCTTCTAGTGTTCTCATCTCAGACTCTGAGCCTCCCTGAAATCTCCACTCTCCACCCAACACACAGGCTCAAACATTATTTCCTATTGTGTACATTCTCCTGTTTGGCAGTTGCTGCCCCCACCCCCGGATTGCTCACAAAGACGCAATCACCTTTCTGACACACGAAGCGACAACATCTATTTTTTGCTTCAGCTCTTTTCTTACAATGCTCCTCTCACTTAGCCTTCTGTCCCTGCATCATATCCCTGACTCTGCCTGCTTTTATTCCTACAACCAATTCTTGAACAGTGCTGGTTGTCAGGTCCTCTGGTCGGGAGCTGAACTTGCTTTGAGTTTGCATGGTGCCTGCTTAGCAAGAGAGAGAAAGCTGCTGCTGTGAATAACTGTGTCAGCATTTATCATGGAAGCCACAGTAGTTGCATTGGCTACTTTGCAATCTTGCTTCTAATGCTGCAGACCTCTCGAGCATTGCTGAATGAGCATGCAGCTTTCTGGCACCCGAATGGAGTTTGAGTTTCTTCACAGACCTGTCAAGCATCTGGGCCAAATGACCAAATTAACACTGTATTCCCTGTATCGGTCAGACCATCTTTTTGGTCTGCTTCCTCCTACTTCTGCTGATCCCAGAGCACACCTGTCTGGCAGCACAGTATGCTGTCCCTATTAACGTCCACTTCACACTTCTGCTCATCTTGCCTGTATGTTCCAGCAATCCAAGATGTTTGCTATCACCAAGGGATCTTTCTCAATCTGGTACATATCAAACTAAATGAGGCATGCTCAGGAATGATTATGACATGACATGGTGCAGAACTGGGAGCAGATGGGGCTTCCCCTAGGATGTTCCAGGTCTCTTTTCAGGGGACTGGAGGGAAGATACAGTGCTCTTAATGACTGCCTGCATATCAGCCAAAAGAGATTACCAGGATGAATGCAGTGTTGTGATCAGCAAACAGGGGGAAAATTCCAATGGAATACAGCTGGGTTTGGTTGTTTTTTTGGTTTATTGGTCCATGGTTCTGCAGGTAACTCTGTTTCTTCCATTATAGAATTTCCCTTTGCCACACAGAAAAGAAGAATGAAATGAATGAAGAATGAGTAGATTCAGAGTGGGAATTTTATTTTAATATGAGATGGGGCAGATGCCTAGGGAAGAAAATCTTCCATATCTAGCATCCTCCTGAAGTTCTCAACGCATTTTTCTCACAGGGCTCTGCTATTTATCCTTCAGCTGATTTAAGCTTTTCTGAACGGCATCTTGCCAGAGGCTATTATATAACAAATAGTATTTGGGAACAGGGCTTTAATGTAAAACCTGGCATGAAGAGGAATCCATGATGGGATGTAGGTCTGTATGGAAATAATTCAAAGACTAAGAGTCAAGCTTGTGTGTGTGTGTGTGGTGCCAGATGACCTTACATTGGTACACTGTTGAAGTTTAGGATAGCTCACTCAGTAGATCATGGTCTCAAGCCCCACATTGGGCAAAAGGTTCTTGCCTTGCATGGGGTTGGTCTAGATGACCCTCATGGTCATTTCCAGCTCTCCAATCTATGATTCTATGACAGCAATCACAGCTGGTAGCAATTTACAAAAAACAAAACACATTAGCATTGCCAGGGTCCAACAGGTTTGATCAGTCATTCTTCTAAATGCAGAAGTTATTCTCCATGTTCTTCAGCTCCATCTACTGGTTCTCTTACAGCTTAACAGAAAGATGTGCAAGCTGGTAGCTTCAACTAAATAGGAAACATTGTAAATGCAGAGCACCTCGCATTATGAAAAAAATTAACATTAACAGGGATATGCTAGCTTCATGGGGGAAATCATACTTTGGAAATGCTAGTTTTGTATGAGAAATATAAGAGAGAATTAGATGGGCTTATTATTTTTTAGCATTGTGTATTTGACATTTTAAATTTTGTTCATTTGCCCTTCACTTATACCAAACTAATCAAAGAATGCAAACTCCATCACATTAAAACATCTTAACAAAGCTGGAGTTTACATACAAGCATTCAGGACAGCCACGTGTGAAGACAGCCTGACAGTTTGAGGTTTGTTTGGATTTTATATAGTGATGTTAATAGTCTGCCCCTTTGCTGATCAGAACAAACTCACTCATGATTCAGTGTCTGCTTCTTTATGTGCAAGATTTATTACCCATATATCTAGGCAAGTCCCTCAGGAGACTTCAAATATAATATTTTACAGAAGCAGTTTCCCACTTCGCTGTCACATGCATACACTCACCTTGGAAAATCTCAGCCATCCTCTGCCTCCCTAATTCTCCTCCTCCATGGCTACTTATTTTGAGAAAAGCATGCTAGGGAGAAGGCTACGCTGATATTCCTTTCCCAGTCATGCAGGAAATTTTTAATATGGGAGAATTTCATATGCAGGGCTAAGCCAGCACATTCCAGGAATCACTATACCATGCAGTCTTTTCTCAGGGCAGGGTTTTGTTCTGAGCCAGAGGCTGCAGGAAAATTCATTCATTACCTCTCATAGATGCTGGAGAAGAGACACAATCCCCACATTTTAAAAAAGGAAATACTAAATCATTTCCTCTTCTCTGTAACTTATGAGCTGGCTCCATGAATGCTTTATAGACTGGAATTTCTCACCTATGAAGAATAAGAAGTAGAAAGAAGATTTTAAATAATAATAATCGTCAAATGTACTTTTTATCCAACATGTTTGTGTTCTTTTCCAACTTTTGATATTGTAGGTGCAGAAAATGCAAACCAAACCAAACCAAAGTCCATTTGTGATACCAGTTTATGTTAATTGGACCACAAATAGTTTGTCCTTGCATAAAGGAATTAAGTTTTACAAATTCTCACAGTTAAAAGAAAATACTTTTAAAAATGAGGTTATGCAGTATTTCTGTATCCTCAGTACCATTCAGATCTTGCCTGAGTGGATATTAGAAAACACATGTGTTTCAAATCAAACTAATAATTAGCATAAGAAAGCTGGAAGGAGAAACATTTGGAAAACACACCACATTGAAAGAATCCATTCTATTCTATTTGAAATTGTTCTCTAGAGATTGGAGAGTTTGGTCTTGAGTCCTCTAAGAACAAATTCCCATCTCTCAGTGTTGCAGAGAGCATCAGTTATGTACATGTCTAGATTCCTTTCCGTTGTAGATTTCCTCTTCTGGGAGGTGTGAGTTCTACTTTAGTGAACGTAGTTGCAGAGCAGTTTGTACTGCTCCTTGTGGCAAAATTGTAATGTGGGTCAACAGAAACAAATGACAGGCATCATGTACCTAAGAAACTGTTATCTAAGCATTAATGACACAGAAGAGAGAAAGTGTGTTGAAGGGGGATTAGAATAAGCAAATAATATTCTAATATAAAAGGAAACTAGAATATGAAATAGATAGTGTAAATAATGTTAGCTTAATAAAAGTGGACAATCCTTGTTATCAGTAACACCCCCAACGTTTTGTAAAAGCATAGTGCGTAATATCCTGTCATCTAACAGGCAACATGGGGAGGCCCCATAGCTAGTGGTCCTTCTGCATACTTGGCACATGGGGTCTCCTGAAATATGCTCAGGTTCAAATCGGTTCAAACCTAGTTAAAAGGATCATGGGAAGGATTTCTGCCTAAGACCTCAGAGAGCCAATGCTTGTCATATAGACTGTACTGACTTAGGATCAGGGCAACTTGAGAACTTCCAAAATACTCATTTGAATGCTACCTTTATTAGACAACCCAAATCTCCCAAACTAGTGTGCAAGCTTTCAAGTTATGAAGAAAAGGCTCCATTTGAATGTCTGCTACCTCCTCCTGTTCTCCATCTTCTTATGGGATGCAGACGTGGGATGGCTTGAACAACAGCCCTTTTCTCTCCCCTATCTTCTCCTAGTATTGCCCTACTTGGTCACAGCCAGAGGAGGGGAGGTGATTGGTATGGGAAATGGAAGGGAATTGTATCCCAGCAACATATCTGGGGAGTGACATATTTCCCATCCACTTCAAAATGATGGTTAAGGCTGGAGCCTCTGACATCTACATTGCCCTGATGCATCTAACTCCCCCCCCCCCCGAATGCATTCCAGTAGCAGCTAGAGGCTGATGCTCAAATCCCAGGGCTGTTGTGTTTGGGGAATTTGCTTCTAATTAATTCTGGGGAATTTAAGATGTAATTTCTCCTGTCTTCCTTTGTGACCTGCATGGTTGGGTTCATGGGCAAGATGCTCATTTTTGTGTCATGTCAAGATTTACACGCTGCATAATTGACTATAAGGCAGCTCATATTTGTGCAGCTGAGTCCACAGGCTATTGTTTGTGTGCCTTCACCTTCTCTGTGGCAGTCACCTGGCTTTTCTATTGTTTGTTAAATTTGTTTAGTGAAGTGTAATCCCCCTGTCTTTTATAAGACACTACTGTGTGATTTTCTGTCGCTTGCAGAGGTGAGACTCATCAGCCTTCTAAGCTGGAATCTTCTTTCCCTGGAGGAATTCACTCTTTTCTTTGATGGGAATAGGTGTAACTGAGACATAATTTAACCAAAGAGAACAATGTTGAAATTCTGCTTTCTTTTTTGTGGGGTTTTCATAGCACACACAGGGAAAGGACATAGTCAAGATGCTGGTTTCAGGTATGCTTGTATTTGCTTCTGCTTATCTTTTAATTTGAAAGGTAATAATTCAAGAAACAGTCTGGGCTAGGTGAAAACTTCTTTTTCTTGTTTTCTTTGGGTTTTTGTGACTGGGTATTCTTATCCATATCCAAGCTTGGCATCACTTGGCTTCTTGCAAAAGCTGATTTCCAAATTTACTTCCTGAAAGTAACATTCCCTTGATTTTATTTATTTTTAAAGGCAAGCATGGCACACTCTTTTTGGAACCAATTTCAAAACAGTTTTCTCCTCTCCTTTCTTTGTTCTTTGTTTCTGTTTTGCTTTCATTTTCCATAGCGGGATGGACCCAAGGGGGGGGAGGGGAATCAGACACTTGATGTATGATTTACGCCTTCCCCTGTTCTCTGCATAACTCTGTATGCACAGAGGATGGAACTGATGGAACCACCCTGCTACTTTTTAAAAGGTACAGTGGTACCTTGGGTTAAGAACTTAATTCATTCTGGAGGTCCGTCCTTAACCTGAAACTGTTCTTAACCTGAGGTACCACTTTAGCTAATGGGGCCTCCCGCTGCTGCCGCACTGCCACAGCGGTGGCACAATTTCTGTTCTCATCCTGAAGCGAAGTTCTTAACCTGAAGCACTATTTCTGGGTTAGCGGAGTCTGTAACCTGAAGCATCCGTAACCTGAAGCGTCTGTAACCTGAGGTACCACTGTATTTCTAGATGGGCTATAAATGGGTTGTTGGGTTGTTGCAAAATGGTTGTTGTCAGCAGTTGGGGTTTTTGTGTTCTAGTAGGATTTTATCCAAAAATGGTGAATCTAGATTAAATTTGTGGGGTGGGGGAATACTGGCTGGCAGTTTGGTGACAATGACATTTTGTGGTTGCTACCCACAAAAGGGGGAGTGTGCATGAGAAACACCCCCTAAAAGGAAATAGGACCTTTTCTGCTAAAATGAACATTCTGAAGTTTTCTAAGTACGTTTCTGAGCACAATTCAAAGTGTTGGTGCTGACCTTTAAAGCCCTAAACGGCTTCAGTCCAGTATATCTGAAGGAGCGTCTCTGTTACGAAAAAGGAGCAATGCTGCTGAGTGCTCCAGATGGCTGGAAAGCCAAACAGGATGTTGATGTTATGGGACTGTACCGTGGGAACAAAGGACAGTCTATTATGTGCTCTGAGCACCGGATGTTAGCTCAGAGTGGCACATGACCCTGTACCAGAAGTACATGGGTGGAGTTATTCCCTCTCTGCTGTGGCTGCTGAGGAGTGCAGACATGTTCTTTTCTGCACTGCTGGAAAGACAGAAATAAAGGCATGTAAATACATTTCTGTCTGTCTCTCTCCCCTCCCTGGGGATGGCAGGGAGTGAGGGAGGAGGGATGGTTGTGTTCTTCTCACGTTCGTGAGGAGGATCGGCCGATAGAGACCTCGCCTTGTCTTGCCGGGAGCCGCTGACAGGGAGGTCAACAGGGAATCAAAGCCGGGCACCTGGAGAGTGCCAAATTCCTCTGACATGGCTTTGAAGATCCCGACATATGGTAGCATTAGCTGCTGGTTATCTGATCCATGGGAATCAGCATGAGAGGTGAGAGGTTGATGGATCGTGTGCCATCCTCTGCACCAAGGAAAGAAGATAACGTCTGCATTGCAGCCAGAAGCTGAACAGACGGCTGGACACCAAGAGGGGGTGTTTTCCAAGCATCGGAGCCCCAAAAAGGTATGCTGAATATCGGGCTAAAAGTGTGAATGCAGATTGATTCTCTGGTTCACAGGAGAGCTGCGTTTGGAAAAACAGCTCTGAGAGCTAGGCTTGCATACCAGACATATTTGTGGCTAGATAAGAAGAAGAGGTATGCACAGTTGCTAGGCAACGACCGTCAGTCGGATTGGAAAGTTACTGACACATGGGGCTGGCTCAGTAAGAGCCTGGGAAGCGAAAGAAGTTGTTTTGAATTCGCTTCTTTGCAAGGACAGTGAGACAGCTTGGAGATTGCCTGCCTGAGAGAGGCAGAAAAACAGCTCAAAAGAGCTTTTGGATTTTACTAGCTCGAGGGTGAAGAGCTGAGACTTGGATTCAAAATGGATGCCAAGGACAGGGGGAGGGAAGAACGGAGTTCTAATTCCCCCACTGATGTTGCTACTGGAGAGAATGCTGTAGCTTTGAACGTTGTCCGATGCTACAATTGTGGACAGGCTGGGCATCTTCAGCGGAACTGCAAGAAGCCACGCCAGCCAAAAGGAGCGAAGGGCCGCTCAGCAAAGCCTGAGGGAGCAGGCAAAGGTCATACCAAGTCTTCGGTGAAACCTGCAAAGGCCCTGATGGCGAAAGGAACCACGCCAGATGTTGGACACTCGTTTGTGATCGATACGGGCTGTAATTTTCATATGTCCCCACACAAGGCGCTCTTTTCAACGTTTAAGAAGCAAAGCTTCGCTGTGGAACAAGCCAACGGTCAGAAGCTGGAAGCGACCGGGGTTGGAACTGTGTACCTGAAGAGTCTGAACCTGACTATACACAATGTTTACTTGGTTCCTGAATTGAAGTTCAATCTGCTGAGTGTTTCGCAGATTGCAAAGAAAGGACTGAAACTGTCCTATGATGCTGAGAGCTGCAAGATCTTCAAAGATGGAGAGTTGTATCTTTCTGCCAGAGAGAAACATGGACTGTATTTGTTGGACTTTGAGCAAAGTGATTACATGGAATGTAATTCTGAGTCTAACGTGATTTCTCTTGCAGGTGTGACCAAAACGAGCGCCAAGAAGGTGGCCAGGGTCGACAGAGCATTTCAGCGGGTATATGCTGATGTGATTGGTCCTCTAGAACCATCTAGAGGCAATGCAAGATTTTATCTTGTGTGTGTGGATCATTTCTCTAACTTTGTCTGGGTTTATGTGTTAAAGAGGCCACAGGAAGCCTTGGAAAGGTTTCAGGAGTTTTGTGACAAGGTTAAAAATGTGCATAATGCTAACATTGATTGTCTTTTGACAGATGAGAAGCAGATTTTTCTTTTACAGGATTTCCAGAGGTTCCTGCACAAGAAAGGGATAAGACACAAGGTTGCTGTTTCAGCGGAAGCGTGGAACAGGGGTGTCTGTGTACGGGTGAACAAAGAATTGCAAAAGGGGATGAATGCGCAATTGCTTAGTTCACATCTGCCACATGAGTACTGGGCGGAGTCACTCATGTCGTTTAGTTATGCATGGGTGAGAAAGGTTTCAAAAGAGTTGGGAAGTTCTCCTTTTGAGAAACTGTTCCAGAGAAAACCTTCTGTTGCCCATTTCAAGGTTTTTGGGTCTCATGTGAGGACAGAAGCTCCAGGTGGAGTAAAGAATGCCAGAGGCATTTTTGTGGGATATGAGAAGGGTCTCTACAGAGTAATTTTGTCTGAATCTGGTCAGGTGATTCTCACAAAATTTCTAGAGAGTGCTCCTGAACAGGAGAGAGTGATAGCACACACATTTCCCACAGAGGACGAGTCAGATGATGATGATGATTTTACAGATTACAGTGGTACTGAGAGCGACAGTGATAGCTCAGAGAGCTCTGTTGTCACAGTCATTGAGAGGAAATCTCACACAATGGATAGACCTTCACAGGTGAAGGATGAGCCACTGTTTACTATTGGAACTGGTTCTCCTAAGTGTCCTGAGACTGAACCAGTGAGCAGAGAGGATCAGCACCTCTTACGCAGGTCTGAGAGAGTCACAAAGGGTGAACCACCCAAAAGGTACTCAGAAGAGTTTGCAAACTTAGCTGTTGCATGTGTTGCTGTTGTACACAACCGAGGACAGGTTGGAGCTGTGTCTAAGTCAGAGACAAAGACACAACAGAGAGTTGCTAGCCAAGGTAATGCAGATGCACTCATTCCTTGGAAGCCAGACAACCAGAGAGGTACACTGGGGAAACCAGTGGCGGGTAGTTCCAAGGGTGGAACTGAAACAACAGGGGAGTGTTATGTGTATAACAACTGTTTGTTTTCTTCTCTGGATCACGCTTTGCTTGCCGCAACACGCATTGATTCTTTTGGGGGAGGTTGTTACGAAAAAGGAGCAATGCTGCTGAGTGCTCCAGATGGCTGGAAAGCCAAACAGGATGTTGATGTTATGGGACTGTACCGTGGGAACAAAGGACAGTCTATTATGTGCTCTGAGCACCGGATGTTAGCTCAGAGTGGCACATGACCCTGTACCAGAAGCACATGGGTGGAGTTATTCCCTCTCTGCTGTGGCTGCTGAGGAGTGCAGACATGTTCTTTTCTGCACTGCTGGAAAGACAGAAATAAAGGCATGTAAATACATTTCTGTCTGTCTCTCTCCCCTCCCTGGGGATGGCAGGGAGTGAGGGAGGAGGGATGGTTGTGTTCTTCTCACGTTCGTGAGGAGGATCGGCCGATAGAGACCTCGCCTTGTCTTGCCGGGAGCCGCTGACGGGGAGGTCAACAGGGAATCAAAGCCTGGCACCTGGAGAGTGCCAAATTCCTCTGACATTGCTTTGAAGATCCCGACAGTCTCCACTCCCATTGTTCTACCTGGACACTGAGGTCCAGGGCCGAGGGCCTTCTGGCGGTTCCCTCACTGCAAGTAGCCAAATTATAGGAAACCAGGCAAAGGGCCTTCTTGGTAGTGGCACCCGCCTTGTGGAACACCCTCCCACCAGATGTCAAAGAGAACTACAACTACCAGACTTTTAGAAGACATCTGAAGGCAGCCCTGTTTAGGGAAGCTTTTAATGTTTGAGGCATTACTGTATTTTAATATTTTGTTGGAAGCCACTCAGAATGGCTGGGGAAGCCCAGCCAGATGGGTGGGGTATAAATAATAAATTAGTAGTAGTAGTAGTAGTAGTAGTAGTAGTAGTAACAAACTATCAGGTTTCTTGCTAATTCAGTCCCTGGGCATATTGGGAGTTACATGAGTGTTCACTTCCAGAGGACCCCTCTTCATCTTAATAGATATATGACATGGCTGCCATATTCCATAAAATGCCAGGGACTCTGTGGAGGAGTGTACTTGGCTGTTCTAGACCAGTACCAGTTTGGGCATATGGCTCTCCCTTTTTTCTCCTGTTCAGCTGGCAGTGAGCATACCATCTTGTGTTTCATTTGGTAGCAATCTTCCTTCTGGATGCTCTCTTTCCAGGATGATGTGGGGAAATTTTACATTCTAAAACAGCCCTGGGGAAGCTGTGGCCCTCCAGATGTTGTGGACTCCACCTCCCATCAGCCCCAGCCAGTGTGGCCGATGGTTGGAAATGATAGGAGTTGGAGCTCAACAACATCTGGAGGGCCACAGCTTCCCCATCCTGATTCTAATGTCACTTGTGTTCTGCTAGTTTCAAGCTTTTGGCCTGCTTGAAATCTATACACATCCTTATGTGTTAGAAAGGCACTGATAGGAGCTATTTGTGGCTTGATGTTATCATTGCTACCATTCTCCTGCCAGTGCTAGTAAGTGAATGTAATCTTATGCATGAGATCAAATAAGTGCTAGTAAGCAATTGGAAGGTTAAAATGTATTATGCTGGACATGTGCCTGAAACGTGCAGCTTTCATTTTCAATGCTAGGGTCATTCCAGAACCAGGCATAAATTGGTAAAACTATGAGAGACACTGGGGGTTGAGTTGTTGGAAAGATTGGAAGACTGTCCAAGATGATCTCTCCCATCACTAAGTAGATTTATCTATATATTTTTTCTATTTTCTACTTTCTGCTGGCCTTTGGTGTCCTTCACATTTGCCACTTTGCTTGTAATTTCTCATTACATTATTTCATGCCAACTGCTAGGCATTCGTATACCGCCATCTAAATGAAATAATAACAGTGTACAAAATAGCCACATTAGCGGGTGTCCTATTTATTTCAGGCATCTGAAGAAAATGTTCTTTGTGGTAGAAAGGAAAGCAGAGTTAAGGAGACCTGATTTACATCATGACTAACATGCTTGGAGGTTCGACTGTGAATTTAGGCAAACATTTCATTTGAGCATTACTACAAACAATGCAGATGTAGCCCAGAGGTGCCCAGGATAATGCTAACAAATTTTTAATTTCTAAAACTAAAATTGAATTATGGCATTTGGGGTAGGGGGTTATTATTCTTTTTTAAAAAGAGATATAAGTCTGCTAATATGATTTCTAAGAATGCAGCAAACTACTGTCATTACAAAGCCCTTTGGTACTCCTGGCACCAAAGTGATGGCAAGAATAGTGGTCAGTAAGTCCCCTTACTATGCAGAAGGCTAATAAAGCTTTCTTTTTTAAAAGAAGAAGAAGAAGAAGAAGAAGGGGGATACGAGTTAAGGGTTACCTTTAAGGCAATCTGATTTGATTTGTTGACCATTGTGTAACTTGTGGTTAATAAACAACATTTTAGTATCCATTAGCAGAGTTTTGCTTATGGCTACAAGCCACAGCACTACCCCTTTAATAGCTCAAACTTCTCAGGGGAGCAAGGTAGAACAACTTATTGGCTACCTTGGAGCTATCCATGGTGCTGCTGCTGCTGACCTTGCTCTCTCTTGCTACCTGTTACCCTGCATCTTGAATTCCAAGTTATGCTTGCTAACTGTCTGAGGTCCAGTAAGTAATTGCTGGCTACTGCATTGATGGAAGTATGTTTCCTTTAAAATTAGGATTAAGAACCTGTGGGCTATATGTGACCTTGGTCAAATTTCATGGGGTGTATGTGACCTTATTCTAATTCCATGTTGCTCACATAAATGAAGTGGCACAGAGAGAAGGAGGGAGGAGAGAAGTGTGTGACAGACAGAGAGAGAGAGAGAGAGAGAGAGAGAGAGAGAGAGAGAGAGAGAGAAAACAACACTATCCAATTCTGCAATTCTGCATACTTTACCTACTTTTGCACACCATTGGCTTGGCTGCACCCTCCATTGGTTCTGGTCTTGCTTACCATCATCTGTGGTCCCCTGCTGATTTTTACTGTGGGTCAGTGGGAATGGGGCATACTATCACATTACAAGGAGCCTCTCCATGCAGTAGTTAATGTACGCTAATGCCTCTGAATGCTTGCAGAAAACTCTGAGGCATGCCTTCACTTCATATAGGGGACACACACACAGGCATGCTCACATTGTGTTTTTTTATTACTAAAAAGCTTCTTCTGATTTATTTGAATTGTGCTCACACATTGGAGTAATGTGACATTTCTCAAGCTATGAGTCTCAAAGAGAACTCAGCTGTCTCGTCAATCTGAATGATGGGAAACAAGGCTTTTATTACTTCCCTTCAGCATGTAAGTCCACACATTGAAAAGGAAAGTGTAAATCCCTACCATGACATGACATGGGTTCCATGTTCTCATCCTAATGTCCACACGTTTAATGTAAAATGTCTGCAATGTAGAAGCCTATGCAACTGGTCCTCATGTAAGCATCTGGGTTTTCTGGACCCCTAATCATGCCTATATGTGCAATTCCCCCATCTCTGATGTTCATGCTAATGCATCAGTATTCAGGAACAGGGACACAGGGAAGTCTGTTGAATCAGATCAAAGGTCCTGCTCCCAGCAGTGGTCAACCAGGTCCTTATCAGAAGATCACAAGCAGAACATGTAGGCAAAAGCCCTCCCTTTCCTCTCTACTGTCCATCTTCTCAACAACTGGAAAAACTCAAAGCTTGCACTTGCAGCAATTTCACAGGCTCAGTTACCATTACTAGAGCTGTTTCTCTGAATCCTTCCATTGTTATGTTTTGATACCCCATACCCGGATGCCCTCCAGGCATTTTGAACTACAATTCCTATCACCCTCAGCCTGGGTGTGGGGCTGATGGGAGTTGTAGTCCAAATTGTCTGAAGGCCTCTAAAATGAAGAAGGCTGACCCAGAGATATGAAGCTCTGTAATCCATCACAGTTAAGGCAGCAATCATTTATGTTTCCAAGACAGCAAATGCAATGTTGCTTAAGTACAAAGGATCCAGCGTTCCCAGGAGAGTCAGCAAAATGAATCAGACAAGTGAGAGCTTTTCATTTTAACTTGCTTAACCATCCTTCTAAAGGGTAACTTTCAAACTGACCTTAAAAAAATAGTCTTTCAGGCTAGAATGTTGTAGACTAGGAGTGAACAAATCCTCCACATATTTTTTTCTTCTTCCTTGTTCCATATACTGTTTCTTTCCCTCAATATGCTCGTCTTTGAATTTTGAATTTCTGGAAATGGGCTGTGTGATTTTCCTCAATCCCCCTCAGTTTATTTCCTTATCTATATTTCACTTTTCTATTAAAATAATAAGGAATGCGGCTTACAATAAAAGGAAACAATTAGTGGTTTTGACACAGCAATATTTATTTCCTTATTTATATTGTGCTTTTCTATTAAAATAATAAGGAAAGTGGCTTACAATAAGAGGAAACAATTAGTGCTATTCTGACCCCTTGCTGATTTTCACATACTTTTCTCTCTCTCAAATGCTCTCAAAGCTGTGCTTTCTTGCATATCTTTGTGATCACAAGAAAGACCTGTGAGTGTGTGGTGGGGCTTTCCCTATGGTCTGCATGACTCCTTCCACCTCTTTTCATCAAAATGAAGCTCCCTCTCCCTGCTTGCCTTTTTAAGAAGGAACATCACTTTCCTTCTCATCTCCTTCAAATGGTTGAAATGAAGACCATTCAAAGGTTTGTCACAGCCCTGAAAACAATACATCCTTAAAAGAGAACAGCAATAGAGAGACATTGGTAGTTAAACATCACTAATAAAATGTCAAGAGGCAGCAGTACTGAAACTTGAGCAAGAACATCATAAAACATCAGCTTACGGGTGAAAACCTAGACTAAGAAAAGGTTTCCATCCATTGAAAGATGGAATGAGAGAGAGCCTGGCAAATTTCCATACCGGAAGTGGTCCCACAGTCATAACACCACCAAGGGCTGAAGTCCTCATCTCATCCTCATCCTTCTGATCTCACATGGATCAATATATATTATCCAAGTGATAGTTTAACTCCTGACCAAACAACCCCTGCCGAGGCATCTGCACATGAAACTGAAGTCGCCTGCTCACGAGGCATATGCCATACAGCTATCATGCAGTCTTTCCTTTTAAACAATGAAACGGAAACGGAAAAATAAACAGAGTTGTTGGTCAAGAGAGCTCTATCATGCAGCCTTTACATCCCTGAAAAGCAATAGGGTTGGGTACAGATGAAGCTAGTCACAAGTCCTATGAATGTTGATGAAACTAAAGTGTGACTCATTTGGATTCTGGATCCAACCCACTGTCAGTATAACATTCCAGCTATGATCAGCAGAACGATAATCGGCACGGTGCTGATTTCTGCTCAAGACAAAGCAATGCTCAACTTCCTCACAAAAATAATCTCTCTAGATGAAAGTCCTGAGTTCATACCAAGAGAGGAGCAGGCACACAGACAGATGCCTGTCTTAAAAAACAAAAGACTAACCTAAACATGGGATGGGGAACTTGATGTTGCTGGAATAAAACTCCCTTACTATTGTTACGCTGGCCGGGGATGATGGAAGTCCAACAACAACTGGAGGGGTCACAGTTCCCCACTCCCGACCAAAAGTCTGCATTATATGGCACCCAAGCAACTCAGGCATCATATATGAACTGGAATTCTGCTTGAGGGTCTGCCTACCAAGAGTCAAGAGAGAATACATCCCTGTTCTATCTTCCTGGGTTGAAACTATGTTAACGGGGTATCTCCCCCTTCAGCTCCTTCCTGATGTGCTGAAATGCCATGTTCTCAGATGCAGAGAGGTGTCCCCATGTCCACAGGGTCACACCAGACCGGGGGATCATCTTGTAGGGAGGTAACATACGCAGAGGAAGATGTTTCAGGCGCCTTTCAGATATGCCTCTATTCTACTCCGGGCCTCTCTCTACTTTCTGCATGCTTGGGGAAGATCTGGGTTTTAAACACTTAGATCTGCTGCTCTCGTAGCTAGATTGGCCTTGACGTGGGGGCAGGGAGGTGGGGGGGATCCTTGCTTTCTAACCAGTTTGACATTTAATCAAGAAAACGGAAATGCTTGAAAAAGGCATGGGCTATTTCTGTGCTGGGAGACCTGCAACCATCCAAGTATGAATCATTAGGGTGGGAAGAAGCTGTCACTTCAGTATCTTGCACAATAGAGAGAAGAAAGCGGATAAACATTTTTCCAGCCTTTGAGATTACCGTATTTTTCGCTCTATAACACGCACCAGACCATAACACGCACGTAGTTTTTAGAGGAGGAAAACAAGAAAAAATACATTCTAAACGAAACAGTGGATATATGATTTTTGTGGTTCATACTGTGGCCACAGACATGTGATCTGACAGTGAGTTTGGAGTAGCCCAATGCAAAAATCCTGAGGATCCATGTGGATCCATGCTTTGTAACCACGGAGGAGGGAAGGAAGGGGAACCATGGATCCTCTGCTCACGACTGCAGCAGATCCCCCCCGCCACCCGCAGGCATTCGCTCCATAACACGCACAGACATTTCCCCTTACTTTCTAGGAGGAAAAAAGTGAGTGTTATGGTGCAAAAAATACGGTAATTTGGGACTAGCTTGTCCCATGTGCTTGCAGTTGCTGCTTCAATCTACTACAGCTAGCCCAAGGTTGTTGTTTAAAACACAGAGCAGGCTGCAACACTACTCCCCAATTGGCTTACAGTTTCTTGCCACCACCCCTCAATCTGCCTTCAAACTGGGGCAAGGGGAACCCAAAATCTGCAAGGCAGGAAAGCACTTAATAAATTCTCCCCATTGCTGTGTGCCAGACACTAATCTGTTGTTCCCTAGCTCCCTCCCCCTTTAACTAAAGAGCACCTGTCATATTGGGACTAATTCTTGGGGTGGGGAAGGACACATCCAAAGCCCAGGGTCCAATTTATGAGTTTAAATGTGACTGCCTTAAAAGCCAATGCCAGCCTTCCCCAGCCTGGTGCATTGCAGGTGGACCAAAAGTCTCATAAGCTCCAGTCGCCATGTCCAATGGTCAGAGGTGGCAGGTGTTGTATTATTGAAGAGCCGGAGGGCATCAGGTTTGGAAAGACTGGCCAACATTATACCATCTCAGCAAGGGGCTCCAAACTTATGGGCAGGGCGTTATTTCCAGCCGGGATTCACAGGAACTCAGTTCCAGCACCTCTCAGCTTTTATAGCTCTTTGTCTTTAAACCAGAGTCACACTAGAAAGCTGCACATAGAGGACAGCCTTCTGTAGAGCAGAACACATGGTCACCCTTCTGTAAACATCCAGTCTTATAGGGAAATGACCTTACACATGGTCATGATTTTGGCAACTATTATGTGGCTGTCAAAGGCCAGCCATTACAGACAGAGGATGATATTCCATGCTTGTCCTACTCAACGTGGGTCCATTGAAATTAATGGATAGGATTAACTCTGGTTTAATGTGTCAATTCCGAGTAGTGCTTGGCTAAATGCAACCCAAACTTTCTTATTACATGAATGCAATGTTGGTCAAAGCAAGCCTTTAGAGAAAAAAGTTCTGCCCCCACCCAGAGGAAACATTTTCTTCTGTCCTCAGGCTTTGGAATGCATTTGCGGAGTCAGGTCTCACAGAAATGAAATATTTCCCCTCCTTTCTTGTAGGATTGCCATCTCCCCCCCCCCCTTTTTTTAAAGGAAAATGGCTCTATGCTTTTAAGAGCTACACAGCAAGCAGAAATTACACTGATGTTGTTACAGTGATGTTGTTGTCCTGCCTGGGTCATTATCACCAGAGTAGACACATTTCCCATTTGATAATGGGCTAATCAGAGCATTAGATTTTAGAACTCTCAATATGATGTTTTCTGCAAACTTTCTCGGTGTGTATGGTAGGATGACTTTAGCCACTGGCATAGTTGCTCCTAGTTGCTCTCTTGTTGCTGATTCTCAGCAGCAAAGTTTGCTTTGGTTTAAAATGAACTTGATGCAGGTGACAGAGCACTGCAGGTCATTGTGGCAGCGGCAGCAACAAAATCCTTACGTCTACCACAATTCTAACAAGTGGTCAAGCCTGAACTTCCTTGTTTTAAAATTTCAAAAAAAGGGGGGGGACACATATGTAATTATTCTTCTTTTTCTGACCTTCAGTTTCTACAGTGTCCAGAAAATTTTGCTTCCAGTGAAAATAGAGGAACAAAAGGAGATGGAAGATCTGCAGAAGTAACAATTGTGCATATAAATGGAAGGAGATGACAAAGGTGCCCCCCCAACTAGGAGGAAACTCCCCTCTCCCCAGGGAACTCTAATTTAAGTAATACAGAACAACATTTGTCTTTGAAGGGGTATCTCAAATGAACTGTTTAATGCTGATATCTGCAAAGATGCAAGACCATCAGCATAAATTAATTATTAGGGAGCACACGGCAGCATTATTGAATGGGGTGGCAGTGGTGGTGGTGGGGGGAGGTGGAGATTCCAATGCAAACTTAAAGAGTGGAAGAGCAAGATAAACACTAGGAAGCAGCAAGTAAGCTCCTTATCAGACTCTGTGGTTTTGGATGGCGTATGGTCAGTCTCATTAGCATATCTTAATTAGGAATTAGCCTATCATTTGTGGAACAAATCATGATTTAAGACACTTGGGGTTAGAAATAATTAATTTATGCTTTTAAAAGGCACATTTTGGTATGTGTTGAATGTGCCGGGTATATAGAACACACAGCCATCCATTTAACTTTTCCTTCTTTCCTTATGGTCTCCCTTTACCTAAGACACATAAGAAAAGTCCACCAGCTTTAAAATGCTAGTTTGACTTCCCACTTACACACAAAACTGTTGCTCATGTCGTATAAACACAGCTGCACCTCTAAACAGTTTGCTCAGCTGATCTCTTCTAAGCATTCTCTTATTATATTTTTTTAACCTATTTGAATAGGCTTTAAAGTCTCACTTCGAAAGCAATAGCGTCCAGCCTAAGCATAATGGATGGGGAAAACAGACTTGCTGCCTGGTGCGAATAAACAATTCTGCAGACAATTTCTCTCCAGATGTAGTTGGACTACAACACCCATCATCCCTGAAGACATGCTGGCTGGGGTCATTGGAAGCTGGAGTCCTGCAAAATCTGGGAGGCCCAAGTTTCCTTGTTTCTTCTCTAAACCTTGTGCAATAAATGAGCAACAGCTGTACGATTTTATTTATATCTATAAGATTTTGCAGACTTTGGCTGTGAACTGGGGCCCTGCAAAAAAAAAAAAAAACAAGTTGCGCCCCACTGCTTCAAATTGGGCCCCACTGGCTAGCCCTGAGTCTCATAGTTGCTGGGCCTGAGTTGCCCTGCCCTTGCATGAAGTCTTGGGTTTGCAATTTTGGGAGAGGGGAGACTGCCCACTGGGGAGCGGGATGGCTAGGAAGGCCTCCTAGATTTAGAGGCACTAGGCTTCAGCCTACTTAAATCCGGCACTGGGATAAGGCAGTGGCGTAGCGTGGGGGGTGCAGGGGGGGCCAGCCGCACCGGGCGCAACATCTGGGGGTTAGGGTTAGGGGGCGCAAATCCACGGGTTAGGGGGCGCAAATTACTTGCCTTGCCCCGGGTGCTGACAACCCACGCTACGCCACTGGGTTAAGGCGGCAGCCACCCCTCTGCCGCCACCATCGCTGCAGCATCAACATCCCAAACATGTACTGTAGTATTTATTTGTTTATTTATTTAGCCACACACCCCCGACCAACCAGATTGGTTGACCCAAAGAGAGACTCCCTAATGGTGTGGGGGCTACTCACGCCCCCCGCGCAGAGGGGAGAGCTCGTGATGAGCCCGCAAAAAGGAAATGGCTTTGGTGGGCAGGCGCTTGGGGGCCGCAAGAGATTGCTTTTTCAAAATTGCCTGGGGGGGGCATTTGAAACTAGCCCGGGGGGAGCAAGTGACCCCCAGACCAGACTTTGGACATACCTGAGCTAATGGAATAGGTTGCTGTGTGTGCTTGCTGTGTGGCTCCCCCAACAGCTTATCCAGTTTGCAAAAAGGAAAGGAAAGGAAAAGCTAGGGATCTGAGCTAAGAGATGGCCTTTAAACAAGTTCCTGGGGGCTGCTTTATACTGGACCCACTGGCCTGGCATAAAACTGCCCTGTCTTTTTCTAAATGCAAGGCAGCTTTTTGGTATTTTCAGTACTGGGGAGGGGGAAAAGAGGTTTGCCCTCCTTCTTGAACCACTTTGGCTGAAGTGGAGTACATTGGCATTTCAAATAGGCTGCCTGATACTCCCCCCCTCCCCGAGGTAGTCCCATTAACCTTGCACTTCTTATTTCTGCACAATGGCTGATAGAGGGAGAATCAGGTATAAAGGCTTGGAAATCTTTAATCTCTCCAAGCCTCAGTTCTTAATCTGTCAAACTGCAAGAACGATATCCCAGCTTCCCCAGTGATGAAGATAAATCCATTGATGTGAAGATGTGAGGATAAAGTCAGCCCACTGAGATGACTTTAGAGGCGGTAGATAACAGAGCAGAGAATTTCACTGAGGGAAATGAGAAGGGGGGAAGGCCACACACCCGTTTGGCTGGCAGTGACTCCTCTCAGTCGCCACAGGGACATCGAGGGGCTGAAGAAGCGGATGTAGCTGCCAGAAGGTCGTGAATCGACACATTGTCAGACTTTTTGAAATTCTGCTTGTAATTTTAATCCCGGCTGTCATTTGCAAGCTTTCAAGATGGAATTGCAAAAGTGCAATTTGCAGTTTCATTTTAAAAAAGCATTTCACTTTCCTAACCGGAGGAAAGGGGTTCTGGGTACTGTAAATGTATCAAAGGTTTCCATTGGCAACTGCAACAGACTAGCATGCTACCAATTCAGCAGCTCACATGACTTGCCTCTCTGTAAAATGCTCATTTAGACCCTTAAGGAACACTAAAAATAACAATTTTTCTTTGTTTTGATCACTGGCAAATGGGTCACGAAGAAGTAATGAATACTTCAAAATGATGCTGTTTCCCTTTGTGATTTCAATGTCGTTTTTGCCACGGGGCTCCCACCTCACAGTAAATATCCAACATAGACTACTGCAGAATAACTGCAGGTTTTTCCTGGGCCATGTGAAGTGGAGGTGTTTTTTTTGGGGGGGGGGGGAATAAAGTATTTTTGAATCGTGGCTGCATCCTTTAAAAGGGCACATTCTGGGATTCTTTCATTTGCCAAATGTGGGTACTTCAATTGCAGCGCCTGACTCATCAATCTGGTGTTTGGTTGCACCATGTCCCCATAACTGCCATTGGCTTCAGTGATTGCTCATCATTTTGATGAAAACAGGAGGAATGTAATCCAGCCCACAGCTATTCACATTCCAACTCCCATTGGAATGAGTGGGATTTAAGTGCATGTAATTGTGGGCTGAATGGACCGCAGCCAGAGTGGCTTATCTAATCATAGGTGCTGGCTTTTGTACAGTGAATATTTGAATCTTTTTTGGAGGGGCAGAGGGACATGAAGGGATGAAAGAGATGGCAGTAGGGGGCAGCGGTGGGATGTGTGTGTGTGTATAAAACAATGTAACAGGTTAGGTGCTAGGTGTGCCATTATATTTCTTTCGCCAGAAGACAGAGTGGCATTTGAACAATGAATGTTTCACAATACTCACCCTCTTTCTTCCTAGGCTTAAGCGTGGGGCAGCGGGGAGGGCCGGCAGCTGCTGCTGCTTGTTCTATGTCTCCCCTTTTTTCATCCTGGTATAAGAGAAGAGGCAGGATGGAAGAAAGAAAGAAAGAAAGAGAAGGGGCCATTTTCTCTGTGGATGATAAAGGAGATGGAGGAAAGAGAGTGGGTTTGTGTATGTTTGTATTAAATGTCTATTCCACCTTGCCTCCAAGGAGCTCAAGATAGTATACATGCTGCTCTTCCCGCCTTTTATCGTCATAGCAACCCCTGTGAGATACGTTAGGCTGAAAGAAAGTGACTGGCCCCAAAATACCCAGTGACCTTCATGATGGGCACAATACTAGAATGGCTCTCTCAGCTATTCTTAGACATTTTCTGTAATATTCTCTCCGGAAGCCAGGTCAATAGTTGACCTTGGGTGTCTTGCCAGTGGAAGCCTTGGCCATACCCCTCAACTGTGCCAGGAAAACAGGGGCATCCTATTATTATTATTATTATTTGCACAAGAGCATGGCAGCCATTTTGGATCCTGGAAAACGGCACCCCAGTTTTTCCCCTCAACCTGTTTGAGGCTATGCATGTCCAGCCATTCTCTGCATTTTGGAACTGGGGCCTACTTCTACTACTAATACTGCTAAACTTTTGATGTAATCACTAGACCTTTACTGTCTTTTTCATGTGGGGTTACAAAACCAGCCTTAAAGTGTTCAAAATATAAGGAATCATTATTCCTAGGCATGTATGAAGAGCTCTGGGTTATTTGGGTTGATCAATCACAGTTACCTCATGAAATGCATGAGCACCAACACTAAAACTAAAGCAGCTCTTGACTTCTCAGCCTCTTGTCGATTGTATTCCTGCTGGTTAGATATAAGAGAGTAGTATCAGCTGAATGTTCTTCCTTCTTTCCCATGTGGTTCTGTTCACTCTGACGTGCTTGCCTTGTATCTGAAGATGTGGTGCTTCAGCATTTGCATGGAAGACCTGGGAGGATGTTCTGAAGACTTCTAGTATGCTTTGAGTGCTTTTGCTGGAAATTTGGAGGACACCCTCCAATTCTGCCTCCCACAAAGCAGTCTCTGGTGCATCAGCCACACAGGTTCCTTCATTTTCAAGGTCACTAGCAAAGCATGTGCAGCCTTGGACATGACTGCAGAAGGAAGTACAGGTTGCCAGTTTCTACAGTAATTGGCAGTCAAGGCAGAGCTCCTTGGCTTCTACCTGCCAAATCCAAACCAGAACGTTACTGATCAGTGGTAAAAATGATTGCTAGTCTTCCCCTGACCTCTAGTGGCATTGTGTGAAAACAACAGAGCACAGGTCCTGCCCTGATGCACTTGAAGGAGGAACGCTGATTTGGAAATTGTAGGTCAGAAATTATTAAATCTTCAGGATCCCTGCTTCACTATGCAATTCCTGTAGTGGCTGGACCATAATATACAAAAATAATTCAATGCAGGTATATACAGTGGTATCTCGGGTTACATACACTTCAGGTTACATACGCTTCAGGTTACAGACTCCGCTAACCCAGAAATAGTGCTTCAGGTTAAGAATTTTGCTTCAGGATGAGAACAGAAATTGTGCTCCGGCGGCACGACAGCAGCAGGAGGCCCCATTAGCTAAAGTGGTGCTTCAGGTTAAGAACAGTTTCAGGTTAAGTACGGACCCGAGGTACCACTGTATAGCCTTTCCAGATCTATGTCTCACTTTTAACCCAAACTTGCACTTGGGGACCTGTTTCTTAATCTTTTACCATATATTTGTATGGTGCTCCTCTATAACCCACCTTGGATCAGGGCTTGGACCCTCTGGTGCAGAGCTTTCCAAACTTTGCATGTTGGTGACACACTTTTTAGACGTGCATCATTTCACAAAACAGTCATTCTGTTTTACTAGCAAACCATAGGTTAAATTAACCCTTTCCAGCCCTGGAAGGAGCACGGGGAGCATTCATGTGACACACCTACACACTGCAGCGGACACACTAACATGTCACGACACACAGTTTGGAAAGCTCTGCTCTAGCGGGTCCAGACCTACCAGCTGAAGACCAGTGTTTTAAAGTAAGGTGCCACGGCATTTTAGAAATGAAGCATGCTTGTTTTGAAATCAGTCCCACTGCAATAAACATGCTTAGAAGTGGATTGTAAGAGCCTGTCTAGATTATCAGCAGCTTCATGTGATGGATTGTACCAACTGAGACTGCAGCTATGGAATCCGCTATCTGAATGCTTTCCCACATTAAGAAACACAAAACCACTCTGAAGATACAAAGCTAGCATGGGAGGGAGAAGACTGTAGCACTGCATCCCATCTGATGTAGTAGTTTTGAAGGTGCATGGAGGGGCCTTTCCTGGAGGAAGCATCCAGACATTTGATATCCCCATCTTCAGTCTGAACTACATACATTGCATGCAGCTGGTGACCATGTTGCTTGGCAAGAACTTAGGCAACAAACAGACTGAGAATGTGATTAGTACATATAAACATGGGGTACACTGGAAGATCATTTCCCTTAGGAAGGTGAGTTCTTTTCTTATGGTTTTTTTTTTAAAATGATTATGCTGATTATACAACTAATGCAGCAAGCTTCAAAATTAGATACTAACATTAAAATGAAGCAGAAGAGAATTTACATCCATATGCACATGCATAGGTATCTAAAACAACAAAAACAAGGAACTTTAATAAATAAATAGGAACAAA
This sequence comes from Podarcis filfolensis, assembly GCF_964270895.1. NCBI lineage: Eukaryota > Metazoa > Chordata > Lepidosauria > Squamata > Lacertidae > Podarcis > Podarcis filfolensis. Next base: position 42,997,867 of record NC_139612.1, on the reverse strand, counting down.
AATTAGAGGGAGTCTTTATACATTCCTCGTTCATAAATAATTGTTATATATTCCAATGCTGGTATTTACGAGATTTCTACCAGTATATGTGGTTGGATATCTTCTTGTGTATTATTACACCAATACATCACAAACAAACTCCATTTTTTAGTAGATACATATTAGCTTGTCAACTCTCACTTACCCTGATTATATTTGTTAGTTTATCCATATTTACTAAATCCCATACACTCATAACCCTCTCGTCCAATGTAGGGGCTTGGTATTGTTTTCCAGGAGGAGCAAATTGTCCTATGTGCAGCTATTAATACTTAGGCTATTTCCATGACTTCTTATAGGATGAAGTCCTTTACGTAGCCAAACAAAATGACTAGTGAGTTTGCTGACAGGTTGTAGCCCATGATAATTTTAAGAAGATTAGAATCACTGCCTGGCAAGAGGAAATGTGTCTCCAACACAAGTACTCTGTGTGCATTTTCCCAAGCTGGAATACCTGCCTGGGAACTATACTTTACTACCCAAAGAGCTACAGATCATCCTTACGGCCCTCAGGATTCTTTGGGGGATGCCACGTGAGTTAATTGTGCTTTAAATGTATGGTGTGTATGCAGATTTAAACTTTCATTCTGAGGGCAGCTCCCATAAGGTTTCTTCTGATCTCAACAGCTCTCTCTTTCTAAACATCATGAATGCAGGATAGCAGACAAGGCTATCAGAGGGAAAGGTAGGGTTTAGTGTGGTGCACTTAGGTCATTTTAGGACTTAATGGCCTTACACCTCAGTCCACCCCTCTTCAGATGGCACTTACTTCAACATGTGGTAAGTCAGCCTTGCTGCATTTGGAGCCCTCCTGCTCATTAGGGCCCAGAGTAGGGCGATGAATCTGTGCCCCAAAGTCCTGTCCAGAGACCACTACTAGTAAGGTGGCTCCCAATGAAATTCAGAAGCCTCACTACTGACAGCTTTAGCCAGATGTTGCCCACATGACCTTAAATAAAACTCTCACTGCTACTCCTCACTACCCCAAGCCACCAGTTAGTTGACCACTGAGAGTGGCTGGTTCTTACTAAACATACTGTGAGGACTTTACACAGAATTTGAGGCACTATTCTTTAGCTGGGCTTGCTCCATATTTTCAATATTTCCTATTACCACCCTGAGCTTGTCTTCTTAACTAATTCTGTTCCAAAACCTGTCCCAGTCTTCTAATGCTAATTGTGTATATATCTTTGATGAGGCATGCCTGTCTCCTTCTCTGTTTCCTTCTACCCTGCTGAGGAAGCCACAGATCATGAATCTCCACTAAAATACATTCCTATATACCTGAAGGAGCATCTCCGCCCCCATCGTTCAACCCCGACACAGAGGTCTAGTTACAGAGAACCAGGCAGAGGGCCTTCTTGGTAGTGGCGCCCACCCTGTGGAATGCCTTCCCATCAGATGTCAAGGAAATAAACAACTATCTGACATTTAGAAGACATCTGAAGGCAGCCCTGTTTAGGGAAGTTTTTAATGACTGATGTTTTAATATATTTTCAGTCTTTTGCTGGAAGCCGCCCAGAGTGGCTGGAGAGACCCAGCCAGATGGGTGGGGTAGAAATAAATTATTATTACTATTATTACTGTACCTTTGTGGATGAGAGCAGATTGCCTTGCCCAGAACTGGATCTGCCAAATTTGATAGTCTGCACCAATCACATAGGAGAGATCTATACAATGGTATGCACTTAAACCAGTTCAGAATGTGTTGTTGCTTTCATTCTCCAAGAAAGCAAGAAATTTCACCGCATGCTTCAACATGCAGCGCTCAGGGGGTGCAGAAGGTAGTGTTTTTGCCAAGGTAGTTGGCAAAGAGATGGAGATGGGTTTGAGGACAATGGAAAGAGCTTGAGGGTTGGAGCTATGAGCACTTGGGGCCAAGAATTAACCACCCCTTATAATTATGAATATGAGATTTTGCAATTTAACCTTTTTTTTTTGCATGTGGGTGGAGCAGGGGAGATCCATGCAGTGGTATTGAGTGGGTTGTATTGAAAGGTGCCCATATGGAAGCAGAAGATGTCTCCTGCTGTTTCACACCTAACCTGGAATGCTGCCTGAATTCCCTTCAGAAAGCTTGGAAGCAAATTCAAAGCCATTCTTCCATTTGTGCAAATCCTGTGCCTTGGAAACACGAGAACCTGCTGATTATAGAACTGTGTGAATTCATCGGCTAATTCTTGCACAAGCCTTTACAAAACAATGCTAGAGGCTATTTTTGCTTATAACACTAAGTGTTACCTTCATAATTATAGCCACCGTGATTTCTCCCTGTTGCCCAAAACAATAAATCCCATAACTTGGGTGTGGTTCACAAGCAGCAGTTTTCCATATTTGACTTTTGTTCTCCTCTTAATAATCCAAAAATGAAATTCATTTGAATTATTTAAGGGCACACTGGTTCTTTTGGGCCTTACAGGCAGCGTGGGACGCGGGTGGCGCTGTGGTCTAAACCACTGAGCCTCTTGGGCTTTGCCAATCAGAAGGCTGGCAGTTCGAATCCCCATGACGGGATGAGCTCCCGTTGTTCTGCCAACCTAGCAGTTCAAAAGCATACCAGTGCAAATAGATAAATAGGTACTGCTGCGGCAGGAAGGTAAATAGCATTTCCGTGCACTCTGGCTTCCGTCACGGTGTTCTGTTGTGCCACAAGCAGTTTATTTATGCTGGCCACATGACCCAGAAAGCTGTCTGTGGACAAACGCCAGCTCCCTCGGCCTGAAAGAGAGATGAGCACCGCAACCCCAAAGTCGCCTTTGACTGGACTTAACCGTCCAGGGGTCCTTTACCTTTTTTACCTTACAGGCAGCAACAAACCTCCTGGAGTTTTGAATAGAAAACCAAGGAATGGTTAACACCTCCATATCTTAACTGCTACATCAACATAATTGAAGGCATTGTGTTACAAAATAAGAGTGAAACCTCTTATTTAACAACACAATACTTTGAAGCCTTTAAGCTTGGGACTCATGAAATCTGGGCCCTCAAAAAACATGAGTGGGGAGACTAAAAGTGAGGCATTACAGACCCCAAATATCTTGAGGAGATTTTGGTCCACCAGTATCATGAAGTATGCTTTGAAATGATTAGTTTTGAAAAACACAGTACATTGGCTTTGCTTTGGTTTGTAGCTTTTGGCATACTCTCACAATGTATTTTAAACTTCCCCTCACAGCCACAAGGACTAGAGGCCTGAAATTCTCCAAGCTGCACAAAAGATCTGTGGTTTCTCCCCCACGACCAGCACCATTGACCTGTGGTGTACAGTGTAGTTGCCTTGGTTTAAGTGATACAGTGATACCTCGGTTTAAGAACAGTCCTGTTTAAGAACGATTTGGTTTATGAACTTCGCAAAACAGGAAGTAGTGTCCCGGTTTGAGAACTTTACCTAGGTCTAATAATGGAATTTGAACGGTGGAAGGGCAACAGCGGCAGGAGGCCTCATTAGGGAAAGCACGCCTCGGTTTAAGAATGGTTTCGGTTTAAGAACGGACTTCTGGAACAGATTAAGTTCGTCAGCCGGGGTACCACTGTACTCTACATGTGGTTTAGCCTTTATATTCTGCTAGCTCCTGACATCAGTTCTCTGAATTACCCAGCCATGTGGTCGTGCCACCACAGATAGTCAGGCAGCCCATATTTGAAATCAAACTTGATGCAGCCAGGGGAAAACAACAACATTCATATATGGCAGAAAGAAATCAATTCCAGCAAGACTCTTTGTTTCTGATAACGGGAACTGGATTATTGTCATTTTTGTCTTTAATATATCCCTACAGTTAGGAATGGTTGTATCAAAATATTTACAAAGACCACACACGAAACAAACTTCAAGAAACAGCAAGTACAATAGAAGGATGTAGCCACCAAATTACAAAAGTTGTACATGGGGGGAGAATGTAACAAAAGAAAGAAGAAAAATACTGTTGATACTAAACTTGCAGCCTTGAATTTGTCTCTCCCCGTTTCACGTGACTGGAGTGGAGCAAGGCAGTGAGAGCGACAGCCTCTTAACGTTCATAGTTTCCACGCATTATCCTAAGTGATCTAAATGGCAAGACCAAAAGGGTTGAAAACCCTGATGCAGACAGTCACGATGGCATAATAATTCTTTCCATTTCCTGCTTGGCCTTCCGTTTGCAACATTTAATTAGCTGAACTACTTCTCATGCCCTGGGAGATGTTATATGAGATGATGGCATGGGGGCGGGGAGTGAGGAATTAAAACCAACACAACAGAGTGAAGGCCCTTCTCCGATTCCATTCAGCTAGGCAGAATCCTGTGTCTGGAGCACTGCTCTAAGTCATATGCAACATTTCTTGTGGGATGCAAGGTCTGCTGCCGTGGGCATGGTTTACCGCAGAAAAGCAGCAAAGAAATAAACGGGTGATAGTTAGTTTAAGGCTTTTCTAAGGTATACATTATAGTGCCAAGGCAAGTCTGATATTATAAAACCCTATTCTAAAAAACAACCCCCAACCCTATTCTATGTGACAACCAAGAGAAAGTTGCCTATTGCCTATAGATGAAAAGAAATAAAATCCAATTTGGTGCTTGGTCCCATGAGCCTAAGTTGAATGCCTCAAAAGATCTGACTGCAAGCAGACCTTTCAAACTTACTGCTTGTCGAATACACACATCACAGACCTAACCATTTGGTGGCAACATGGGGGCTCCATCTGATCTTCCTAGTGCAGCTGTGTTAAATAGGTACACAGTGGGCTCTAATGGAAAGTCACACTCTAACGACATTCATCAGAGCCCTAATAACTCTATTCCACATAATTAAGGTCCTTGCCTGCCTTCCTCTCCCCTGCCCTACCTTCTGCCACCCACATTCACCCCTCTTTTCATTCCCTGCTGGTTGTTTCCCCTCTGATCTCCTCAGCAGCAGCAAGTCTGTTTCTGGGGAAATGAGATGGTGATGGAAGTGTCTTTTAAAAAAAAAAGTGGCTTGCAGTGGTTTTAATGCTGGAATTTGGCTTTATGTCAGTCAAGGCATGCCTACGTTGTGTGTCGTTTGCATGTCAAGAAAAGGGAGGCAGGGTTCTGCCCCAGCGTCCCTGACATGCTCAGCCCTTGTCCCAGCACTACACCTTCTAGATTGAGTGGGAATGTTCTCCCCAATGGAAATCACTGGGAAGCATATCATAGCTGCTAAAATTTAAGGAAGAAAGCTGCACCTTATAACTTTTCCAGATTTTCTGAAGTGAGGCAGAACGTCAAGGTCCTTTAAGATGGGATGCACATGTTAGTTTCTGCGAAAAGAGATAAGATCTGGCTATTTGGTTCTTCAAGCACATTCCTGGTGTCAGGATCTGTGACAGTGGAAAGTCTACTGCTCAATCTCTCTCCCTCTCTCCCTGATTTATTTCTGTGATTGGGCACGTTAGGTGAGCAGTGTATGGATTCATGTCTTTGGGCAAACAGTTCTCATAGCAAAGCAACTTCGCATCCCTCCCACAAGCCCCCCATATTTCAAATCTGCCCTCCCAGTTTCTCCCCTGCTCCCCTCATTTCTTTCTGAGCACAAGATACAGAATCCCAACGATGAAACTGAAGCAGAAGCAGATCCAGGCAAGTATGAAGGAGTAGCCATGGTGGTCTAGACTACTTTTGAAGTATTGTGGAAATCGGGCCGTGTAGATGGAGACGGAGATCAGAATGAACAGCCCTGTGGAGGGAAAGAAAGAATAAACCTTTGGTCCATCCAAATGATCACAAGTGACTCTTTTTCAACATGAATTCTGCTTCTAGCCCAAAGATCATCATGAATAGCACCCCTGCCCCATGATTATCTCAGTAATTTACTTGGAGAGGCATGTACAGGAGGCACTTATGTACCAGGCACACAGCCAGCAAGGGAGCCCAGGTTCTGAGTTTTCATTTCATACAAAAAGTAAGTCTCTAGCCTTCGTAGAAAGAAAGTTATAAGGCAAAATGTGCATGTACCCTTCTAACTGATTTCTGTGAAATCAGTCAGAATGACTGCTACTGCCTTGCAATACTTTTAGCTAAGTAGTGAAGTAGGTGCTGTGATTTATGTGTCAGTTGTTTAGTCAGCAGGAGATAGGAATACCTGAGGTTTTCCTTTCCCCTTTTATTTCACTTTTCCTGCTTCTAAAAATTTTTCTAGTTCTTAGAATCTTTGTAGTTTGCACTTCCTTTCCCCCCAGTAAGACAGGGTGCACTGTTGTGGATTAATCTAAGATCAGGTACTGTACTCCCTATAAGTTCTTTCCTGGAAATACCAGCACACAGTAAGTGTGGGTGGATATTAAGTTTTTCCCTGTGGCATGGCAAATGCAAAAGGTGAAAACTTTGCAAAGAGGCCTGGACGTGTCTCCTGCTATGCAGTAGCTAAAGACAAGGCACTCGTTAAGAATATACTGTATAGTTAACTGACAGAACAATGGTATTCCTTTCAACTCAGGAGTAAGTCTCTTTGTGTTTTAATTGTGCTTATTCCCAAGTAGATGAGTACAAGATTGTAGTCAAGTTTTGGGTTTAGGGTTGGCACTGGGGGAAAGAAGGGTTTTTATGCAGGCAGAAATTCCATAGGTTAAGCTTTTTCTAGTTTGAAATACAGGGGAAACTTCACCGGTTCAAATTTTAATACATGTGTGGCTAGCAATTAAATTTTGGACCCTGTACCCCCAGGGTACAGGGTCCAAATTTTGGACCCTGTACCCCCAAAGAGGACATAGATCAGGTCAAAATTTCCGAAGAACAAATTTCTCAAGCTTCCCTAATTGTAACCAACTTGAGCCCATGGGAAATAATTCACAATTCCTGTGAGAGCATAACAAAACAAAGCAGCACATTCTGCATTTGCCTCACTTACAGCAAACCAGCATAATGGCTCCTGTCATGTAGAAGCGCTTTCCTTTCTCCATCGTGAAGAGCTGCACCACAAACATGACCAGGGAGACAAAGGAAAAGATGATGGCGAGGATCATGAAGGCTTGCACTGCCTTGAGTGCATCTAGTGACACACGGAAGAGAGAGAAAAAGGTGTGAACGTGAAGTCACAATCCTTGTCAAAATACATGACTGTTGTTTCAAACAGTGCACATTACTCAGATGAAAGTAAATGGACACTTACTGAGGTCGTCTTCTTCAAAACGAAGATCCTCGCAAACCCCGTTTATACACTGAAGCCACAGGCCTGAGGAGTTTGTTATGCCCGATTGAGCCTGACCTGCCATCCAGACCTAAAAGCAAAACAGAAGAGATGTGAATGTTTTTTATTGCTTCCCTTCAAGAAAAGCAGCTTGCCAGGCTAAATCTAGAAAGGAAAACCTCGGCAAGTTCAGCAATGCCCTTCTAGAAGTGTCACTATTCACAAGGTATTGTGATTTATATTATTATTATATCCAAAAATGGTTGCCTCTTTTTTTGTTTTTCGCAACAAAAAGGTTTCTGAGTTATACTGCCAGAAATCTGACATCAGTGTACAACATGGAAAATGTGCATACATGTATGAACTTTTGCTCATTCAAACTGTTTGTGACAGGGGCAGGGGAATCGTTCACTCAAATTCAGAGGTGTACCTAGGCTCCCTTGCATGCTTGGCAAGGAGCTGCATTAGCACCTCTGAAGCCAGGAGAGATCATGGACCAGAAATGGAAAAGTTTGCTTTTTTCACCTTTCACGCTCCACTAGCGACTTCATCCACAGCCATTGAGGTCAGGTGTGCTCTGCTCCACCTCCCCTCCTCCTCCTCCTCCTCCTCCTCCTCCTCCTCCTCCTCCTCAATTGGTCCATCTATCTGCCTGTCTGCCTCCCTCACACCACTCACTGATTTCCCTTCTGCCCCCTCCCTCCCCTTTTCCTCCTCCTGTAACTCTCACCTGCTCTCTTCATATTTCTTTCCTCCAAGCTCCACTGGGCACTTCACTCACAATTCTAATAGCACCACTGGTCGACTGGGGAGGAGATCCCACACGGCTACTGCAATGACCCATGCCAGTGACCCAATTCCTCCGCCAAGATGCCCAGAGGAGCCTGCATACCTCACCCAGAGAAGCATGCCAGGGAGTGTGGGGATGGGTGGCCTTGCACTTGTGCCCTTGCCAGGCGCCAACCTACCCAACCCCTAGGTACAGTCTGCTCAAATACTGATGTGAGCACACAAAAATATCACAAAAGTAGAGTCAATAATATGAGCAGAATAGAAATTTTGAATATAGTAGCAAACACACAGGAAAATAATAATAAAAAGCAGAGTTCTGTGGGTCAGATAGAGATGTAGCCAAATACTTTGCTAGGAGGAAAAGTAAGATGTGGCTTAAAGCTGATTGGTGTGAGATTCAAAAAGGCTTGGGAAATATTGTTAGACTCCAACTCCCATCATCAGTCCCAGCCAAAATAGCCAATGATCAGGAAAGATGGGAGATGAAATACAGCAACATCTGTAGATGACCACAGATTAGCTCACCCCACCCCCCACCCCCCACTCTAGGAATGATTACTCAGAAGCTCTGAGAAGATCATTTGGCACATCTCATGAACAGTCCTCCAAATGAATCATCTGTATGATGCCAGCTTGGACAGAAGTTTTTATTATTTGTGATGGATTGTTATTGTTCTGCGATGAATTTTTTATTGAAAGCCCCTTGGGATAATTTAATAGAAAAGCAGTATATAAATATTTTAAATAAATGCATAAATAATAAAGAAGTATCTGGAAATTATGCCGCAGCATGAGGGTTATGATCTGAATCCATGAGATGTGCCATTCCGTAATCTGTTGGTGGATGTGTGTGATTTTGAAAAGGTGGATGACCTTTTTCAGAGGCTATTGCTTAAGTGCTCCTTATGAGTTGCTTTTGTCCATGGTGGCTGTTGGGGAACTCTTACAACTACCAAGCTGAAAATCGATCCTTTTGTTCTGTTTATCTTTGAATGGCAGTCTTCAGCTTTTTCAGACCCAGATCTACTTGGAAGCCAAACATACATTTGGGCATTGGCATTGGGCATTGTAAGGGGGTTGTGGTGGGTACAACCCGCCCTGGGTGTCATCCCTGGGGGGGTGACATCGCCACACGCACCCCCCTGGGATGCTCGCCTTGCCCCCAAGGGCAGCTAGCCCCGCCCCAAGGTGCACAGCATGTGTGCCGCTCTGGACGCCAGAGCAGCTAGCTCCGCCTCTGCATTTAGGGACCTATTTCTTCATTTATTTATTTTACCATATATTTATATTGTGGTGATAATGGTGGTGCTGTGATGCACCAATGTCTCAGATCATTTCTGGAAATGGGCATCTAACTCTTGGAATCACTCTACATGTGCTGCATGGTTCAATGGATGTGGGCTCCCATTGGATCACACTTCTGACAAGGCCCTTAAACAGTCCTCGCAGCTGGTTACCCATGATGTATATAAGGGTATCCCGGCATTCTTCCCAAGTTCAGTGCCCTGCTGAAAGGGCAAGAAGCTGCTTCTGAAAAGGTAATCATTTTCTGGGAGTGACTATAATCTTCCCAAGCCTCTCTCTGGGCAGTACACAGACCACAGACGTCTGTTCCCTCGGATCTCCGCTGAGACAGGAATTGTGCCAAACTCTGGAACAACAGAGTGCTGAGAAAACTCACTGCGGTTTCCTGATCTCTTTGGCTTCAGGAGGCCTTTCCTGTTGTTGTTCAATGTTTCCCAATGGCTTGTTTTTTCAAAATAAATAAATGGCCGCCTGTTCTCAGACAGGACTTTCCAGCAGGGGTCATCATAAACTAAAGCAAAGGAGCAGCTCTAGGTTAGCTTGAGCAGCCAAGAGCAGAATGCAGAAGGGCCTTTGCATTCTCATGACAAGTCAGTGGTACCAGCTACTCTGAAATCAGCCCCAGCAAATCCAGTGGGGTTTACTTTGTAGTTAGCAGGCTTACTAATTCAGGACTGGGTGTAAGTCATTTAAACCACCAGTCTTCTCTAGACCGTGTTCAACTGAGTCACCCTGGAGACATGGAAGGGCCCCATATAAATTTCTGTTTTTCTGATCTCAGATAAGCTTTTCAAATCCTTCACCAAAATTCCTAAAATGACATATACTTCCTGCATGCCCAAGGATTGCTTAATTGCAAAGGAAATTAGAGGGCAGGATTTATACCCCTTGATTGCTTATTTTGTGAAGATTGTGCTTATCATTCTATTTGCTACTGACATTTGTCTAATTAAGATCATGAGTTGCCTCATAGTCCACAAGCTGCTTTGGGTCATTTTCAAATAGGTATCTAAAGTGTGTGACATAGACCGACCACAGTGGAGATTACTATACTTTGGAGCTAATTTTCCAACAATACACTATCAACCGTATCGTAACTTGATTGAAGTAATCACAATTGTCTGCAATGGCAATAGAAACGTTACTGGGAATTTCACCCCCAAGGAAAACCTGTTTGATGATGCACATCTGCTATTTATTGACCATAGGTGTGGGGTGGACATCACACTGTATATAGGGCTTAGTTTGTCCATTCATTTTATGGGCTCACTTCTTTTGATTTGTGCAGCAAGTTGATGAAGTGTTTTTGTACTAAAACTGGTCTGAAAACGTAGGTCTTGGTCTTCGACTGTAAGGGCCTGTTCACATACCCAGCAGGGATGGTGGCAGTGGTGGATCCTCCAAGTTTCCCTATTTTCCAGGGACATCCCTGATTTAGAGAAGCCGTCCCGGTTTCTGATTTCATCCCAAAACATCCTGCTTTTCCTTAGGATGTCCCTATTTTCATTGGAGAAATGTTTGAAGGTATGGAGTTATCCGAACCCTGAGCCATCTGAGGGCAATCCTGTATAGGGAAGGTTTTTTAAACATTTAATGTTTTATTATGTTTTTATATATGTTGGAAGTTGGCCAGAGTGGCTGGGGCAACCCAGTAAGATGTGTGGGGTATAAATAGTAAAATTATCCTTATGGCATAGGATGTCCCTATTTTCATTGGAGAAATGTTGGAGGGTATGCAGTTGCAGCCAAAACCTTGACTTCCAGCCCATGCTGGTTTGTCCTAAGCATCTACCACCACACACATGTTGAAGATGCTGCCACTCAGATAGACATGAGAGAATCAGTTTGTTCTTGGTCTGTTTCACTTTCTTATGCACCCCCCCCATAAGTCTGTTCTGTCTAGTTTCTGCATTAATCTTTTTGGGGGTTTTTAAAAAAGGAAATCTGCACAAACAAATCCCATTTAAATGTATTTCCCCTTCAAACATGCATTTTAAAACATATTTTGATTGGGGAACAGGATTGAGCGAAGAGGAACAACTTGGGTAGCGTGAAAGCCAATGAATATCTATGTTTCTGTCCATACATTTGGTTCAGAAGATACTGATTGCATTGGAATTTGCAAAAAGCAAATTCCTTAGGAGTCCGTCTGCTTAACCACAAATGTGCCTTTGGGGTGTACCTCCTAAAAGCCAAAGTGCTTATGTGGCAGCTAAAAAGGCAAGGAAGGTGAGAGTGTGTTAGTTCAGCAACTGAAGGGAAGAGGATGCAGTTGTTTTATTAAAGCCCAACGCAGACACTCTTCTTTCCAGGTTTCTCCAGAGGAACTGCTTAAGCAGCCTTAAACATTAGCTGGTAAAGCAATGACGGTGATAAGTTAGAAAGAACATCAGAGAGTGTATAGGAATATCTAAGCAGTTCCAACTTTAGCTGTGCAAGTAATAATTTCTTGACTAGAAACACAATAAATCAGCTTGTCCCCAGCAGCTTGAAGCCAAGGGCAGCCTTGGCTACCCCTCTCCCTTTCCCTATTGATGTCACCTGGTGCCCCCCAAATGCTTCGATTGAAGGGCTGATTGACGTTGTAGGCCCAAACATCTGGAGGGCACCAGGTTGGGAAAGGCTGGTCTAGACCTCATGGACAGATGAACAAATCACTGGGTCTGGATGTCACCCGCCCAAGAGTTCTGCTAATATCAGCCTCCATCCCTGAGAAAAGGAAAATGGCCCACTTAATGCCAAATTTGAAAAAAAGAGACAAATTATCCGCATTTAATGCCACTTCAGCCTGTGGCAAATTTAGGTTGACCTGGGGAGGATGGGTAGACTGAAGGACCTCCCTTTGGGGCAGGAGGTAGGGCACAGCTTTGAACAAGATGCTTTGTAGTCCTGTCTACGATGCGGCACTTGAAACTCTCCATTCTCCATGTGTCATTGTGGGTTTTTGCAAAGATGCACGACTGCTTGCTTTCCTGAAAAGCTCGGCCTTTCATGTTGCATTTGCTTATTAAAGCTCACACTTCAGAGTGTCTAAGGAAATCTGAGTCAACCAAACCTTTGACTGTTAGCATCTTTAAAGTATCGGATAGCTGCATGTATGCAGGTAATAGACTTGCAAATATATTTTACAATCTGTTCTACTGGATTTGCAGACAATTCTCATTCATGGCACAACATCGTCTTTGATCTGAAAGCATCAGTTGTTGGATACAGCTAGCAGGAGCACACATGTTGGCATAAACCATTCCCTACCTATTCATTTTAATCATCACACAGATCAACAGGATTTAGTGCAACAAGCCAAACATATATTCCTGATATTCTATTAATCATCTATTATTTTGTGTATGCCTTGGATGTAGGCAGGACTGATAAATAATGAACTGAAGCATCTAAAATGCTTCAGCCCAATCAGTTAAATAGCATGCCTTTTGTTTTTTGAAAGGGGATGTTCTGTAATAACATTTGAGGTGGATTTAGCTGTTCTGCTTTGAGAGTTTGGTGAAGATGAGAGTAGCCCTCTTCAGCTGCTATACTCCTTATTCTGGAATCTGCACTGTATGTGAGCACAGCCTTATGATGCAGGTTCTCCCCTTAACATCAGCACATGCAGCTTAAATGTTTGGGAGGAAGGAGGGAGCTTCCACATCCGCAGGCTCCTCACAGTCTAGATCAGGGGTCAGCAAACTTTTTCAGCAGGGGGCTGGTCCATTGTCCCTCAGACCTTGTGGGGGGCCGGACTATATATTTTTTGGGGGGGTGAATTAACGAATTCCTATGCCCCACAAATAACCCAGAGATGCATTTTAAATAAAAGGACACATTCTACTCATGTGAAAGCACACTGATTCCTGGACCGTCTGCGGGCCGGATTTAGAAGGCAATTGGGCCAGATCCGGGCCCCGGGCCTTAGTTTGTCTACCCATGTTCTAGATCCTTGAGCAACTGGGCTTATGAATGTTATGGAAGTCTATACATGCAAAGGTTCCGTCTCTTGCTTCCTCTGTAAAGGTCAATGCCAGGGGAAAGGGGGACTTGTGTGTTCTCCATAACCATAAGCTTAATGCCTGAAGAGAGCATGCTGTGCCAAGAGGTATCCATGTTCCCTATATCTACTTGTGTCCACTAGGGAGCAGTACCATAATGAAACAATCATTCTAAGCAGAGAACAAATATTGGTTACAGCTTGTGGTTTGCTTGGGAGTGAAACTAACTAACCACGAGCTCAGGTTCACAAGTAATGCAAACCATAGCGTAACTCTTAGTAGTGTGGCAGCTCCAGGAGCAAGGGAAGAGCTAAGCCTTGCTTCATTTACTGTGCAACAGCCCACTTTCACGGTAAGCCAGTTTGATCTAGCATTGCATGTGAGGAAAGCCACTGAGTAAATGCTATAGGGGAATGTCCAAAATCTGCTCAGTGTCAAATCAAATCAACATTCAGGGCCTGAGAATTGAAGTGTTTTTGGACACCCACAAAATGCATCTGGGTTTGTCTGCACCCACATTCATATGATAGCAATCACGTTGACACATATTGCAGCATATATAACTATCTATCTAAGGTGGATTAAATTTTAATAGATAAATGTATTTATTTTTGTTATTTCCACTTGTTTTATGTTTTATTAATTTGTTTTAATTTTTAATTATTATTATTTTAATTTTTTTAAAAAACATAAACTGTTTCCTTTTATGCTGCCTCTCTCGATATGCAGTTGAAAAATCAGAGAGACCCTGCAATTTTGTTGAGAGTGGGTTATAGCATTCTGGTTTGGGCAAGTGGGGATCAGTCTAGATTTCTATTACAAATCACAGCATTGAATAATACCCTCTAACTTCCTCTTGTACTCGGCTTTGCCCAATCACTTCATGAGAATATTTTCTAATTCCAGAAACAGACGAGCATGGAAATACTGTATAATTATATAGCAGACTGTCTGGCAGGTGGGATGGTAAAACACCTCAAAGCGATTATGTGTTAATTCCACTCACTCAACTGGTTTTTGAGTGGGGTGTGCCCGGGTGTTTCTCACTTCAGGACAGGAGTGTGAAAACATCACCATTTCATGCCTTTAGGCAGCCTTGAATTGCTGGTTTGTTTCAGTTGACAAATAGATAATGTCCCTCCATTTCTCAGGGTGTGACTTGTTGCAATAGGTTTCAAGGGCCAGTTATGCAAATAGAGGCACCTTAAGCCATATAAAATTCAAGGAAATTTTCTGACATTTTTTCTGGAGGTGATTTGTCTTCTGGAGCTATATCAGCACAAAAGCCTATTGTTAGCCTCACCGAATTAGCCCTTATCATAGATGGTTGACTTGGATGGGACCAAGGAGATAGAAGCATAGAATCTTTGAGTTGGAAGGGACTCTAAGAATCATCTAGTTCTAGTCCAACCCCCTGCAGTGCAGGAATGTGGAGCTGCTCCTAACGGGGATCAAACCTGCAACCTTTTAGTCCAGTTCCATGTATGATCTGCAATACAGGATGCAACAACTCAGTGAAAAAAGGGCCTTGTCTACCCCACCTGCTGTGGGTCTGTTGTCAAACAGCATTTGCTGTTAGGAAGATTCTCCTAACATTTAGCTGAAATCTGCTTCCGCCCCATAGATTCCAGACCTATCCTCTGGAGTTTGTCTCCAAAGAATGGCCAGCACCTTCAGCGTGAGAGCCTTTGATGCTTTTATTCCCTTATTCTGTGTCAAACTGGAGGAGATCAAAAGGCCCTGTCCGTGTTGCCCAAGGAATGGCCATTGGGGAAGTCTTGCTTGCTACTTACATTGGCAATGGTGGAGACAAAGAGCATGATGACCGTGGCAATGTGGACCACAAAAATACCAGCCAGTAGTACCAACATCTTGGCTCCTCACGGCAAGGGTCTCTCCAATGCAGAGAAGTCTACTGGGGAGAAAACAGACAGACAGCAGCATATGAAACCCGGTGCTGAATCAAAAGAACATTGTTTTTTAAAAAATCACTGTGTATCTTCAATAAATGAAAGGCACTTGTCTTAAACCCATGGCAGTGACAAAATCAACACCTTGGTTCTGCAAATGCGAGCAAATCCTCTTTTTAATTACCCTGAAATGCTTTTGAGGCACTGTAAGTACTGCAACTCGTTTTTCAGGAAATTAAAAGCCGGTTTGTGGAGAAACGAGGGATGTGTAGAAAATTAGATTGAATGCGTTTACAGCTTCAAAGAAAGTTTATAGGTATGAGAATTTTAGAAATAAAAGATACACTTTTGAAATTACATGTTACCCCACCCTCCTTCTAATGTGCTCAGGGTAGCTACATGGTGTTCTCCCCCCCATTTTATTCACACCACAAGATCCTGCTCCACCATGATCTCCTGGAACTTCATATCTCAGCTTTGTGCTTCAAGCAAAAGGGTAAATGCCAGAGTCAAGAAGAGAATTTTGCTTGTCACATCCCTCAAAACATCCTTAAGCACATCACATGTGTAGATGTTACGTGGAGATGCCAAGATTGGATCTCCCAACATAATTTTCTTATTCTAAATGCATACAAGAGAAGGGGCAGTTTGGATCAGGGGTTATCCTGGCCCTAACACAATCTCATCATCACCCAACATCGCTACTTGCTATCAGCCATGGAAAGGAAAATATACAGGCACCCATGTTGTGCCTGCATGTTTTCCCTTCTACAACCAATTAATTCAAGGGAGTGGCCTATCCTTGTATTACATCAGGACATCCAGTTATGGGCCTCCCATGTTTCATCCAGTTTGTTCTACCATTTGGCTATGTGTTGTTTATTTGTTAATTTGTTTGTTTCAGATTTGTGTCTTGCCTTTCCCACCAAATGGTGCTCCAAACAGCTCACAGAAACAAGATGCACTTCAAAATACATGATAACAAATGAAAAACATTCATAAAAGGTAGGTAAAGCACATCAGTTAAAGCAAAACTGATAAAAAAACCAAGTTCAATTGCAACATATTTACAATGGCAATAAAAACCTATGAGTTCAAAGGCCCATATGAATAAAAACATTTTTGCCTGCTGACAGAAGGTCATCAGAGAAGGAATGATATGGGCCTCCCTTGGCATGGTGTCACAGAACCTGGGAGCAGTAACCAAGAAGGCCCTCTCTTGAACTGCTCCAGAACATACCTCTTCTGAAAATCTTAAAACCTGATCAGGCTTATATGGAAGAAAATTGCATTTCAAGTAACTCAATCCTAAGACTTATGGATTGCTTTATTGGTCATAGCTCACCCTCAGAATCATTATGGGAATCACATGCTCCCTATCACATGCTCTGGTCAATAGTCTGGCCATATCTCTGCAAAAGTCTCCTCGCCACTGCTGAATCTGGACATCCAGGACCAAATCCAGACAAGCATCCAAATGGCAAACCTGAGACTTCAGGGGGAGGTTGAGCTGGGCTGCTGAATGCCTCCAAATACCAGTTCCAAGAGGTGATGTGGGATTCAGTAGATTGCGGTATAACAAGGGACTGGATTTGTCTGATAGTGGGCCTGCTAAACAGTTTCTTGAAAAACCTAAGACCATACAATCTTCTGGTATCTCAGTCCTCTGTCTGTAAAACGGAAATATTAAGAGTTTGCTATTCTGTAGCTATGCTGTGAGTAAAATGATATATGTCAGTCAGAGACTGCAGTGACAAGCAGCAAGGGCATGGAATTTCTCCTGTGCAAAGCATCGTTGAATATAGCAGGAACTTTGCAAGAGCACAGTCATGCTGTGCCACTTTCCTGGAGGATTTCAGTAAAATGGACTCTGATAATGGCAGCAGCAGTGAGTCATAGGAAACATGAACATTGCCATGATCTGACACTGAGAGATGCGGGGGGAGGGACGTGTTGGATTAGGGTTTTTCTTCCTAATGAAACAGCTGATTCATTGACAAGTCTCGTGCTTTCACCTAGTAACAACTTCCATTTTTGACTGCTAGCTTTTCTTGAATTGTATAACCAAGTGCCTGTTTATACAGTAACTGCGTTTTTGGACACCAAGTCCAATTCTCCCTCTTGGTACAGTCCAGGAGAAGGATAGCCACTTGATTCTGTTGCTTGCATAAGCTGGCCCTAAGTTGCCAGGGTTGTGGCTGGCATCCCCCTCAGCTGTGTGCTAGACGGTTTTCAGGCCACACACCATGGCATTTAGGAAGGCTTGTTGTTGGGAGGGAGGGATCAATGAGATTACTGTAGTGGTTCCTGCAGAAGAACAAGTCATGCTTTGAAACATGGGACCCACCCAATCCTTTCTAATACAGTGACCTTGCCTCAGTACATTTCTGAAGAAAGCCACCATTTATTTGCAATTAAGTTGGTTCATTTTCCCATTCTTTCCTGTCTCTGTAACAAGCTCTGATTAACCGAGGGATTTCTCAGTGGGGCCGACTATTTTTGTTTGGGGGGAAAAACCTTTAATGTCTTCTTAGTCACTCATTGTTGCTGAGAAATAGAAGCAGCTGCTGAGCTTTTCATGAGAAATCATTGATAACCCTTCTCAGAATTCCTTTTTACTAAAGGACGCCTAATTTGGTTCTCCTTGTGCCTCTTATACCTGAGCTAATTCTTTAGCCCTAAATATTCCCTCCACCTCACCCCAAAGAAGTAGGTCATACTGGTTTCTGAATAGCTTTTCACCTGCATCACTGAAAGTGGCAACACTGATGTAGGACATCACATCAACAGGCAGAGGGTTGCCATATTAATGCCTATTATGTCCAGGACCCTTGGGTACCCTTTGTAGGATCACTGCCACTGGAGCTCAAGCCACCTCCTATCAGGAGCAATTTCTGCATGCAATGCATTAGTGTCCTAAGAACATAGGAATAGCCCAGCTGAATCAGCCCAGGGGTCTATTTAGCTGACCATTCTGTTAACACAGTGGCCAACCGGATTCCCAACAGAAGCCCCAGACAGACACGCTGTCTAAGAAAAGGCTATCAGTATCTTCTATTTCACTGGAACCTGCTTGCCCACTCCAGATGTTAAGATCTCTCAACACCTCAGGGTACATTGTCCAAGTGCCACCATTAGGACAATGGTGATGCTCCCACACCAAGTCCCTTCACAACCTGTTAGTGAGTCTGCAAACAAAATTGAAGTAGATGGACCCATAGCCTTGCTTGCTATAAAGGCAGCTTCCTTCTGCAAATCACTCGGTGATCTGACAGTAGATGGTGATCTGCCCACCTCCTGGTCTAACTCATTGGTGAGATCCAAGCAAGGTTGTCTGCCAGCAGTGCAATCTGATGCATTTCTACTCTGAAGGAAGCAGTCCCATGATTCCAATGGGACTCATTCCTTGGTAAGTGTGTATAAGACTGCAGCCTACGTCAGTGCAGAGTTCTCAGGGTTTATTGGATTCACCCAGGGGCATGGTCCAGCAGCCAGTTATCAGGAAGAAATGCAGTGGGAGATTAGAAAGGGGGGAGTGGAGACAATATAATAGCACAGCTTCCCTGTAATGATGCATTCCACGGACGTCTTAACCACAGGGCTCTGCAGAGTCACATGTGTTACTCATTTATTCTACCTTCCCCTCTCCCTCCTCTCCATCTAATTGCAGTCTTGTGTGCGAGAGAGACAGCAGCTTTTTAAAATTATTGGGTCTTTCTTGGAACAAAATGGTACTGTTTCCCTCCATTTTTACCAGGCCTGTCAAACTTTACTAGCTCCTTACCACTTATCCCGCACCAGGATCAACAAATAGCCAGCACAAATGCTCAGAATTAACCAAATTAGTTGCACACAGGTCCAGGCAGGGAGGCATTTCTTCTCCTTTCGATTCTGTCTCAGAGCATTTCTTCCGTGATCACAAGGAAGGTCCCGCTGAATCTGACCAAAGGCACAGCTAATCCAGCATTCTGCGCCTCACAGTGGACAGCCAGATTCCTACGAGAAGCCTTGGGAAGCCTTCGAGCAAGACAGGAGCACGGCAGCGCTCTCCTTCTTGTGATTCCCAGCAATTTGTATTAAAAGATACTGGTTCTGACCCAGGAGCACACAGCCACCAGGATTAGCAGCCACTGGTAGCCTGATCTTCCATGCATTGGTCAAACTCCCTCTTAAAGCTGTCCAAGATGAAACATTTCCTGGTGTGCACAAGCCTCGCCCTTTCCTGCTGCCTCTTACCCCTCTAGGGCCTCATCCTTGTTTCCACTTTGCCTTTAGCTTTCCACTTCACTTTTCTTCTCTCTGTGAGGAAGCCTTCCAGACAAAAACCTCTGCATTCCCTGCAAGGCTTTGCAATAAGAGGTGGACTTGTGGTGATGGTGAGAGAATCTTTCTCCCCATAAAATCTCACTACAGGGGCATCCTTGTATTGTCAATCAGTCAGCCATAGCTAAGAGCGTCCCTCTGACCGCACACAGAGTCCTTGGGTGCTTCCAGAGGGGTGTTTTTCAATGGGATCAATGTGCCACATGCATGTGTGCTTTTGGAAGCATCCATGCAACATTGTAGTCATCAGCATTTCCTCCTCATTTAACCCAGATTTACCTTTCGCACGAGAAATCAGAAAAGTTTAAAAAAGCCACTTATTGCCAATGACTCTTTTGCAATATCTGAATGATCCATTTACAGTATTAAGCCCCCATAAGACTCCATGAGCACCCCTCGTCTCAGGCAATTTCATGGTTTGCTGCTGTTTGCTGGATATCCAGCATCACTTCTTATCTAGAAAGTATAGCGATAGTCCACATGCCAAAGTGGTTTCTTCTTGGCAAGAAATTTCCTGATTTGCTTAATGGATGGATCTGCTGTTCTTCGACACCTACATTTAAATTATTCACACACCCACACCCAATTTGTGTTTGTTTGCTTATAGTTGGTTGTTTCCTAATAAACAGCTTACCACACCAAAGTGCTTCTTTTCTGTTTTTGCCTGGAAATTCAAGGGTTTTGATGTCTTGACTGATTGCTGCTTTACCATGCTCAGGTAATCCTGATAGAGGATGAATCAGAGAGAGTGTAATGAGTTTTCTCTGAGTTGAAGGCTGCCTCTGTCTGCTGCCTTCTAACAACTCTCAGCACCTTTCACAAACTACAGTTCCTAGGATTCTTTGGGAGAAGCCATCACTTTTTAAAGTGGCATGACACACATGTAAGCAGGACAGTGCTAACTGAAAGACAGATTTTGGGCATTTCATTTGTGTTGGGATGGTGTGAAGGGGGCGTGGGAGAAGCCCTGGAAATGTCAGGACCAGATTTCAATCTAGTAAATGCTTGCTAAAGATCAACTGCACCTGCAGTGAGGTGGGAGGAAATATGCACACAACGCACCGCACATGCCTGCGATATTTTATTGTGGCCTCACCCTGCTGCAAGAAACAAACACTTTGCATGCCTCTGAGCAAACAAGAAGTCACCCTGACTCCTGCTGTTCTGTCAAGCGAGAAGATCAGCGTCTGTAGCTCCGGCCTGGAATGCAGAAAAGGTGAGGCCCCCCCGTCACAATATCACTTGGGACAATGAACTCATTCATGTTATGCAGGATGTCAGGCTAGAAGATTGCAGTCAAGGGTCAGAGGAGAACGCTTGCATTTAGATCCTCTATCAGATGAAGGACTGCCAGAGAGGAATGCAGATTCGTACGGTGGTTGACCAAACTCATGTCCTTAAACCTCAATCATGGGAAAGGTACAAAGCTGCCTTATACCAAGGCGGACTTTTTGTCCATCTGACCCAGTACTGCCCACTCTGACAGGCAGCAGCTCTCTGAGGTCTCGTTCAGGACTCTTTCCTATCTTCTACCTCTATTGTCAGAGGCCGAATGACTTTGAATACCAGTTGCTGGAAATGGCTGGAGGAGAGAGAGTTCTTGGACTCAGGTCCTGTTTGCAGGATCTTCCTATGAGCATCTGGTTGGCCACTGTGAGAGCAGGATGCTGGGCTAGATGATCCACTGGCCTGATCCAGCAGGGATGTTTTTATGTACTTAAAACCTCCTCATTCATAAGTGTGGAGCCTGTGACTCTCCAGATGTGCGTGGACTACAACTCCCACCATCAAGCAACTTCAAGAATAGCAGTAGAGAAATATAGGAAATGTAAGTACAAGTTGGGTTAGAAAGACAGTCTAGGAAGTTTGGAGGTACTTCTCTCTATCTACCATCTCTCCATGCAAATCTGATCACCCTTAATGCAAGCTGAGTTGCATTCTCACAACTTCCAACTCCTGCAACTCCCCAGATGTAAGTGGACTGCAACTCCCATCTTTCCTGACCATTGACCATGCTGGCTGGGGCTGATGGAGACTGGAGTCCAACAAGATCTGTAGGGCTATGGGTTCCCCATCTCTGCCTTTTAATTAGAGATGCAAGGGACTGAGCCTGGGATTTTCTGCATGTGGTCTTTCCCCTCATACAGGATGCAGTTGCTGCCGCCGCAGCTGCCACATCAATAGCGCTGTGGTGAAGAGAGACAACATGGGAGGGTGGAGGGGCCTTCTTCAATTGTTTACTGGTTGGATCATCAACTACCCAGAGACAGGCACAAGGGAGGGTGAGAGTGCAGTTGACGCGAGGGTTCAAAGCGGTGAAAAGGCTTTTGACGGTGTGTGACGAAGTATGCAAGGAACTTTGAGTGGGGTAGTGAAAGGCAAGGGGAAGTCTCGCAGAGCTATGAATGTTCTTGGACATGTAGCCTTCATGGTGGGTTGTGCTGAATTCCTATTAGACCAGGATTCTCAAATTTATTATACTGGGTCGTCCCAACTGAAGTGAATGACAATCAGCTCACCAGGTAGTTCAGACCTTTTCCCCCAGCTTGTGATGATACGAAGGGTGGGAGAGGACAAAGCCACGGTGGTGCAAAGCAAGTTTTCAAATCCCTTTGTCAGAGTCCCTAGTAGGGAAGCAAAGATGTTGCCCAAACAGAAGGTTTCCCATTAGCCTGCTGCCTTTACAACCAACGCAAATGGTGGAGTATGGAAGAATGTGTTGCATTGTGAGGGCGTGCAGCATGCTCAAGGATCTGTGGGCAGAGGGTGGATGTGGAGGCACAGTTCTCCCAAACCTGGCAGGGCTCCTGTGCTGCAAAATGTTTCTCAGTCGCCACTTCCCACATCTCACCTGTATAGTAACCAGCCATGCAGTCTCCTTCCTCCATCTCAGGCAACAGGACACCCACCCCTCTCATAATACACACAGAGAGAGAGAAAGAAGCAGGAGAGAGGAGAGGGGAAAGGGGTGGGCAGAAGAAAAATGGAAGAAAAGGAGTGACAGAAAGAGATAGAAGAGAAGAGATTGGTGGGAAGAGATGACCTTTCGTCCTCATTTGCTTGCACAGTGGTTACACTTAGTCTTTATTCAAACATTTGTTCTGATTTGTTTGTGTGACCATTATGACAAGGATCGTTCATCCTGATTTGTTTGCAGAGTGCTTATATATGCCTCTCCGTTACTCATTTCCTCCTTCCCACATTTTTCAGTGCGTTTTTCCATCATCACTTTCCTGTCTGTTGTGACAGAGAGCTTGAATCTGCTTTAACGATTCAAACCTACATTTCTAGAGTGTGATCAAATCCCTTCCATGAAACAGGGACAGTTGGGAGGCTTCCAGAGACTAGGAGGGAGAGACCATCCATTGAGTGGATGCTTGTGGAGGGAAGGGGGAGAGGGAGAGAAGGTCTGGTTGGGGGGTTGACTTAGCTCAAGGCCTCTAGGTGTCTGTAATGCACAACCTAGAAGGAGAATAGAGGCAAGAGAGGTCCACATCCCAGAAGAAGGGTTTGGGAGTAGCTTTCCTCCTCTGGCAATGGGCTTCATCCCACCCCACCCAAAATTTGGAAGATGCACTAGTTTGAAAGTTAGCTCCGATTCACAGGGTGAGTAATAGAGGTAATAGTGGCTTAAATCAAGCACTGGGACATTTTGAAATTAAAGTGATGAATCAAAAGCGAGAGGACAATACATGGTGAGATTTGTGACATGCCAAGTACCGAGTGCCTCCCTCAATAAAGCATCTCATTCATCTCGCAATCAGCACAATTGCATTGAGGGTTCTTGGGTCATTTAAGCTCACACCGCCAACCATCTGCTAACAGGAGGAAGGAAAGAAGTGAGTGTCACTTCTGTCATTTTCTCCTCATGTCTTGGGGAAAGGGCATTGTGAGCAGGAGCTTCAGTAACTCAGCGCCCGAGCAGAGGGATTCTGACCTGCTTTTGCTGCTTTGTTCCAGACAAAAGCACATTACCATTGCTGGTGTGAGAAATAAAGAGGGAGGGTTGTAGCCCAGAAGCAGAATACCTGCTTTGCATGCATAGAATCATAGAACTGTAGAGTTGGAAGGGACCCTGAGGATCATCTAGTCCAACCCACTACAATGCAGGAATATGCAGGTGTCCCATACAAGGATCGAACCGGCAACCTTGGCATTATCAGCACCATGATCTAACCAACTTAGCTAGTGCAGAAGGTCCCAAGTTCAAGCCCTGGCATCTCCAGTTCAAAGATGATGGGAAAGATGTCTGTTTGCCTCAGGTACCCAAGAGCCACCTGCTCACAGAAGACCAGCCTTCTCCAACCTGGTGTGCTCTAGATACTTTGGACTACAACTCCCATGACTCTCAGTCAGCATGGGAATGGTGGGCAAATGAGCTAGCTGGACCAATGAGTCTGTATCCTGCTAGAATGCAACTTTGTGTGGCAGGAAGGCATAGTCCAAGGCTTCCCAAATGTGGGTCTCCGTCTGTTTTGGGGCCTCAACTCCCATCATACTTTGCTACCAGGACCAGTGGTCAGGGATGATGGGAGTTGTAGTCCAAAAAACAGCTAGAGACCCAAGTCTGGGAAACCCTGGATAGTCACAGTCATCAAGCAGGAAGGAAATGAGTGCTATTGTTACCCTCAGTCAGAATGAGGATCTCATCAGCCACTGAGTCATTTGTTGGGGCGCAGTGATCGTCATTTGCAAACGGATGTGGAAATGTGAAGAATTGAACCTAAGGCTGGAAAAGTTAGAAACAGAGGGAAGCCAATATTGCTCATCTCTGTTCAGAATGCTGTGGATTTTGAGGGTTCCCTGGGCTGGGATCTCAGCAGCCCATGTAACCCACTGCTAATCTGAAAATAGTGCTGGCAGAAAGTGGGAAAGGAACTGCGCTGCATGATCACAGAGCTCCTTGCAGCTCTGTTTGACTAGGCTGTTGCTGAGATCTTTGTAAAGCTGCTGCTTGGAGCCATGAGGCTGCGCCCCATTTTAAAATGCTTTAAAAAAAATAAATGGATGTTTGTGATGCTGCTGCTGCTGCTGCTGCTACTGGCTACATAAATCAAATAGTTCCAGCCCCATTACACTTGACCCTTCAAGCTGACCTGGCCAGTTGAGTCTTTCAACAAGAAGATCCCCTGGGAGGGAGTCTGTTTGTACACCCTTAAGGGCTTTTTGATTTCTGAATAGGCCCTCTGTGTACACAACATGCAATAGCTTTGGGGGTGGGGTGGGTGCTAGCTGCCCCGGAGTGTGCAAACACACAGGGCAAACGGGTGGAGGGACTTAGCCAAACCGAACATGTGTCAGCTGGTTCTGGGGAGAGGTTTCCTCGAAGGGAAACCCCATAAAGCAAGGCAACAACCTCCCAAGGGGAGGAGTGGAAATCCCCATTGAGCAAGCCCTGCCTAACAGGACTGGGCCATGCCGTCTCTGAACAGCAGACTGGAGGAAGAGCTTTGCTCTCGCGTGTGGCAGGGGGAGGAGTGGAAAACATGAGCTACGTCTCTCGCTTTCCCAGCTCGGGGGCTGTGATTCATTTGGAGAGTGGCTGAATCTCCGCTGCGGAGGCAAGGGCTGGGAAGTCGCTTTTGCTGGGGGTGGCAGTCCTAGAGTACTAAGCCGTGTGAGAGGCTCTCGGCAGAAACTCCAAAGCTTTCTTGGCAGCAGGGAGGGGCAGAGGCAGCTGCCTGAGGCCTGGAAGGCAGCCAAGAGCAACCGCTGGCGGAAGATACTGTATCCCTATCTCTCTCTCTCTCTCTCTCTCTCTCTCTCTCTCTCTCTCTCTCTCTCTCTCTTTCTCTCTCTCTCCCTCCCTCCTAGCACCCGCCCTGCAAAGAGGGAAGGGCAACAGAAGCACAGATCAGGCAGGGCTGGAGGAGCAGCAATGAATGGATGCCACCCAGAGGTCTTTCCCCAGCCTAGACAACCCACTTTAAAAGCATGAAGTGTCTCCCCCACACCAACACCTTTATGTGCCAGTTGCGTTTATGTGCCACTCACAAGGCATTAACAAAGGCTCTGTGTTGCAGGTTGGGGGTTTTGTGTGTGTGTGTGTGTTTTTTAATAGTCAATTGCATGCTTAGAAAGCTTCAAGAGCTCTTGAAACTTTTCACAGTGCATTGACAGAGAAACTGTGAAATGTGTTTGCGTTGCGACAGGGACCGGGTGCTGAAGGGCAATGGGCCCCTACAGACTGGCCTAGGCCAAATGTTCAGGATAGGGCTGCACCTCATAGATGCTGCGCTCGAGCCCACACTTTGCAAGGAAGCATGAGAGGCCTACGCTCCTTTGGTGACTTATCCACACATGCCTTCATGAAAAAGGCAGGTTGAAGCACCTCCAACCCAGAGAACAAAACCCTTTATAGGTTTGACTGATCTGGTTGGATCTCATTGATTTGGGGTTCTGGCAGGAAAAAAAGAAAGGGAAAGGAGGAAAAAAGTTGCAGATTGTCTGTCTCTAGATCAGGTGGGCACTGACCATGGGTTGCTTCAGCCAACAAATCAAAACATATCTCTTTGCCTGAGCTTTCCCCCACTGTTAAAAACCAGTCCGTGGCATTTCTGGCTTCTATAATTGATAGCAATGCTACTTAATTGACAGCGGCTTTTAAAATTGTAATTGCATTATATATTGATTTTTTCATTGTTCGTCAAACTGCCCAGGAATTTCTTTAAAATGAAAGCTGTTATGTAAATCATAGAACTGTAGAATCATAAATGGGGCAGAGATCGATTCCTTGAATGGTAGTGTTGGAAGGGACCACGAGGGTCATCTAGTCTAACCTGCTACAATGCAGGAATCTTTCGCCCAACGTGGGGCTCGAACCCACAACCATGAGATTAAGAGTCTCATGCTCTGCTGACTGAGCTATCCCTGGTGGCATGAATTAGAATCGTAAGAACGAAAAAACATGGCGGGTTCAAGTCATAATTGAGAAGTGCAGTCAATCTCTGGTAGTTCTAGGAAGGCTCATGGGAAACAGATTGCCATATTTTTTGCTCTATAAGACTTACTTTTTCCCTCCTAAAAAGTAAGGAGAAGTGTGAGTGCGTCTTATGGAGTGAATGCAGGATGTGCAGCTATCCCAGAAGCCAGAACAACAAGAGGGATCGCTGCTTTCGCTGCGCAGCGATTCTGCGCATTCTGCGCTTCTGAGATTCATAATTTTTTTTCTTGTTTTCCTCCCCCAAAAACTAGGTGCGTCTTATGGTCTGGTGTGTCTTATAGAGCGAAAAATACGGTATGTGGTTTTTGGCTACTGGCCTGATTGAAGCATGCAACTACAGGCACACACTCCACCTCTGACTTGACCGGGGCAGAGCAACAAAAACATGTATGTTTTCATAACAGATTTGATTCATTTTTCTCAGGCGGACCAGGAAAAGATTCATGAAAAAAAAGTCATAACATATGAGCAGATTTCCAAAGACTGCAATAAACTCTTCTCCTGATTCATCAAAACTGCCACCTGGCTTCTGCTTAGGGTTGCCAATTTCTAAACCAGACCCTTACGGTTTTTTACCTTTTAGATAGCCTTGCAAAGCTACTAGTCCTCAAAAACAGTTACTAGTCTGTCTATTTTTAAATGTATACCAATATTTATGCCCAACACAGTCAACAGCCTGAAATAAAAATAAAGCTGAGAATAATAATAATAATAATAATAATAATAATAATAATAATAATAATAATATCCTGCATTGAATTTATTGATGCTGCCTGCAACCAAGCCTGCTTTAAGAGTGCCTTGATATGCAGTAATTAGCAGGTGACAACATTTCTCCTCATGCCATGAAAACCTGATAACTGCTGAACATCCAGCAGCTGTCAAAGGCACAGCTGAAAATGCCAGTTGCAAAGTTGGAAATCCTCTGGCTGCTGTTTGCAAATCTCAACAGTGGCATGAGAAATGCCCTAGCTTGACTTGTCCGTAGAGAGATGCCCTAGCTTGACTTTCCCCTGGGGTGTTTGGTTCAGCAACACAGGCAGAAGATCACAGCTATGTAATTTTGAAAGCCAGGCTCAGGGCACGTGATTTCAAGGCAAAAGGTCTCAGGTTCCTGGCATCTCCAGGTAGGGCTGGAAACCATAGAAAGCCGCCTTATACTGAGTCAGACCACTGGTTCCTCTAGCTCTGAATTATCTACACAGACTGGCAGCAGCTCTCCGGGGTTTCAGGCAGTCCTTGCTTACAAAATGTTTCTTGACCAAGATCCAGGAAAAGCTTCTGCAAGTCCATGTAAACCAGTGTTTCCCAAACTTGGGTTCACTGGCTGTTTTTGGGCTACAGCTCCCATCATCCCTAGCTAGCAAGACCAGTGGTCAGGGATGATGGGAGCTGTAGTCCAAAAACAGCTGGAGACCCAAGTTTGGGAAACACTGGTGCAGACAATATTGCACTAGTAGGACCAATGGTCTGACTCTGTATAAGTCCGTTTCCTATTATCCTAACGCTCCAGAAGGATTGCCACCTTCTGGTTCCATTTCCAACTCAAGTTTTAAAATCCCCATTTTGATTGAAAAGATATATTGTAAAGATGGGACGGGTGGGAATGCGATTGCAAGAGGTGATTTACGAGTACAAGAGGTTGCCAGAGAATGCCCAGAGAGGTAGCTAATGCACACAAAGTAACCCTCAATACAGTATGTGCTTGCAACAGATATAACTAGTTTCAGAGCGGATGTACTGTAACTGCAAAAGTAGCCAGTTAAGCTTCTTCCACTCCTGGGACACTCTGTGTTCCTGGCTAGGGTCCTCCAGTTCTTTGCTCTTTGGTCTCCTTTCCCCTCGCTGCCACTTCATCTCCCTTCCTATAGGTTCCTGCCCCTTCTCCTTAGAAAGACCACAGCCCTGACACATCACACCCATGGACATTGGATGCCAGCATTTTGCCTTTTAGCACTTCTCAGACTCTGACCTGACTCTGTAAGATGGAAAAAATGTGCCTGCACTCTGCTCTCTTTTATCACGGGGTGTGTCAGTCCAGCCAGCCCATGTGCTCACCACAGAGGACTCCCAAGAGTAATAAAGAGGTCTTGAAGGGGGGGGGGGGATAGGGTGTGTCCGGCTGGAACTATGAGTTCACATTCTCCCGTTTTTGATTTAAAAGAAAAGCCCATGCAAGCTTAGGGGCAGACAGATCAGTCTTTTGCTGTATCACATGTGTTCATTCTGCTCTGTGACCACGACCACATTAACCCATGAATTTCTTCTTTTCAAATACCACATACGAAAATGTATCCGTTTCATATTTAAACGCATATTTTGAAATGTTTGAAACACCTGTTTTAGAGCATTGTAAACCCCATTTAAGTACACATTTGTATTGCAATGTACACGTTCCTAAGCCTCTTACCCTAAATTACATTTTCCTTTCGCATACCTTAGTACATTTTTATTTTTTTTTAGCCACAGATTTCATTACACAATTTGGAGATCCATATGTTAGGCTGGTCAGTTTGCATAAAAATACAGATCCATCCTGATGCAAATGTTTTTAGTCAATTAAAAAATGCCCCTCCCAAACAGCCCTTATCCGATGGTGATTCTTCCCCCTCACAACAAAGGGTGTGGCCATGGCTGAAGCTATTTTGATTTGCTGGAAATCTCTCTCCTTCCCTCACTGCCAACTAGGAAAACTAAACCAAAGTTAAAGATGCTTTTGCCATTTTCTTGAAGGTAATAGGATGACCTGGGCTACAGACATTTGCACACACACACACACACACACACACACAAATGGATTCAGAGGTATATGTCTTGATGTCACAGAAGACATGGGCAGATTTGCAATCTGGGAAAAGTTTCGTCGGCACCACACCTACCCCCAGAACCAAGCACACACTGTAGCTTAGTCTGTTGGCTGCAATTGAGTGCTAAAGTTGTAACAGTCCTACCTGAAACACCTGAGAGCTGCATGGCAGTGGTGGGCAAGGAAAGAGACAAAAGTGGGCAAGGCAACCAATGTAAATGTTACCTAGCAGGCTAGTTCCACACATTCTCAGAGAACACGCTCTGTCTTCCATCAGGGAAAAGAGGCATTTTCAGAGCTCAAGGACGTATTCCAGACAGACATTATACAGATCATTTCAAGTAGGCTTTGGAAGGCTGCGTCTCTTACAGAAGGGTTGTGATCCTGCATTCACTTGTGTCCAGGAAGAGTCAAGGGCGTACAATGCTAATGGCTTGAGCTTGCTGGGTGTTGGTGGAGTGCTCAGATGTGGAGCTCAAGTACCTTCTCCTTATCCATAGTACAGTTTGAGGAAGTCATATTTCTGCTGTGCCTTGCTCCGAATCAGTTGCACCAAGTTTTGTACTCATTGAATCTCCTCTCAAGACACCAAGACAGAAGCCTTTCATTTCTTTCAAAGGCATAGCTTCTGCCCCACTTCATAAAATTGCAGTCAAGTTAAAGAGCCAAACACGAACCCAGATCTACACTTGGTGCTCTTGTATTTCTTCTTCCTCTTTATCCTACCCCTCTGGCATCATGCAGCCCAAGGTGACATATATGGGGGTTGCCAAGTGGTCACCCATCCAGGCACTGACCAGACCTAAACCTGCTTAGCTTCAGCGAGGTGGTGGCCTCACATGCCTTCAGGCCATACCCTGGCACTCCAAGGCTGGTGATAAGATTTTATCCCATCCTACTTTTGAAATGCCAGGAACAGAAACATAAATTATGGATTTCTTTTTAGAAATAAACTGCGTGGAACGAGTACAGAGAACCTATAAAAAAAGGTTTATTTGTCTAAAAATTTTATTCCATGTTTACATTTAAATGTTTCAGAGAATCAATTAAAATGTCACTAAAACAAATACCAGCCTTCAATATTAAAATAAAGCAGCATTAATATTGAAATAAAGTAAAAAGAGAAACTATAAAATAGTTAGGATCATATTTTTCTCCCCCCCCCTTTATTTATTTATTTACCAGCCAGGGGGAAAGCCTGGGCAATTTTTCTTTTAAGTTCTTGATCTAGTAGTGCCTGTAACTTATCATCCTAGATGCCAGACAAGCAACCCTGGGGAGTGCATTCCAGCAGTGAGGGGCCACCACAGAGAAGGCCTTTGGCAGTAGGTTCCACACTGGTGAAGACCTTAACAAGCACATAAGCTAACGAGGAAGGTTTAGATTGCCAGTTAGCTGAGGGCAACTAACAGGACTGATGCCTTATGATAATTGCTTGTGGGATCTGGTTGACTAATAATGATAGTTGGCATTTCATATCAATGGCTATTGGTCACGAGCAATAAGTGGAACCTCCATGTTCAGATGCAGTATCTCTGCAAAATGAATACCAGATGCTGGAAAGAGACAACGACAACAAAACCCTTGCCTTCCTGTGCTGCCTATGGGCTTCCCAGAGGTATCTCAGACTATCCACTGGTGGGAACCAGATGCTGGAATAGATGGACCTTTGATCTGATCCAACAGGGCTGTGGCTCAGTGGCAGGCAAGGCAGCAGATTTGGTGGGTCCCTCTCCCTGCCATGTGAGGTTCCTTGAGCAAGCACCATCTTCTCTTCCCCTCCTACACACCACAGGCTGAGTCACCTGAAACATTCCAGAATGGTTCTCAGCCCAACCACAGCTTTCATGGCCACACAAAGCCCTCCATCACATGGCATTGCACGTGCAGTACACCGCCCAAAAATCATGGGCGCACTGCACATGATGCATGTGCAACATGATCCAACTGGGGGACGATTTCCCAGCTTTTGAGAGAATCTCTCCTGTTCTTGAAGTCCATCTAGCACTCATCAAGCCTTGCTTTAAACATATGGAGTGAGGTGGGACGGGGGAAAGAAAGCTCTGAAACATTTGCCCCACTTACAGTGGTACCTCGGGTTACATACACTTCAGGTTACATATGCTTCAGGTTACAGATTCCGCTAACCCAGAAATAGTACCTCGGGTTAAGAACTTTGCTTCAGGATGAGAACAGAAATCATGCTCCAGTGGCGTAGCGGCAGCAGGAGGCCCCATTAGCTAAAGTGGTGCTTCAGGTTAAGAACAGTTTCAGGTTAAGAATGGACCTCCGGAACAAATTAAGTACTTAACCCGAGGTACCACTGTATTTGTCTATGAGCCTTCTTAACTTTGACTCCATCGGCCTTCTTTGGCCCATGGTGGAAGTTCCCTACCCTTCCAATGGAGTTAAAAAGCAAAGGTGTGGTTTTTCTCCACACATGAGCCCAGAAGGGCCTTTTGCGTCATCCACACCGCTAATGCAAACATAAAACCAGCACCAGCTATCATTCACACATATATTTGTTCGTAATAGCACAAACGTGCGCAAGAGAATATCAAAGGCATCATGCACAAAGAAAAGCATTCTATTTGGAATGCAACCCACAGGATGCAATGCACCTCTAGGTCTTCAAAGCAGAAGTCATAATTCTTACTTGGTGGGCATGCCTTAGCTAGCACAACATGGCTGATCCCGAGCATTAGTGAAATATTCATGCTATAGGCTAAGCATATGCCAAGGATATTGTGGACCATTATCATGAAAGTCTAAATAATTGCCCGTTTAATTAGGGGGTTCTGCAGTGCTGTGTTATCTGGAAGCAATCTACGTTTAAGCATGAGCTTAATGGGCCTTGCCTATTCCACCTCTTGGGCATTTATATTTATATATTTTTTTTTGCTAGCAGCATGGGATGAATCTGGAGGCAAAGTTTGGATCATTCCAGGTACTTGGATGGAACTGCTGGAGGGAATACTTAACAGGGCCAGCTTGGTTTGTACTAGGGGCAAACTGAGTCATCTCTTCCTCCAAATGGAGTTTTGTTCCCTTTATTGTCTGTGCGAGGAGAGAGAACCCTCCCCTCCCTGGAAACATGTTGAAATGGGCCACACCTAGGGAAAGCTGCATTCCTTCAGGCAGTGTGCAAGTCGCTTCAAACAAAATCTTTCCTCCACCACCACTTCTGTTACATATATATAATCTTTCATTAAAAAATAAATAAAGGTCTATAACGCTGCTATATAACCAGAGGCCTTTTTGACAGGTGAGTATAAAGTTGCAGCCCTATGCATATTTACCTAAGTAAGACCAAATGGCCATGGTGAGACCTACTTCTGAGCAGATGGAGGTGGGGAACTGTAATATAATCCTTGAAATGTTTTCTTGTTTGATCCACTACTGGAATGCAGCAAAGCGCTGACCTCAGTGGAAGATCCCTCTATTTGAAGGTCCACAAGTACTTAACTGCCTTGGGTGCAAAGCATTTAATAACATTTGCCAGTTAAATATCACTCTGCACAGGTGATACTTGGCAGGAGCACCAAGAGGCATGTAGAAATTGCTCGTGACAACGATGCCATCTGCGTTGGAAAACACTGCGCGTGCATGGCACAATCTGCATTCAAACAATGCACTTGTTGTGCCCATTAGCCAATTCACTCTTTCAGTCCAATCAGTGGAATATAAGTTTATTAAGGGATCGCCCTTAAAGGATTTCCTTCCCCAGAGGAATTTCTGGGGAAAGGAAGGCACGCTAAGCTATGTGTTCCAGTTCCACACCCAGCCCAATAGTTTACAACCTGTTAAGACACTCCAATCTGTGTAGATCCACCCCACTTCAAATAACCGTCCCCACTTTAAAAACTATTGTTACCTTTCCAACTGAAAGGGCGTATTCAACATCATTCTTGCTAGCTGGGAATCTTCCCAGCTCAAGTTAAATCCTTCTAACTATGAGGGCTCAGGAGGGGACCCAAGTGTCACAGACCAGACCTGCCAATGCAATAGAAGAAGACTCACTCTACACAGTGCAGGGACAATATACTGAGCAGAGTCAGTTACTCTGAAACAAACGGGTTGTGCCGCAACTCACAACCTGTTTCTTCAGAGTAACTGAATTGTGGTCATCCTTGTGGCAAGTGCCAGCCCTTCCTTCAGTTGACTTTTCTTCAGATTTTGACTTTCACCTGCCTGCAAGGTTTGCAAATGCATGCGTGTCACAATATAGGAATGTAGCAATTCCCCTCTCTGCAACAGTCACCCATTAGGCACTTCGTTCCATTTCCCTCTTCTAAGTGAACCCCCATATTCTAATTGTTGCAAGGAATTCAGCCTGCGTCCAGTGTCTGGGACGCCAGCAAGAAACGTCGCTGGAGAGGGATCTTCCAAATGAATGAAAAAGCAACAGGGTGAGTGCATTAAAATCAAGGACAGCCTGCCCCCCTCTCCAAACTCTCTGAAACTTTGCGAGCCCGAAAGTGGAGGAGAGGAAAAACAGGCAGGTGCTAGCTCCAAGCAAGACAAAATTGCACAGCCACAAGGCACAGTCAGGTTCTGTTGGGAAGCATCCTTACCTTAGAGAAAGAGGTCTTTTGCAGAAGGAGCTGTGCTCTTGAACTCCGGCTGCCTTGAAACTCAGAGCTGCAGTGAAGGGAGTGCTCTGGCTGGCGAGGGTTATAAGTTTCCCCTGCTGGTGTGCTGGGATGGGTGGTGTCTTTTCGACTGTGCTTCAGAAGAGTTTCTATGAATCAGTCTGGCTTTCATGAAAATATATATATATATATTTTAATATACTACGCCCTGCTTGCTTGGCAGTGAGCCAGAGGTTTCTGGGCGGGGACCCAGCTATTGCAAAGCCTCTCTCTCCCTCCCTCCCTCTCTCTTTTATGGCTTGATGCAACAGGAACAGCAGCAAGAGGAGGGAGACCCCAGCCTACGCTACAGAAAGGAGTGACTTCAAGCCTGATGAGTCACCAGAGAGAAGACATCCTGGCCAGGTCTGTTTAGTAAATCTTGAGTAATGGTTGCCAACCATTAAAAAAACATAGTTACAGATGTGGTAACAATGCAAAGGGGATACATCCAGTATAAACAAACAGGGCAACAGCTGCCTGGGTACATTGGGTGGCGATGTCCTCGTGAGTCACTAAGCTGACGCCACCCTCCTTGGCTACAATGCCGGGAACGTCGCCTGTTCAATGAAAGAACTACAAGGGGACAGATGCACTTTGACTCCTTGGAATGCCAAGCTGTCCAATGCTGCAGGGTGTGTCCATCGTGGCGTTCTCCTGAAGGCACTCCCACAAGCAGAGGACTGGTTTCTGTGGCCTGGATGTCTTCACGTGGAGTGCCTATTCCGTGCCACCTGCAGCGCAATGCTAATTCCTTGCTGCCTTCAGGTTTGGGGGTTTGAGCAAGGTGCCCCCAGCGATTCCACTCTCCACTCTGAGCGGGCTCACTTCACCTTCTCACAGCTTCCCTGCCCTCTCCCACTGGGCCCAGGATGCAGAACTGCCCAGAGGGACAGCACAAGGCAAGAGGAGTGGGGCGCTTCACCTCTTTGCTCTTGTCACTGCTTGCAGGCTCAGAGAGGGCAAGCAAACTGGCCGTGAGAGTGAGGAGGAGGCCCAGGAGTCTCCAGGGGTTAGCAGTTGGGACCTTGGAGGTGTGCACCAGGGAAGGTAATGCTGTCCCTGCTGCCAGTCTACTGCACCAGGGGTGTGGCGTCTCAGACCCTGGGGTCAGAGCAGGGGTCAGCAAACTTTTTCAGCAGGGGGCCAGTCCACTGTCCCTCAGACCTTGTGGGGGGCGAACTATATTTTGAAAAAATATTGAATGAATTCCTATGCCCCACAAATAACCCAGTGATGCATTTTAAATAAAAGGACACATTCTACTCATGTAAAAACATGCTAATTCCAGGACTGTCCGCAGGCCAGATTTAGAAGGCAATTGGGCCAGATCCAGCCCCCGGGCTTTAGTTTGCCTACCCATGGGTCAGAGGGTAGTCCTCCAGGCCTCTAGATCTGGCCTTTGGGACTCTCCCAACATTGCAGCCCTCACAGGCACACTCCTTTCTTGCAGGCCACGCCCCTCACCAGTCCTGCTTCAAAACACTCTTGAGTGTTTTGGCTTGGCTGGAAAGGTGTCCTTGAACTCTGAGAAAGACCCTTGCTTGTCAGGATGCAGGACAGAGACAGATGCATGAGAGAGCATAGAAATTAGCCCACGGGACAAAACACATGCTGGACAAGATTTCTGCATCTCTTTATTTTGTCTTGTTTTTAAACCTATCCTAGTTTTTTGGTACTGTTTTATTTTTTAAAAAAATGTATTTATGATATGTTTGCAAATCATCGTGAGATGCATGCGAAAGGCGAGTCGTCAATTACTTAAATAAATAAATAATGACACAAACTTGCATCTCTCGCCCCTCCCATCGTTGCCTCTGGCATGCAAATCTCTCAGAAGCTGGCCCAGAAGGAAATGTTCCCCACCCCACCCCCCAAACCTGATACATGGTATTCAAGGCTATACTATGCACTGAATGTGCCTCAGTAGCAATACTTGTTTTTTTCTGGAAGCATTTCTTCTGCTTCTTGTTCTAGCCCACTGTGCTGGTCCACCAGAAGTCCCTTTTAGGATGCTGGAACACATGTTGAGATTGGGGTGTGGGCATGTGTGGAGAAATTATTGATGTACAGTAGCTTTAGCCCTTCTCAGAAGAACATCCACAAATTCTTCCCTGGTGTTCCTTTG
This sequence comes from Podarcis filfolensis, assembly GCF_964270895.1. NCBI lineage: Eukaryota > Metazoa > Chordata > Lepidosauria > Squamata > Lacertidae > Podarcis > Podarcis filfolensis. The sequence goes on along the minus strand of NC_139612.1, from coordinate 42,961,880 downwards.
CTGTGAGGGAGAATTATCGCGGCTGCCTTGGGTTGCTGTGTGGTTGTGAACAGGAGGAGAAGGAGGTTGGTGAGGATGAACGAGCAGACAAACTTGACTAGGAAACTGTTTGTCAAGATACAATCCACACTTTGAAAGGGAGAATATGACATTTTGTAGGACAAAGGCAAGGAGACAAGCCTTAAATCTCAGAGTTTCTCCCTTAAAGGGGAAGAATGTGCAAGTTTGATTAAGTGGAGACTAAAAACAACAAAGGCTAACAAATTTATTAGCGCATAAACTTTCTTTGGCTGCAGTCCACTGGTGGATTCATGAAGCATTATATTGAGTTGCAGGTATATAGAGGCATGGTTGGAGGGGGTGGCTACTATAAATAATGAGATCAGAAAGAAATTACGGGTGAAAAGGGACAGGCAGGTGCTCTTGATAACAAAGACATCCAGGCATTGATAACCCAATTAACAACAACCACATCCTTTATCCCAAATTCAAATTGTAGAACTTGAGGGTCACCTAGTCAAACTCCTTGCAATGCAGGAATATTGCCCTGGGTGGGCTTGAACCACCAACCTTCTGGTAAAGAGCAAAACACGCTGGTCCATTGCACCACCTGAGAGCACTGAACCTCACAGTGAGTTGCAATTCAGTTCCTTCACATTGACCCTGGAAAAGCTCCTGGGTCTGGTTTACTCCTTGGATGGGGTGCAGGTGCAATCCTGCACAAAGTATTACATTGGCTTCTCCTGAAACCCAGTTTCATAAGGGCAGCTTTACAGAGCCAACCGCCCAGCCACCCCTTAGTTACCAAGTAAATATGTTCAGGCCATGTGAATGCCGGACTAGTGATGGCTGTCCTCGTTTGACCCTGAGATACAGGATGCAGGGAACAGCAGCACAGCGAGAAGAATGTGAGCTAGTCTGTGAGTTATTCTGGCAGGATAAGCCCCAGAAAGGTCAGCATGTCAGCTGGAAGTACAAACTGTGTCCAACAGATAAGTGATCTACTAGCCGTACAAGATACAGTTTGTTATGGTGTTTTATACTGGACTGAGGACACTTCATGGAACTGATGACACCTCTGCTAGTCATCACTAGGTCACTTAGCATGGAGAAGGCTAAGTCCACACTGTTCCACTTCCCAGCTCCAGTTGCTTCCTTCCAGCAGCTTTTCCCTTGGCCAATCCTGTGCTTCTGTCATGAACATAGCAAGGCCATAATTCATGCATTCCTAGCAGAATTCATGCACATGCTTTCCTAGCAGAAGGCCATGGGGTCAGTCCCCAGAATCTCCTGCTAGGGCTGGGAATAGGGATGGAATAATCTCTAAAGTTTTGCTTCTCTCCATTTCCCCTCATCTTTCCAGGCTTGAAATCATCTCTCCACACTTCCGCATGAATCCATGAAAATTCCTCAGCGGTTTAGTCAAATTTCTCTAATAAACATGTTTGTATGATGCTTCAACAACTACGCCCATAAACACAAGCCATTTTTGTATGTTATTTTCACTAATATGTGCAATTATATGCAGACTTTATCCTAATATGTATCCATTTTTCTACATGTTGATTGGCTGGAGAACTGCCTTGCAAAACCGGGGGAAGTGCACATTTTGCAGGTTGCTTGTGTTTCAGTTCACACATTGCTGTGGAATATGTGAATTTGGTAAGTTTACCTTTGTATGCTAAATGAATTGAATTGCTCCCTCATCCCTTGCTGCCTTTCAGTGTGTAGAAAAAACTGACTCAGGGTCCCAGAGCCAGGTGAACCAATGGTGCTACTCACAGGAAATTCCCCTGTTCTTTGACTTAGAAATCTAATGTCCTTAGAAATGAGATCATTTACATGGCACTAAAACTGGCCCACGAACTATCCATGTGATGCTAAACTGCTTTTCATCTCAGAACCAAGGGACCCTGTGGAGAGTGAAAAAATGCTAAACATCCCAGATTTCAAAACTGGAATTCTCTTTTTCCTGTGACCTCAATAAAAGCTCCTATATCTAGCTCCAAAGGGTCATGCATGGCAAATTCAATTCATCACAATGTTCTGAAGGGCATCACATGTTTTGCAAAACATTGTATCACATGGGTATCTCCAGACCTTGTGCATAGTTCATGCACAGTAATAAATAGTGTTTTTTAAAACACCCAGTAATGTGCCTTCTTCGACAAAACCTTTCACATCTCACACTTCCCAGGCTTCTGGTAAACTATGGCTGACAGTTTGAACAATTCAGAAGAAATTTACTCACTTATGTGGAATTACACTTTCTGTCATCACCTTGCCAAAACAAGGCTGGGAAGGCGTGTTTTCCGTCAGAAAAGCAAGAGGAGGATAGTCGAGTCTTCCTTTGCCTCCAATTTCCCCCTTCTAACTCCCTCCCTGCAGCTTTTCTCCCACCCTACAGTGGTACCTCAGGTTAAGAACTTAATTCGTTCTGTAGGTCCATCCTTAACCTGAAACTGTTCTTAACCTGAGGTACCACTTTAGCTAATGGGGCCTCCCATGCTGCCGCCGCACAATTTCTATTCTCATCCTGAAGCAAAGTTCTTAACCTGAGGTACTATTTCTGGGTTAGCGGAGTCTGTAACCTGAAGCGCCTGTAACCTGAAGCATCTGTAACCTGAAGCGTCTGTAACCCGAGGTACCACTGTATTTTGCAAACCTGTGCTTATAGGAACACAGGAAACTGCCTTCTGCCAAATCCAACCATTGCTCCACCTAGCGCAGTCTTGTCTGCAATGAAAGTCGTTTTTGAATAATCCTTTGACATTTTAGTGTGAATTTCTCCCAACAGACACATTTTGCTTTCAGTTTTGCACATGTTTGCAAAAACATTTCCCCTAACATCATGCCATCCCCCCCCCATTTCCCATTTATAGGTATTTTATCCCAGTAGATGCATTTTTGCACATACTATTTTGCTGGACCTTTTCTTCTTCTTCCAAAATTCAAAGAATTGTGAATTTCAAAGTGTGCCTGTGTTGTGGTTAATGTATCGCCCCAGAACAGTGCCAATGAGGTGAGTTCACCTTTCAGTGTGAATGGAATGGAATTCCCACCCCCACCCCTAGCAGGGTGTCTCTTGGCCCTGCCATTCTAAAGACAGGCAACGCTGAGCCTATACTTAAGCCTTGGAGGAGCCTGAGCAGGTGCCACCTGTATTTATCATTGGAAACAGATGCCATATGAGCAGGTGCTATTATGAGACGGGAGATGCCTAGAAACCACCCTCAGATTCTTGTTTTCTATAACACGTTGCTTCTGTTGTTGCTACTTGATGGCCTTTTTTTAAAGAAAGAAAGAAATGCAAGCCCAGCACCTTTCTGCAGGTGCGCAACTGGGCAGCTCCAGCCCCAAGTGCTCTCTTCCCCTCCCTCTTCTAAAAAAAAAAAAATATTTATTGGCAGTTTTTCAAAGGTACCATCCCACCCCTGCAAGAAAAACAGACACAGGGATAACACGTCATCTTTCCCCAGCACAGTTTAATAATAGTAGTAGAGTGCTAATCCCTTTCACAGAGTTTTCTAAATGTGAATGAAATGTAACTGATACTCAGGTCTCTTCGATGCGCTTCCATCTCTCACTACTGTTTAGCTTTGGGCTGCAGGATCATACACGGCTATAATTTGATTTGATTCATTTGTTTAGATGATTTACACCCTGCTCTTCATTAAGAAATAATCCCAGAGCAGGGATTATAGCTGGGAAATGGAAGTCATTTCAATGATGGCAACGTAATTCAATATTGATGATGGCTTGCCTTTGGGCAAAGGTGGTTTGAAAGCCTCCAATCTCTTTGCACAATATTTTAATTTTCAACGAAGGAGGAGGAAAATTCTACTCCTCATGGCTAAGATGTGGTTTGAGAACAAGGAAGCTCAGAACCTAGGAGATAAATGAAAACAACATCAAGTGTTATTCTTTCATCTCATGATTTCAGGAAAAGAAGTCATGTGTTTTGAAAATGTGGGGCTCGCAATACCAATCATCGCAAGTGTCTTCTGGACAAATAATTTGAACTACCAATGGAATCTATAATGCCTGGATTTAAAAAACTCTGGTTTCTGGAACAAGGCTCAGTCTACTAGTCAGTAGTTCACCCATATGCAATTTCATGAGTTTGTGTGAATTGACACCCCCACCCCGAAAAAGTACACGCCTTTTGAATTACAATTTTCAGTGTGGTACACTGCATGAGAAGGAGTGAGACAACCTTTTGACTTCTTTTTTACAAGCAGCAGTGATAAACAATAGCAGCACAGGAGGAAAACAGTGTTTGGGCTTATCCGCATTTACCTTTGGCCTTGCTCTTTCCAGGCACAGGTCTCTGTGTTAAAGCTCTGTGTCTGAGCACTCTTTCTGTTGCTGTTTGCTCTGATTCAGCTTTAAAGAGTGAATTGGCACATGACTGTCAACACGCTTTCTTACTGTTAGATTTTTCTTAGGTATTCCACAGCCTCCTGTCTGCACCAGTGGGTGGTCCTTGATGGAATGTTTGCATATGATGTTTCCTGGCCCCTCCCCTTAACCATTACTCCCCACCCTCCATTACCATTTCCTGCTCTGGACATGAATGCAACAAGTACTTCTGTACCTGTGCATGCAGATTGTTACTTTTTTAAATAATAATAATAATAATAATAAATTTTATTTATATCCCGCCCTCCCCAGCCGAAGCTGGGCTCAGGGCGGCTAACAACAATAAAACAATACAAAAGTACAACACAAAACAACACTCTAAAATCATTCATTATAAAATTAATTAAATTCAAGCCACTGGCCACTATTGGGCCAGAGCTCCGCGAAGATTGCCGAGGGAGGGAGTCAGGCTGTGCCCTGGCCAAAGGCCTGGCGGAACAGCTCTGTCTTGCAGGCCCTGCGGAAAGATGTCAAGTCCTGCAGGGCCCTAGTCTCTTGTGACAGAGTGTTCCACCAGGTCGGAGCCACAGCCGAAAAAGCCCTGGCTCTAGTTGAGGCCAGCCTAACTTCTCTGTGGCCTGGGACCTTCAAGATATTTTTATTTGAAGACCGTAAGTTTCTCTGTGGGGCATACCAGGAGAGGCGGTCCCGTAGGTACGAGGGTCCAAGGCCGTATAGAGAAGGCTTGTAGTGTTATCTTAAATCCCAATGTATATACTGTGTTTACAGTCTCCAAGGTAACTCCCCACATGTGTTTAGATCACGAGATAATAGCACCTCAGAATGGATTTATTGAAATTCTGACATGCCCACAGCATTTGGCACTCAGTGAAAATAGGCAACGCTTGTATTATTTGGGCTACAAAACATCCAGGAGCAGGGCAATAGGTTCACCCAGAGAAACATCACTACCTCTGTGAGAAACCTGCTTGTGAAAATGTGCTAATGGATTTCTACATCACCATCAGGCTGTTGATCTGCAATGGACTAGTTTTACTTCAGTTTTTCCATGGTGAGGGAAAAATCTGGGTCGAATGGAAAAATGAGTATTTTGGCATTTTGATAATGGCAATGTCAGGCAATCTGTGCAAAAAAAAAAAAAAGTTGTGCATTCCCATGAAGGGATCTTCCAGATGGAAGTTCCTTGTGGAATCAGTGCTGCTCAGAAAGCGAGGAGGTGCTTACCTGAATTCCTGGCAGATATGTCTCTGCTGCTTACCAGAAGGGGGAGGGGCAAGGTGGCAGTGAGGGTGGCACAAAGTTGTTGTTGTTGTTGTTGTTGTTGTTGTTGTTGTAAGCAAAGAGAAATCAAAATGCTCAAATTTGTCATTCTTTGGTCCCATCACCATGACAAGTCTTCACATGTTGCTCTAATGGACATATTAGCCAAGCTGTTCATGACCAGTGGGGGTGGCATAGGCCACTCATAGCCATGAGGAGGACATGGGGGGTGGAGAGAAGAATAAGACACTTCGTATGGTCATATGGCACTTCCTGCTGAGTCTACATCTTGCAGCATTCATATGCTCAGGAGAGCTTTGAGGTCAGGTTTCTGGGTGCGTCCCTTTGACCAGCAGACCCATGAAACCACAGTGAGTAAAGACAGGATGCCCATGACAGCTGCTGCCCCTTGTTTCTTTCTCCACAAACTCACACATCACCCTCTATCCTCCATCTAGGCCAGTTCAAGGACAAATTCCAGCCAGGCAAAAACAGTTTCTGAAGCACTGTTTTAGTGCCCCCTGCAGCACAGCACTCAGGGCGACCACACTTGTTGCGCCACCCTAAAACCACCTCTGGCAGCACTGCTTTCCCCATGTTCCAGAGGGGTGGTGGGAATGAGGCTGAGACAGAGGCTTCTTTGTGATTATTGGCATGCTTGTGCTCTTAATCACTGTTCTAATCTGCCTCTCCCTATTAGCAGTGAAGACACACATGTGAATATTTTCACCCCTTGTAAGTTTCCCATGCGGGTGAGTACAGTTCCCAAAAGCAACTCTTTAAGTATGAGTGAGGCAGTGGGGTTACCTGCATCAGGAGACTTCCTCCCAGGCATTTGATGGTGCAAACTGATTAGAGGATCTTTTGGCTGGTAATTGTAAATTGGTTTTATGTGAATGATGTCTTTTAGGGACGTGTGATGTGTGTATCAGTGTTTAAATTGTTGTTGAGGTTGTGTTTTAATTTCTGTTGTATCTTTTCAATTTTTCTATTGTGCTAGAAGCCGCTCCCAGGGATTCACATTTCACTGTCCCTATGATCTTCCCAAACTTTGGACATATGCGTGGAGTTGCTTATTTGCATCTTAGAATCACACCCACTGTTTTTAGGGTTAGGGTTACTCCCTGTCTCGATCATCCTCTCCTTCATTCACACTCAGATACAGACACACAATTCACATTATATTTTATTTTTACATATTTTTTATTAAAGATTTATTGGTTCATAAAGAGCGCATAACCCACCTACTCTCAGCAGCCAGAAACATCATAGCCAGACACTGGAGAGACCTGTCAGGAGTCAGCATGGACCAATGGTACCAAATAGTATGGGAAACAGCCTTATTAGAAAAACTGACCAATAAACTGAAACTGACACGGGGACAAACAGAAGAAGATGCCTTCACCCTGGTATGGCTCCCCTTTATCACATACACAGCCCAACAAGACAACGACAAGAATCTGCCAACAGCACACAATTCACATTTGTAAAAAACAAAAAAACAAAAAAAGAAGCACGCAGCTTGATGCTTTTTCTCACAATGCTTTGTCACTCCTTTTATGACTCCCTGGTTTCTGAGACACCATATGGGCAGGAAATAATAGTGTGAGATTCAGCATAGAAATATGTAGGCAGTTTATCTTGGGGAAAATAATGTGAAACAGATATTTCAGTGGGAGGGGGAATTGGGAGTTTTGAAAAAAGGAGAGACCGTATTGTAAAAGCAGCTGCTAACTCAGTAAAGGGCAGCAGTGTTGACGTGATGCCAATTAGTTTGTATTGAATGTTCCCTGTCTTACCTCCTCCCCATCTTGACTCCGTTTTCTGATCAGAATAGGAACATGACATTTGCATAAGCATCACCTTTCAGACTTATTCATTCTTCAGAGTTTAACGCAGGGAAGTTCGGAAACTTGAATCTCTAGCAGAGGTATGGGGCGGTGGTGGAGGGAAGCACAGCGATCAGAGTGGTGGGTGCAGAAACGAACAGATTTTTGTGGCAGTTGCAAAGGGAGAAAGAGGTTTCTCTGACCTCATCCACTGACAGCTGGAGGTCCACTCCAGATTTCTTCTAGTTTCTGAACTCTTGGGAGGTTCTGGTTTCTAGTTTCTTCACAGTTCTGCATTTTAGAAACTCTTTCTGACAAAGCATACTATGGAAAGTTCTCTTTTGAGAGATAATTACAGGACATAGCATAAGGTAATCAGAAGTGCAACAAACTTTGTGTTTTCAGTTTGTGTTTTTATGCTGCGAACCATCCTGAAATCTTTGGATGAAATGTGGTATGTTGTTGTTGTTGTTTAGTCGTTTAGTCGTGTCCGACTCTTCGTGACCCCATGGATCAGAGCACGCCAGGCACTCCTGTCTTCCACTGCTTCCCGCAGTTTGGTCAGACTCATGTTTGTAGCTTCGAGAACACTATCCAACCATCTCATCCTCTGTCGTCCCCTTCTCCTTGTGCCCTCCATCTTTCCCAGCATCAGGGTCTTTTCCAGGGAGTCTTCTCTTCTCATGAGGTGGCCAAAGTATTGGAGCCTCAGCTTCACGATCTGTCCTTCCAGTGAGCACTCAGGGCTGATTTCCTTAATGTGGTATACAAACTATATTAATTAATAAATCATCATCATCACCATTATCCCGGGATAGGTGTCAGGGACTGGGTAGAGAAAGAATGGTGGAGACCGCCTCTCCATTCTGACCCTTCCAGGGCAGAGGAAGAGGAAGACAGTATAGATTTGCAACAGGGGTTTGAGGGAGGTAGCAGCTCAGAGGCAGATGAGGGGAAAAATTGGGAAATAAGGGGAGAGGAAGAGGAGGAGGAGGCAAAACCAGAGCAGCAGCTGGCTGACACGGTGTCATTAGAAAGCATTCCAGACCCAAGAACCCGGCGAGCCTTAAAAGTAGGAGAGCAAAGAGCTCAAAGACAGTGGGCATGTAGCAGCACCCATAGAAGTGATGAATGAGGAAGTGGGAGAGACGGGGGTGGGGGTGGAGATTCACTCGAGACAATGCCATTATCCAAGAGGCTGGGTTCTATAGCCTTTCTCTGTAAATATTGAGATAAAAAAGGATGGTAAGAAACTTTTCCTTGTCTTTATACTTTCCTGGGAGCCACTTACTACATCCTAACAATAGGGAATCTATGGCTCTCCAGATTGGTTTCTGTTGCCAATTGCATACCTGATAATCTTCAAGGGGAAAAATAGGGTTCAGAATTAGGAGAACAGAGGAAGATGCTTTATACTCACTGCATTTCCAGTGGTGGATTCTTAATCCCTGTTCATGTGACATTATCCAAAATGCATATGCAACTTTGTTATGAAATACAACTGTTGATGAGTTGTTTCTCAAACCAGCTTCACACTAATACGAGTCCTTAAGCCAGGCCTAATCCACCTCTTGCCAAAGTGTGAACACAATAGCAGGGTGTAAAAATGTTCCTGCCCCCCAGGTGTGTGTGCACACGCAGGAAAGAATCAGACACCAAGGAAACTCTGCTGATGTGAAATGCACCTGGAGGTGCACAACATCACTGCACCCTCAGGTGGGTAATGTGAACACCCCCCCCCCAATTCAGACCTTTCTAGCTTGGTTTTGTCAACCCTGACCGACAGTGGCTCTCTGGGGTTTCATGAAGCAATCTTTCTCAAACTTCCCAGTCCTAACTGGAAACACCAGGGAATGAATCAGGGGCCTTCTGAATGCAGAGCATGTGCTCTGCCTCTGGGTGGAATGGAAGGTGGGGTGAGGCTGGGGTGGGACTGAATTTCCCACACCAATTTGAAGTAGCCAGTCATTGACTTGCTGCATTTGCAATGCTTTCCACCTTTAAATGTAAATGCTGCTCAGTTGGTTAGATGACTAACTCTTTTGCTGATAGGATCCTGGGGATAGGAGGAACAGACTAAAGAAGAAGGGGTGGGTGTGGGAGAAATGTGTAGATCAGGTACACCTAAGGGAACTACGTGCCTGAGATGCTTTTCCATTTGCCTCTGGGACAAAAAGGAGGAGCTCCTCCTGATGTTTTGGGTAATGTGACTCTCTGTTTTAAAAGAAGTTCACCTGATAGTTCACTATGAAGAGAGAGAGAGAGAGAGAGAGAGAGAGAGAGAGAGAGAGAGAGAGAGAGAGGAACACTCTCAACCATCCCTTCTCATGAGAATTTCTGCACATATATTTTAAGCAGGGACTTAAAACCCGGTTCTCAGATCCTCCACGTGGAAATGCAGCAATACTGTGAAATGGGAATGAAAAAATTGACACCACTGTGCACAGCAACAGGAGCCAAATGCATGACTAGAGGTTCAAATCCAAACTCGGCTATGGAGACATATAATATTATTATGACTTAAGCCTCGGTAAAGTGGAAGTAAAGTGGACACCATGAAGCTTTTTCAAAGGATGAACGAGATAGGAATCCTACATGCAGCCTGGTCTTAACAACCTCTACTTAGAAACAAGTTCCACTGTGAGGTAACTTTCCAAAGGATTATTAAAATTCTATATGATGCAAGATTAGGAGTTGGAAAAAATTATTTCAAGTGTTAGGTGACAATTGCAAATGTGGGAAAATGTAAACTCTGAATGGGTGCAGTAGACCTGACCACCAATCAAACCCTGCGATTGGTGGATGAAATCATCCTTCTAGGAAATATGCATTCATGTAAAAACATTACTAGACTTCTTTGGATATAGCACAATATTCTAGGAGAGGCCACCATTATATTTTTACTGTGACAATCAACTGAGCTATAAATACTTGGAAGAGTTTTGGGCTTCTATGATGGTGATGAAGCATCTCCCAAAGCACACATTTCCTGCCATAAAATAATCACTAATCATCAGCATCAGCATCAGCATTTATTTATGCCCCACCCATCTGGCTGGGTTTCCCCAGCCACTCTGGGCAGCTCCCATCAAAATATTAAAAATACAATAAATCATCAAACATTAAAAATGTCCCTTCAGTTGTCTTCTAAAAGTCAGATAGTTGTTTATTTCCTTGACATCTGATGGGAGGGCATTCCACACAGCAGGCGCCACTACCGAGAAGGCCCTCTGCCTGGTTTCCTGTAACTTCGCTTCTTGCAGTGAGGGAACCACCAGAAGGCCCTCGGAGCTGGAGCAAGCAGCCAAATACCACCCACTGAGAAAATGAAGGACAGATATCAACATTCAAATATATGGGTGTATGTATATATTTAAATTCTTAAAGGTAAAGGGACCCCTGACCATTAGGTCCAGTCGTGGACGACTCTGGGGTTGTGGCGCTCATCTTGCTTTATTGGCCAAGGGAGCCAGCGTAAATCCTTAGCCTGGTGTCAAAAAGATGTTGGGGAAAGTATTCCAAAGACAGAGAATGAGCCACTGAAGAAAAGGCCCTTTCTCATGTGCCTGGTTGCTATTGATCCTACCTCTCCTGAGAGGAGGACTCTTGCCTGACATGATCCTGGCATTTGGAAGCAAAGAGGGCCCACTGCTTCTGACATTCAATGCAACTTAAAATACACCAGGAAGAACTTTCTGGTGGTAAGAGCTGCTTGAAAGGGAACGGTTTCCCTCGGGAGGCTATGAACTCTCCTTCCTTGAATGCTTTTGCTGATATTTGTGCATTGCTGAGGGTTGGACTGGATAACCTTGGGGTCTCTTCCCACTCTACAATTCTATGATTCTTTGATAAGCCTCCACCTTTCTCCCAAGTTCCTGACATAGAAGAAAGCCAGAGCCTGCTCCCTGCAGTCCACCATGAGCTTTGGAGGCCTCGCTGCTTTCAGGTGAGTGCAATTGGCACCTGGTCAAGACAAGTCCATGCCTGTCTGTTACCGGGACAGGCCTTTGCCTGTCTTTTGCTGGGCACTCACCAGATTCAAGGATATAATTGACATGGGTGACCTGGCAGTCATGTTTGTGACTCCCTGGAAAGACTTCTGCCCGAGACCTTAGAGGACCACTGCCAGTCAGAGTAGCTTCACATAAAAGCATCCAAACACAAGTTCTGTTTTAGATGTGCGGTTCACTTAAAGAAAAAGGAAAAAAAAGTTTTGAGGAGAGAAAGGAAGAGAACAGCACATGCATTGTGAATGTCTGACTGGCATGGAGCATGTTTTTGAGAGGAGGCAATGGAGTTTTATTCTCGAGATGGAAGAATGAATGGCCAAGTACCCATCAGAGGCATTTCAGTTATTCAGTCCTGCCTCTCAGGAGACGGCCATCAGTCCTAGAAATCTGTTTGGTACAAGTTGTGCACAGAGCTACATTCAAAAGCTCGCACGAGGAACACAGCTGTTGCTGCCAAACATCATTAGATGATGATCATTGCCTTTGTGGCTCTCTGTCAGGCGTCTCAGGAGGAATTTCAGAATGTAAGATTGAATCAGAAGCCTTGATTAGGGGGAGGCTGAACTTCCTGAAAGTTAAATCCCTTTCTCTTTAGCCCCAGCTTGACAGGGCCCATCCCATGATAAATTGCTTGAGCTTGGATTGCTGATGTATAATTTAAAATACTACCATGCACACAGGGGGGATATTATTTGAAATGCAATTCACGCCCTGAAATGTCTCAAACAGGGGCTCAGTTTCCCTCCTCCCCATCTCATGATTTCTAGTTCTGTGTCTCCTCTCTCTCCTTGCAGTGAAGACTCCCCCCACCCCCATTTCACTATGGAGAAGCACTTAAAGGCGTTCCCCGCTCCCTCCTTCCAAGTCTAGATCAGGAAAAGAAACAACCGCATCTGGAAGCTATTTGGAGGATCTCTTTTTGACATTCCTCCCTTTGAAATAGAATCCACAGAAAGCCTGTCCAATGGAGCTTTTTAAGCGCTGTGTATGGAAGAGAGCTTTGCAAAGGGGTCCTCCTGAAAACAGCCTGTCAGATGACTGATAAGAAAGGATGGGACCCAAACATTGCATGGAATGCAGAGGGCAAGGGAAGCTCTGCAGAGAGATTTCCACTGAGTTTACGAATTCAGCTGAATCCTGGAGCTGCTGCTTAGACCAAGAGTGGGGAACCTGTGGCCACCCAGATGTTTATCTACATCTGTCCCATCAGCCCAGGCAAACACACCCAATGGTCAGGAATGATGAGAGTTAGAATCCAGTTGCATCCAGAGGCCATCATCTCATCTCTGCCTTGTTTTTATACATATGATGACTTTTAACAGGAAAATGTCATTAATGAGGTATGCGCAAGATTATTCCAAAAAATATTGCTCCTTTTGTGGTGAAATATTGGCGCAAGGCTGGGAAAGAAACTTAGTTTTCAGTGGAAAAAATGGTCCTCTCTCCATGTCATTATTTGGAGGAATATAAATTAAACAAAATAAAAGGTAAACAAGTAGCCTTAGATGAACTGGAGGGTTTTTGAAATGTGATATGGTTACTACAGGCAACCCCCTTTTACGCACATTCATTATGTGTAAGGCCACACACACCTGCATCACGCCAAACCCAGAAGTGACCCAAAAATGTCACAAAAAGGGGCGGGATGGGGCAGGGCCGGAACGCGGGGCTTGCAGGCTTTTCCAATGGTGTTTCAAATATACACGATTTCCCTGACGTGTGTGGTGCCTTAGAACGTAACCTCCATGTAAATTGGGGGGGGGGGCTGTATTTCAACAATAAAATCAACTGATAAAAATAAACACAGCAAAGAGCAGAAACAATTACACCAAATATTATATTTCTTTTAAAAAATTTAAAAGCTAGAGACAGTCTAAAGCTATTTACCCGGTGCCAAAAGATTTATGTACCGTTGATTATTTAAAATAAAGAACACAACAGCCCCAAAGCACCTCTAAGTGGTTTACAAAAACCAATTGCACCCTTAATTGTGCTTTTGTACATAACACTTATTGCTGGTTAACATTTTTCAACTGCTTCCCCCTAACATGGCAAGAAAATGGCTGTACGTGCATGACTTTGTCACGAGTGATTGGCAAGGTGTGAATATTTGAGCTGGGCATGTGGAAAAGCTCCTGGAAGTTTGTGCATCATTCACAGGTCTCAGGCTTGCACCTGACCACTGCAGGGTCTTTTGGAACGATGGATGTGGAAACAGGGAAATGTGGGGTGGAGATTGCTAAAACAGCCACCTGGAGTTGCAGCCACTGTGGCCCTTTCAAATGGTGTGCTCTGCACATTTAATGGTTCAGATATTAAACGAAGTTAAGGCAGGAAAGAAAATCAGCCATGCTGCAGGGATAATGCTTGGCTCCCTGCCTTGCTTGTTTTCCAGCCAAGCTCTAGAGCTGCCAAGGAATTCTTCCAAAAAAGAACTGTACTAAACGCTGTACGATGGGACTGGTTTTCATATTGGAAACTGCTCTCTTTTTTCATCAGACTTTCCAAAGGAAAATGGCCACTTCAATGATATCTCTCACATCAGGAAAAAATTTAAATAATAATTATTATTCAAAAGCATATGGCACCATCCTTTGAAAATGAAACAAAAACCAACAAATCAATTAAAAATGTTTAAATGAACCTTTCCTATTTGCAGTATGGTGATTTTTTAAAAGGTGTGTGTGTGTGTGTGTGTGTGTGTGTGTGTAATATATAAAACACAGCTCTTTGCAAAATCTTTCCTTCTGAGTAGTTTCTGCCAGTTTCTCATTTTTCCAATCTCCCCAATTGCCCATCAGTTTTCATCTTAAAAAAAAAAATCCTCATGAAAATTAGTCAGCATTTCAGTGTAGTTTTCTCTTACAATATACACTTTGCCAGCAAAATTTCCCCTGGTATAATGCACTTTGTATTTATTTTCATGAATATATAAATTTTTTGTGCACACTTTACCCCAGAACATGCGTTTGCGTACCTAGTTGCTTGGCTGGAGAACTGTGTTACAAAATTCAGAGAAGTGCAAATTTTGAAAGCTGGTTGCGTTTCAGTCTGTGCATGGTTCAGGAAATGCAAATTAAATAGTTTTGCCTTTTAATATCAAGTAAATCCTAATTCTGAGTTCGAAATGTCTCAGAATTGTTATAGATAGATTTATTGATGAAGGGCGTTTTCCCCCCCTTTAGGTTCCTTTTGATATTGGAACTTTCTCTCGATCAGTGGTGGCCAAACTTGGCCCTCCAGCTGTTTTGGGACTACAATTCCCATCATCCCTTACCACCGGTCCTGTTAGCTAGGGATGATGGGAATTGTAGTCCAAAAACAGCTGGAGGGCCAAGTTTGGCCACCACTGCTCTAGATAGTTATTTTATCTTATTGCCTGACACCCTTTTGAGTTTTCCTTTGATGGAGATTAGCTTTACACCCTGTTTTCAAGCAAAAAATGTCTTCTGCAGGCCAAATGTATTAGCAGACCAATGTCTGGAACATATATTGTCTTTAATAGCCCATGAGTTATTACTTTATTATTTATTAGACTTATATCCTGCCCTTCAGCATAAGATCTAAGGGTGGTTCAAAAGACAAAAATACAACATAAAAACACAAATAAATATTCAAAACAAATCAGCAAAACAATAACCCACACCCTCAAACACATTTCAAAGGCTGCGGAATATTAATCAGCCAAAGACCTGGTTAAAGAGGAACGTTTTCACCTGGTGCCTAAAGATATATAATGAAGGCACCAGATGAACATCCCTGACAAACCTCATTGTCTCTTAATGGCTTTTAAATAGAAAGTAGCAGGCTGGATCAGGACCCCATTGGGCATTGGGGAAGGCAGGCTTTAACTCTTTGTCTCTGCTGTGTCCCTAATTGAGATCTGCTCTCCCACATTCCTGTTTGCATTGGAAGAAAAGCTCCAATTGGTACAAAAGGAGGCTTTTCTTGCAGTGGATATACCACAAGTGATGCTCCCAATCCAGACTAGAACCACAGGCAAATGCAACCTTAAAACCAGCTAAAACTTTAGAGAAGTCTTTCAGACATCAGCCCTGAGAAAGCAGGAAGGTGTGTCTCCCTTGGCAGTACAGGGATTACCCTGGATCAGCTTCACTCCAAGCACATTTGTCCTAATCTAACAAAAGAGCTCTGTGTGCAAAAGTCAACTCCTATGTGCAAGGCAGATAAGGATGTATATGTGCATCTAGACGTTCGGCCTAAAATGTATTGCTATGCTCAATAAGACTCCATTGAAGAAGATGCATGCACCTTTTGATGCCCATGACGGTCCGTGTGTATAGAAAAAGAGGCTACAAGTTGTTATGTGTGACTACTGGTTGTCCACAATTACAGCTAGTTTGGAGCTAGTCATACCTTCGATCCCAAACGCCTTGTGAGTTGAACGTTTTGGCTCCCGAATGCCGCAAATCCAGAAGTGAGTGTTCCGGTTTGCAAACGTTCTTTGGAACCCAAATGTCCGAAGCCACTTCCATGGCTTACAATTGGCTGCAGGAGCTTCTGAACATTTTGGAAGTTGAACAGACTTCCGGAACGGATTCCATTCAACTTCCGAGGTACCACTGTATTACAACATAGAGTATATCCAGTGGCATCCTAGGTTTCTGTCTGTAGGACAAATGTGCCTGAACTTTCATCCATCCATTCATTTGCCTTTTATCAGCCTTTGGGAGAACCCAGTTTGCCATTTTTGTATGTGTTGCATTCTCAGACTCTCAACTTGGAGAGTGGGTGACTTTATATTCAATGCAGACTTCCCAGTAGCAGATTGCCATTAGAGCTCCTTGGAAGGGTCCTTCCTTTTCCCAATCCCGGAGGAGACTGGCCAGTCTCTCAGATGAAGCTTCTGCGCCTGCAGGGCTCAGTGCTGCTATTGTACAGCCCATACTTCCTTCCCGATGCCTTTTTAAATTCAGATTTCCATGGCTTGGAAATCTGAAGATCCAAAACTCATTTTCCTGCCTCCTTTTAGACTGCACACCATTTTGAGGCAACAGTGTGTTCCTCAGAGGATTACATGCATCACTGACACCATAGCTGCTAATCCACTCTGGCATTCCTCCGTGGCTCCAGGGGTGTCACTAGGGTGTGTTTCGAGTAAAGAGGGAGGCAAGGGTGGGGTGGAGAGGCAAATACCTGCACTGCTTTCGCAACAGAAGGCTGAATTTCAGCAACAGTAACTCAGAGCCCTCTCCCGATCTCCTTCCTTAGGTAATGATCACACTAACTGAACAAACAGTCAAAGGTGCTGCCGCAGATAAGCGCTGGTACAATTGATCCCTGGCTTTCCGTGGCTGATTTGAACTTTCAGGACACATTGTTGGCACAGCTTAACACTTTAATGTGATGCTTGCCAGTGGCAAGGAATTCTTCGGCTCACAGGTAGAATCAAATCACGGTTTTCGGGGGGGGGAGGTACAGAAAGGAAATAAAACTCTCTGGAATATTATTTACTTTAACGTGTATAAGCTGCCTTATACCTGAAGGAACGTCTCTACCCCCATCGTCCAGCCCAGACACGGAGGTCCAGCTCCAAGCGCCTTCTGGCAGTTTCTTCCCTGCAAGAAGTAAAGCTACAGAGAACCAGGCACAGGGCCTTCTTGGTAGTGGCTCCCACCCTGTGGAATGCTCTTCCATCAGATGTCAAGGAGATAAATAATTATATGACTTTTAGAAGACACCTGAAGGCATAGGAGTCATTCTTAGGAGCCAAGGGGGTCTTCAACCCCCTCAATAAAATATTTGAGGGCCCCTCAAGTTGATGGGCATTGCCATTCAAATGATGTGCATGCACCACATCATGTGTTCAGTTATGCAGGGTGGGGCTTACCTCCCCCACCCCCATATTTTGTTCAAGTTGGCACCCTTGTCTGAAGACAGCCCTGTACAGGGACTTTAATGGTTGGTGTTTTATTGTGTTTTTAATATTGTGTTGGGAGCCAGAGTCCAGTCCTGCTCCTGAACAGTTGATAAGTACTACCTACTACTATTTTTTGCTGGGCCTGGTTGAAAGATGGGGCCATGAAATCATATGCACAGTTCAGGACTTGTTCCTGCGCACAATTCCCCCCTCCAGCTTATTTTATGCATGTGGAGAAGCCTGCTTCAAACGCATGGAACATCCATGATTGTGTTGTGCAGACAGAATTCAACAGAATTCAGCACTCTGGGAAGCTCAGCTTTGGCACAGATAAGGAAGCAAGTTTCTAGGCTTATGGCTGCAAATATAGACTTGACTGTCTGGTTAAACTGCAGAAACCCGAGGAAGAAGGGGAGCTGAGTGTAGCATTTCCAGTGGGGCAGGGGCAAGACTTGGGTGCCCTGCATGCTCCCCACCCCCATGACTATCAATGTAGGTAATGTGGAATAGGTCAATATGTGTATGTTTTCTAAATTCGCATAGCACATACAGTCTGCAGGACTATGGCTATTATTGCACTACACATTTATTTTATATTTTAAACACAGCATATACACAGCTCTTATCCAACACTGATGTTCCACTGGAGACCTGCTGGGCTAGCTCATGGCAATAGCCTTGCACTTTATTGTGCTTGTGGCCATGAAATCTTGCAACGCATGTCGGGGAAGAGGGAGGAGAGGGAGGATGATATAGTAACACACACATCTAGGAAGACGCAGGAGATGGATGAGAAAGGACAGAAGCGGTGAGCACCAATGAGCAATTTAACTGTGGTTTGTCTCCTTGTCTGAAGCAACAAACTGCAATTAACTATCTCGCTTGAAGCAAGTCCACTTCAAGCCATGGTTGAAGCTGGCTGGTTTAAACGAACCACAGTTAATATGAACCATGGTTCCCAATTCAGTAAGCTGTGAGTATCTAAAAGTGGAAGCTTCCAAACTCCTAATCTCAGCTGCATGGGAGGAGGAGAGGAGAGTTCATTCTTGCTTGCGCACATCACACTAAACCATGGTCTAGCATGATGCACAAACATGGCCAGAGAGGGTGAGACAGAGACTGTGTGTGTTATGTGCATAGATAACTCTACATTTCCCTCTTCTTTGCACTCTATAGTGATAATCTATTACTCTATTACTATTATTAATGAACGCTTAGAAAGTACAGGCTTCCAAGCATCCCTCCACTTTCCCCAAGCCCTTTCCCTCTGTGAATTACAGGTTCTTTTTGGTAAGCCACAGATGCAAAATGGGCTTCTGCGACATTTGAGGGTTAAAAGAAAAAGAAGGCAAACAGGTGTGGGCATATAGAGCTTTTCATAAGTGCTCAAAAGGTCTAGCGTACATTATCCCAGTCATCCTTACATCAACCCTGTACAATAGGCCAGGATTATTATTACCCCACTATTGCAGGTGGGTTTGAGGCTGTGAGACAGTTACTTGCTCCAGGTTAGCTAGG
Source organism: Podarcis filfolensis (assembly GCF_964270895.1). Taxonomy (NCBI): domain Eukaryota; kingdom Metazoa; phylum Chordata; class Lepidosauria; order Squamata; family Lacertidae; genus Podarcis; species Podarcis filfolensis. The sequence goes on along the minus strand of NC_139612.1, from coordinate 42,942,999 downwards.
TGGGACAATTGAGGTTCAGCTGAGATTTGAAGCAGGAACTTTTCTGCTTTAGATGTGCTTTCCCCCAACTAGGATGAATCAGAGTGAAATTGTATAATCCTTATTTTTCCCAACACACAGGCTTGCCCACAGTTCCCAGAAGGGAGAAAGAGTGACCATTTGCACAAAATTAAACATTTAGCTAGTTGGCAGCCGTTCCCCTTTACATGGCCCAGAGGTCCCCTTGGCAAGGCAATTTTAAATTTAATTGTGCTGATAAAACCTTGCATGTGTCAGAGAGAGAGAAAGAGAGAGAGAAGCATGTCTATTAACGAAGACAGAGAGATGGAGGGTAGAGATGGGTGAGTGAGACAGGATACAAAGGTAGGATATCTTTTTAAAAAATAAAATAAAATGCAAGCATTTCAAAGTTTACATTCCCGAGAAATGAGGTGGGTTTGAATAAACCTAGCTAAAAGCCAATAAAATGGTCAGACTAGTTCAAAACCAACCGCGTGAAAACTGTATATAGGAGAAAAAGCATTTAAGAAGAAAAAAGCACTAGAACCTTATCCCTCAGGCCATGCAAATGACAATTCTGGGTATAATCCATGTGTGGCAGAAGGTAGCAGTTTCACATCAGCTGCCCCTGGCCTCTGACCTCCACATATCAAGATCTTGCTAGTGAGCCTGAGTCTGCTGCCCTGCTCCTCTCACTGATCACCCCCAGAATTGCTTGATGCAATTTGTGTCCAGGATATTTTCAGGACTGCCTGGTCCCTTATATCTGTCATGGGCCAGGAGTCACCTTCTCCTGCTGAACAGCAGCTTGAAGGGGAGAAGGCAGTGACTCCACCTGGAGCTGATCAGCCTTCAAGGCACTGATGAGAACCAGCTGGCTTCAGCCTTCTTAAGCACAGCTTCCAGCAGCAGGAACAATGCTTGCAGTTCCTGGTCCTACCTTGCTGCTTCCTGCTCGTTTTGACCGTTTACCTCATGAATATCAGATTCTCTGCCTCCTGGACCATCTGACCACGTGGATGGCTGCTCGCCCAACCCTAGGACTGGACCTGACTCTGGATGCTGACTCTGCCTCCAAGGCGAGTACACCTCAAAGACTCTTCCAGTTGGCTGGCCTCCCACTCCACTGAGCTCTGCATGTTTTGTTGCTCAGCAATGAGAGTACAACGATATCTGATCTCTTGACTGTCCTTCCTGCTTTGCAGGGGGTTAGACTAAATGACCCTTGGGGGTCCTTTCCAACTCTACCATTCAAGGATTCTATCTCTGCCCCATCACTGAAAGCTTTGAGGGAGTTTCTGTTCATGCTCCCCTATGGCTCCCACCACCGCAAGCATCCTGAGTACTGTGGGCCCAGCTCTGTGGAACTCCCCCTTCCCTGTTTAGCTGCAGGGGCTTGACAAAAAACATATTTATTTCTGCAAGCATTTTAGAGGATCCCCCTCCCCGTTTTTTATGACTAATTTCACTCCATCTTATCCATTGCATGGTTCAGTGCTTTTCTGTGTGAAAGATGATGTTGATGAATTGTAAAATGCTTTCTCCTCCCTTCTTCCTCTGCCCTCTCCGCCCTTCGTTATTGAGTTTGTGACCAACATTTAATTAAAAAGTTGATAAGAAATAGCTGCCAGTACTAAATACTAGTGCACACCATTGGGGGAGGGGGGAGAACACTGATACTCTTTTAAATTTGATCAGAAAGATATATGGTATATAAATAGCTTAAATAAAATTAATAAATAAATTCATTAATGGTGCAATTCTTATATTGTACACGGCTATTTTATTTAAACAGGCTGGCCACACTCTGCTCCAATCCTGTACCAGGCAGTAGGCTGAATTCCCAGAACTTTTGTAGCAAGCTTTTTAGCTGCTGTTTTTAGATGTCTGTGGTTAGCTGTGGTGGGAAGATTTTCTAAGTGGGGAGAGGGAGTTGGAGGGGAACTTGCACACTTCATGAAGGGACCCCAACCTTTCCTCTCTTAACCTGGACCCTGATTTATCCCAGACAGACATCATGCCTGAGAGCAACATTATGGGAGAGGTGTTTCTAGGACAAACGTGAAACTGAGAAGCTCCCTTGTTTATTTTTGCTATTGGCTGCTGCATGTTTACATAACCTTGTTATAGTATTGAAATGTGGGTGGTTTTTTTTTGGCATGCTATTATATTTTTGCTTTGCTATGTTATTATGTAGTTGTTTTGTAGTGTTTTTGTTAGAAAGGCATCCATGTTTATGTATTGTAAGTTGCTTTGATCACAATTTTGTGTGTGTGTGGAAAAGAGGTGTACAGATAAAATGAATGAATGCCCCTTCCAGTTTCTAGAGGAGGTAGTCATAGGATCATAAAATGGTGGGGTTGGAAGGGACCTCTAGGGTCATCTAGTCCAATTCCCTGCAATGCAGGAATCCTGACTAAAGCATTCGTAACAGATGGTCACCCAACCTTTCCTTAAAAACCTCCAAGGAAGGAGAGTCCACCACCTTTTGAGGGAGTCTGTTCCACTGTAGAACAGCTCTTACCATCAGAAAGTTCTTCCTGGGAAACCCAGCTGGATGGGTGGGGTATAAATAATAATTATTTATTATAGTTGGAATCTCTTTTCTAGTAATTTGAATCCATTATATGAGTCTGCTTCAGTAAGAACAAAGTCTTGTGGTACCTTGAAGGCCAACAAATTTAATCTGGAATACATTTTCATGGTAACAAGGACCACCTTTTATATCCTTGATGCTTGCTAATGGTTGTGAGTGAGCCACTTATATTTTCTCCGTTGTCAATAGGGCTGGGGGAGAAACTTGCTCAGTTTGCCTTTTAATGCAAACCTGCCTAACTCACACCAATCAGCAGACCAAAACCCAAGCTGTCATGCACAATTCACATTCCACTGAATTTTGCAATGCAGACAGAGACTGTGCAGAAAAATGCATATATTAATGAAAATAAGTGCACACAACAATGTCTCTTATAAACAGCACAGCAACACTCCAAGGCTGCCCCATCCAAAGGGAAGCTGGGCTGCCATCTCTGGCAGTTTTCTCTGCCTCTGGAAAGTGGGAGGGCCACCAAGCATATAGTCACTGTGTGGCAAAAGCAAAGCACAGCCAACCCAGCAGAGGTGTTGCAGCAGCTTATCTTCTGACGCTTCGCAACGTGTCTGAACCTGGTTTTAATAATATGGCATTTAACTCCCTCCCTTTTCCCCTCTGCCTCTCAGGATTCTGGCCCTCTGCCTGTGTGTACTATACATACAAAGAAGGAATTTCAACATGAAGGCTTGAAATGGATCCAAGTCCTTGTAGCTTCCTGAGAAGAGACCGAGAAATAACGAGTTGTGGGTTGTGTGATTATAGGCTATCCTTACTTAAAAACAAAAACAACCTTTCCCAGCCAAATCCATCTGAGTTCGCCTGTTCATGTTGTCCTTTCGCTGCTATATTTTAGGCACAAGGCTTCACAAAAATGCCCTGTCTTTCAGGAGATCGTCATATGGTCTGTGGTGCAGTGGCTGAACTGTTGGACTATGACCTGAGAGATGAGGGTTCAAATCCCTACTCAGCCATGAAGCTCACCTTGCGCAAGTCAGTTTCTCATAGCCTATCCTACCTCGCAGGGTCATTGTGAGAATAAAATAGGAGGAGGCCAATGTATGCCACCTTGGGCCATAGGAGGAAAGGTGGGATATAAACGTGATGGATAAATACATAAAACTCTGGGAGCCATCAGTACAGGCTGCAGCCGTAGTCCGCATGGAAGAAGTTGAAGCAAATTGTTTCAGATGCAAGAACTGCAGTCGTAGTCAGGAGTCGCACTCTGTTATATTGGTGCTGAATGCAGTGGAAAATAGCTCTGCTGAGGCCATTCCTTGCTATGCAAATATGAACCGTAACAAAATAATAATAATTAAAGATTCCCAGAAGTTTCTGCTCCTGTTTCAGTGGGACTCCTCCTAACATTCAGGAATTTGGAAAAGACATGTGTCTGGAACAGCAAAGGGGGTTGGAATTTCCCTTTGGAAACTTTCTCGTGGCAAGGAAATGTAAAGAAATAATTACGGCATCAGTAATGCTGGCTTATGTGGCAAGCCCTGAGCACCGGGAAGGAACAATTGATGAATGGAGAGACACATGGGCACACAGGGATCTCTTCAGATGAAGAGGTTAGTTCAAGGCAAGAAGAGGAGAGTGCTTGGAATGAAGTGGGCAGTTGTCACATGGCAAAGAGACATCAAAGAGCTGTCAGAGATTGGGGGGTGGCATTTTTCAAGTACGCAGATCAGATGTGAGTACCGGGTTGCTTTGACAAATGGAATCCAATAACTACAAAATGTGCTGCAGATATTCATGTTGGCTCTCTCAGGAATTACGGGGAATCACACGTCACACACCAAGGAGACTGTTCTTGACCTAGTTGGCAGCAGCTGGCGCGTTTGCCATTGCCCTGCTTCTCCTCTGCATGGTGGGCAAAAAGAGTTGGTGGTCCCATGATGCACCAGGGGAGTGTGGCTGCTTAGACCCGCACTGCAACGCAGACTGGGCTCAGGGCATCACTCTTGCCTGTCTGCTGTCACGGCAAGGGTAGCAAATATTTGCAAATGTCTTTACTGTAGCTATGACCCTGCTGGTGGGAAGAATGAAACTCCCCATGTTCCTAGGTGGGAATATCCCATCAATTGCCTGGCTGGGTGAAGAAGTGGATCCAGAGATGGCTGTTGTCTGCATGCTCTTCTAGTTTCCTGGACAGCTGCTGGTGGAAGCAAGAATTCTGAACTAGATGTGCCTTGGCCTTTGCCAGCAAGGCAATCCTCGATGTTCTTACATGCCACCTTTCATTTCTCCCCTTTCCCACCTCTTTCTGATCCAGTCTCTGAAATGCCACCTGTCCCTGCAAGACTTCATCTCCAGTCTGAGATAGCTGGGCCTGTAGCTGTCAAGGACACATCATCCCACTTCTGCTTCACAATAAACACAGTTTGTGTATATGTTTGTGTACACACAGATGTTTAAGACATTTTCATGTTGCCCGTCAGTAAAACTTCCAAGGCAGTTTACAACGAGGTAGTAAAACTCACAACAATAAGAACCATACAACAGCAATCAAATCGATAAAACAGCAGAAAGAAGCTCTTTGAAGCAACTGGTAACGTTCAGCAAAACAGGCAAGATGATTTATTTTTATTTTTATCACTGCCAGCTATCGGGAATCATTGGAAACCAACCTCCTTTCGAAAACAAGGGCCCGGTAATCCTCCTCCTCTCATGGCTGAAGATGGAAGTCCTGAGAGACCCATTTTCTCAAAAGCCCACACCCTTATTTGGAGCCACAGAAGCCATTCTCCAGCAGACAGAAAAGCTTTCTTGGTGCGAGCCCTGAAGCTTCAAAGCCTTCCCCCCCCCCCTTTCCAAACATGACCAAATAGCTGGCTAGAATCAGGAGAAAAATGAAATCATTTTCTCTAGATACAAATGTAAGTCATTCAGCAGCAGCAACATATTTGAGCCATTGCCGGAGAGGAAATAGCCTGCCGCAATTACCCTCCAGGGTAACTTGCAGTGTATGAAAAGGGAGCCACATCGTGTACACAAGGTGCCAAAACTGTGGCTGCTATTACTAATAATTTATATAGCACTTGTTAAAACTTTACATGATGCTTTGCAGTCCTTATTGTGTTTGCCGTCTCAAAATCTTATGGAGAAAGGTTGCAATTTTTGTTCCCATTTTACAGGCGAGAAACTGAAGACTGTGCTCAGTGACTGCAAGTGAATGGTAATTGACTCCCTGAGTAACTCAGGGCCAAAGTAGGCATGACCGTGAAAGTCTCTTTCTCTGTGGGATAGCTCAGTCAGTAGAGCATGAGATTCTTAAGCTTGAGATTGTGGGTTCATGCCACGCGTTGGACAAGATGACCCTCGTGGGCCCTTCCAATTCTACAATTTTATTATAGGGTGTTTTGTTTGTTTGTTTTCAAATGCCAAGAGCATCCACCTGCTGAAAGGCAGGAAATGATTAGGACTGCAGGAGCAGGAAGGGAGGAATTAACATTTTTTTGTTGTGGTCCCAAGGAAACTCACCCCTCTGAAGCTCGTATTTGTTTTGGTGGGCAACCCTTCCTTGGCACCAACGGAGGATTACCTACCAATGCAATAACACCTTTTGAGTCAGGATTTTCCTGAGGATTCCAGCAAGGTTGGCTCACTTTCTTCTGAAGCGAGATGCATCGGCACTCTTACAAAGGTGGTTTTAGGGCAGCACAGCACACCTGCACTGTGCAATGACCTAAGAGGGCACCACAACAATGACTTAAAATGTCATTGTAGGTGGGAGAGGCAGGGGGCACCACTGAAATTTGGAAGCCCATAGTATGCCAAATTGGACTGCTTTGTTGAAATTGAATATGCTACTACAGTGGAGAAAATGAGTGCTATAGAAAGATGGGGGTGGGAAGCAGCTGGAGGAAGAGAGAATAGAACTGTGAGCGAAGGGGGTCTTTCCCCACCCTCTGGACCCCCTGGGAAACTCAGCAAATTGGCTGTACTTGGAACTGAGTGTGGAAGGTGCAGCTGAATGAGACACAGCTGAGGGAAGCCTGAGGAGGTACCTTGGGACTGCCCAGGGCTTTTTTTTCTAGAAAAAGAGGTGCCGGAACCAAAGTTGAGCCCCACCACCTTATGCTGCCAACCTCTGCCGTGCTGCTCCAACCACTATGCTGCCCGCCTCCTCCACCTTGGAGCCCTGAGCGCTATGCCAGAGAACGGCACCGCAATGCTTCAGAGGTGCCAGAACACACCAAAGAGGTGCCAGAACTCATTTCTGGTGAGTTCTGGCTGAAAAAAAGCCCTGGGTATGCCCACGAAAAGCAAGTCTAGAGTGAAAGACTAGGGTGACATCCGCTGTTTCCAGGAACCCTTCTCATTGTGAGACTTTTGTGGGTGAGCTGAGAGTTTGTTTTTTGGCCTGATTCTGGGTGAGAACCTGGAGGCTGAGAGGGAGGGTGCGTCAGAAGAAAAATGAACGTAATATATATATATATATATATATATATATATATATATATATGTATGTATGTATATAAGGTAACATTTTTTAATATGACTGTGTATTTTTGTAATGTTTTGTTTAAGTTGTCTGTTGTTGCTTCAGTTTCTTCTACACCGCTTAGAGATATATTTTAATATATTAAGCGGTATAGAAATAAGCAATTAATAAATCATGACATGGCGCCACCTGAGGCAGGGAGGCTGGCCGCTGCTGTTGGATTCTCTGTTTCACACCTGACACAGGAAAGGCAGAAAAGAAAACTTACGCACCACTGCTTCTCTCAGTGGTTGTGATATGCAAAGCCTGAGGTGGCCTTCAGGGCCTAAGCGAAGAGGCAGAGGAAGATCTTCCAAAGGGAAACTCTGAAATAATCTCTGGCCGCCTGTCTCTCTTTGTGTGTGGCGGGGGTGGGGGTGGGGGTCTCTCTCTTGAAACAGACCCTTCCAAGGACCTACGTTCCTTGGCCTCACTTAAAAGAGTTCCCACATCTGGGAGAGGAAAGGAAGAAAAGAAAGGAGGCTTTGTCTGTTTTTTGTGTTGGCGTGTTTTTAGCAAACATGAGTGAATTGCATGTTTCAAGATGGAGCTTCGTTTCAGAAAAAGGACAGCAGCACCTTTGATAAAAGGGTGCATTGACTAGACTAGAGGATAGTCATAGTGCCTGTTCCGTGCTTTTTTATCCCTCCCATTTCCCTTTTTGTAGTATTGGAGGAGCACCAGAGTGATTCTGGAGCTAGGGATAAGTCAATCCCAGTTTCTCTGCATTTCTAGTTTTTACCTTCTGAAGTTTGCTTCTTCACATTTCCACAGCTCTTTGTGGGTTTTTTTAAAAGAAAAAAAACTATCATGAAAATTCACCAGGATTTTTGTGCCCATTCTTCCTAATGTGCACATGCCGTATGCAATTTTGCCTAATGCACACAATTTCACAAAGTATTTTCCTGTAATGAGATGCATTTTTGTGTTATTGTTGCAGATATATGCATTTTTATGCATACTTTACACTAGTAAGTGCATTTTTTACTTGGCTGGAGAACAGCACCTCAGAATTTGGAGAAGCATGGATTTCAAAGAATGGTTGTGTTTCTGTTTGCATATTGTTTTGGATATTGTGAATTAGAAAGGTTTGCCTTTAAATGTGAACTGAATCAGATTTCCTCCCTATCCCTCACTATATAGAGCTCCATCATTTCCTCTTCTCCCTGCCCCCACTTTCCTGAGTGAGATTTTTTGTTTCCTTGGGGGAATGAAAGGTAATAACAAGCCTATTCATATTTCCTGAGTTTATCATACTCAGCTCCTGCTGTCCCTAAGTCTGTATGAAGTTTCTTTTCTGGTCAATTGTCCTTTCAATTTAGAGAGTTGCTATAGTGAGCTTCATTCCCCTCAGAAGCCAGAATGTTTGTGAATATTCCCTGACTTCTCATACTGTCACTGCCCATAGGTGCATGCTATAAATGCAGAATCTTACTGCCTCCCCTAGGAATTGAGCAGAAGATCAAGCTTTGTTTTTTTTAAACTTTAACACAGAATTATGTCCATTTTATTGCTTCCTGCTTTAGCACTCAGAGTGATTTGATTTTGTGTACTGCTCAAAATGGACGAGGCTTCTGTGCAAACTTAAAACAGCTTGCCATGTTGTTTTATTAATGCTCAAAAACCTTATTCCATTGCAAAAGAAAATACCTACTACTTGAGTGAAAACAAAGGTTTCATTCTGTTTGGCCAAGAAGCCTCTGGAAAATTAAATTGGAGGTCTCATGTAAATGATTGAATATACCACAGATTCGTCCCTCAGTTTAAACCCTATGCTAATGAGATTGTATGAGATCACTGATGAGATTGGAACAATACACCTCTAATTAACACCTTATTTGAGTGGAATAGCATCTCACATTTCTAAGCTGTGCTTTTTATAGACATTTGAGAAAGGAGGGGGAAATATTTCAAATATTTGCTCAACCCAAATGAACCTTCCTTCTACGAAACTCACATGGAACAAGGCCAGTCTTATTGTGTACATTCCCTTCCTTTTATTGCATCATGATGTGTCAAAGTTTGTTGTGACTTAGCAATATCTTTATTCCTTGTCACAACTGTAACATTCTTACGGCATTGCTGGACATCTCATTCCTCTTGTTCATCCCTAAGCTAGGAGTAGCCTCATTAAAGCAGCAACTTGCAAGCAAATCCTCGATGCTGATGACTGCCACATTTCAACATGGCTTTCTGGTTTCTTTAGAGCACAGTAGCTACATGCACAACATCTCAATTCTGTATGTTTCTGTTTGTCAACCGCACCCTCCTGCTCCTCAGATTTCTGCATGTTCATTCAGAGGTGCTCCTCCCTTCCTCTTTTCTTCATACCATCGCTGGCTGACAAAAACAAGCCCCGGTCACCAACGGCAGGGTCCAATTGCTTAATCTTACTCTTTTTTCCAGAAAGCAATTTTTGTTGGGATGCGTTTCTTAGCAGCACTGTAGGGGGCAGCAGAGATCCTCACCTTAAGATTCTTCCTCCATTCCCTGCCCCATCCCCGTCAGGCTACAGGAAATATTCATCTCAGAGCTGCCCCCTGCTTTGGGTTTGGACTGATGTGGAGCAGTGGTATGGTTTTACTCCATGCTGTCCATCAGGTTGCGAGCTCTTGTCTCCGGAAGGCAGCCCTGTATAGGGAAGTTTTTAATGTTTTATGTTTTACTGTGCTTTTAGTTTGTTGGAAGCTGCCTTCTCCTGGACAACCCGAAGTCACTCTGCTTTTTTGTTCTTTTGGTCTTCTCTGCTTTGGACAAACCACCACAAATCAAACCCAGATAATCTGATTTTTTAAAAAATGCTTGTCAGGAATAGGGTGGCAAGCAGTCTACTAGGGCTACTGAGGTACTGCCTTCCCAATGAAAATATCAAGCAATTATTATTATTATTATTATTATTATTATTATTATTTTATTTTAACAAACCTCGAAATCTCAAGATCTCACACTTTCCTATGCCCCACACATTTGTATACTTCTCTTTGAAGTCAGATAAACTCTGCAGATCTTTCTGTCAATCTCCTGTTCTCCAGCCAGTCAGAGCTTTGCACCACCCAGTCAATCCTAATCCCCAAAGTCCCAAAGCGGTCCCTCCCATGTGGGGAGAATCAGAGGGTGTTTTGGGTAAGTTTGCCAACTGATAATAGAAGAAAATGCCCTGCCCTGCTCTTGTGCCTTTAATGAGAAGTTGAATGCCATAGGTGAAGCTAGGGACACAGTACTTTGACCAGCTCATATCTGCCACTCATATTGCTGTCAAAGGTTCAGGAAGAGGGCTTGGTACAAAGAGTTGGCTTGGCTGCTGGAATCCTTGCTTGTACAGAGCAAAAGCATGTAAACCCAAGTGTGATTCATAGCCTGTGATTCATGCACATGATTTCAATGGGAAATAAGCATATTTTTTATGCCACCTACAGCAGCTTGCAGAGGGACACAGGTGGCGCTGTGGGTTAAACCACAGAGCCTAGGACTTGCCGAGCAGAAGGTCAGCGGTTTGAATCCCCGCGACGGGGTGAGCTCCCGTTGCTCGGTCCCTGCTCCTGCCAACCTAGCAGCTCGAAAGTACATCAAAGTGCAAGTAGATAAATAGGTACTGCTCCGGCAGGAAGGTAAACGGCATTTCCGTGTGCTGCTCTGGTTCACCAGAAGCGGCTTAGTCATGCTGGCCACATGACCTGGAAGCTGTATGCTGGCTCCCTCAGCCAATAAAGCGAGATGAGCGCTGCAACCCCAGAGTCGGCCACGACTGGACCTAATGGTCAGGGGTCCCTTTACATTTTTACAGCAGCTTGCGCATGCTCAAGAGTACAGGCGTCGGCTTTCTGCAAAAGAGGAGCCTTGACTATGTGGATAGCGATGAGGAAGCCTCTGTAGCTCACATCAGCTTTGCTGGAGAAATAAGCCGAGCTACTTCCCACCGAACTGGGAAGCAGGGTGTCTGATTTGTAGGCCAAAGCTTGGTTCATCCCCCTGTAACGCCCCAGATCCTCTCCCTTTCACTCACATGGCCCCTGGTCCCTAACCTGCTCTCTTTAAACCCCACTGACTGGCCAGACCAGCAGCTGCAGAACTACAGCTGCAGGGAGAGCTAACTCCCTCCCCACTCCGGCATGGGGCCAAAACCCCAGGTAGGTACCCTTGGGAGATGCCATTTCCCAAGGGCATCCTTAGGAAAATCATATTTTCCAGGGGTCCTTGGGACCTTTTGTCCTGGCACAAGGCTCTGGAGTTTTCCCTCCTTTGATCTCCCCACAGCACCTCTGCCAGGGACTGGAGGCTGGCTGAGTGAAAGTGCCATGGATGAGGACTTCATCATCCGCAACTCACATGTAATGCTGGTGAAATAAGTGCATTGTTCCCTTCCTAGAAATGATCTCTGTGCGGGAAAACGGTTTTGTTTGTGGGAAACAGACCTCACGAGTAATATCCAGCCCCAGCCAGACACTCCTCATTGCCCAAAGCCAGAGGAAGAGGAATTACACAGTACAAACTGTTGCTATAGCAACCACTACCACACCCACTGGCACAATGTGATTAAATTATGGGCTGTTTTCCACACATAGGAAAACAACTGTTTGAATACCAATGACCCCCAACACAATTGCTTGACTTGTTTTTACAACTCTGCAACAATTATTTCACACAATTCCCCGTATAGGTACCCCACTGTATGTATATCTGTTCTAGAAACTTCTTCTTCTGTGATAGATATGTATCTAGCTTAACATTTTGCCCAGTTTATATATTAGGGTTGCCCTTGAGCTGTTGCAGAGTGTCTATCCCTCATAGCTAAGTAACCACTGCCATCTCCCAAGTCCTTAATTCCTGACACATTGTGTTTTTCTTCGGGGAAACGGGTCATAGGTTAGTGGCAGAACATCTGATTCACATGAAGAAGGTTCCAGATTTTATCCCTGGCATCTCCAGGAAGAGGTGGGAGAGACCCTACCCCAACTGAAACCCCAAAGACCCACTGCAAATCAGTGTAGACAATACAGACAATCAACACCAAACTTTTTTTAATGCTTTATTGAGTGACCATACCTCTCTGCTTGCTCCCCATCTCTCTTACTAAAAAAAAAAGCATTTTCCAGATATGTATATTCCCCCCTGTTAACATAGTAGTGGCTTGTATACAGCCAAAGTGAACTATCCAGTGAGAGAAGAATGTCTCTAGGTACTTATTGTAAACTTAGGTAATCCCCCCCCCCTTTCCACTGAAGAAATCAAAGTCCCCTTTGGGCTGGACAGAGAACATCTTTCCAATGTTCCCAGTGTTCTCCAGAAAGAGACTGCATAATTGGCAATTAAGGCTTAATAGCATGAGCTTGAGAAATCCCTGGTTCAAATCTCCCCTCAGCCTCAGTCCACTCACCACCTGCTGTGTGAGGATGCTCATATTGATTAGTCTGTCACGGTGCCCCTTTGCGCCAGAAGCAGTTTAGTCATGCTGGCCACACGACCCGGAAAGCTGTCTGTGGACAAACGCCGGCTCCCTCGGCCTAAAGCGAAATGAGTGCCGCACCCCATAGTCGCCTTTGACTGGACTTAACCATCCAGAGATCCTTTACCTTTTACCTTATTGATTAGTATTGATCAGTAAAACTAACTTGCTTTACGGTGTTGTAAGGATTACCAAGACAAGACTAAGTTCCTTATCCCTGGGCTAAACATCCATTCAAGTGACATAACTGAGGCTGGCAAGACTTTCTTTGAGGAGCGCTTCTAGATTAGGACACAGCACCTTGTGCAAAAGTGGAAATCCCGCCACTTCTGTGACATAATTCAGAATGAATGAACAAATTTGGAAATAATCAACCCATGACGGAAATGAGACAGGACCCTCAGAAATTTGAGGCTTTGTTAAGACAGACAGAGAGAAATGGGTAATGGGTGCTCACATTTCACTTCTAAGCTTACAATTTCACATGATGCAGGACCAAAAATTCCTATTGTGGCTCCATCTGATCTTCATATTTATGTAACTGGCATTTTTTGAGCATTGGAATGCCTCCCCCCCAATGTATAGGATTCACACACACACACACACACACACACACACACACACACAGAGCAACTCCATGATATTCTCTCCCCCCCCCCCCGGCTTTTTCTTTTCTTTTAGAAAACTATCTCTCTCACACTCGCTGTTGTTCTTTCTCATTCATTTGAATGAACTCTGGAGTCTACTTTACTAAGAGTAGACAAGACACAGCTGCTAGGGGACTCACAAGACTGGATCTTTGTGGCAGAACACAAGGCTGAGCATCTTTTGCGCATCTGTTGCCATTGCAATGAATGGCGGCCACGCCGCAAGGCTTGGGGAGGAGGAATTGTGACAAACACCCCTCTTTGGATAATAAGCTCTGATTCCGGAGCTTTCTAATACCCAGTATTAAGTCATTTCCTATTTTTAAAATCTCCGGAGGGGTTTGATGCCTTTCATAGTAGGGGATTTGTGAAAGCCAATCACGTCTCCCCATCAAATGTAGTTACCAGCTAAAAATGCGCATCCCACGTATACTGCTGCTAAGGAAGGGTTAAAGAGCTAAATAAAGGTTGCAATCTGAGTGGAATTACTTAGGGCTCAAGCAAAAAGACAAAACAAAAAAACACTGTCATTTGAGTCTGTCTCCAGCTTTGAGAGGTCTAGCAGTCTTGATGCTATTGCCCTGGGAAGGATACTTCCTTTGCAGAAGCCAAGGAGTGAAAAGGACTATCTCCTGGGATTTTTTTAACTCGAGTGGGCAAAAAAGAGAAGCTGTAGGGTTGAAGGTAACCAGCGCCTCATCGGATAAGCTGTGAGAACAGCTGCCTGAGTATGGCTGATTCTCTCTCTCTGCATTTCTCTGTGCCTTGTCCTGTCTTGGTGTTCCTGTCTGTGATGAAGTCCCCCATCTCTTTCCAGGGCTGCTACCAAGGACTCATCATTGAAGCACCACTGGAAGAAACCTCCTGTGCCCCCCGTGAGGAGCTATGAAGAGCTGTGCCATCTTTGAGAGTCACAGGTGGGGTGTTGCCCTTTGAACTGGGAGGGCAGGGCTGCCGATTCAGCACATCTCATCTCTACCCGGGGAGACCACTTGGGTCCTGCTTGTGGGCTTGCCATGGGGCATCTGTTTGGCCATTGTGAGAATGGGATCCTGGAACAGATGGGCTCTTGGCCTGATCCTGCATGGCTCTCCTTGTGTTCTTGTGACTAACATTGACTCGGTGTCATTAAGTATCACCCATTGAGACTTGACCTGAATAGGCATATGTAGCATCACGGTAATGCGAACAGTGCAAAGAGACAGTACTGAAATGCTGAACTTTATTTCAGCATTACTTTCCCTCATATAGTTGACTACCCCCAGGGCAAATATTTATCTGCCTCAATTGATAGTGAGTACAGAAAGATCCTACCAGCATTTGTAGGAATCAAGTGTTTGGATCATCATGCATAAGGGATGCTGAGCCTAACTTAACCATGACCTTAAATATATATGCTTGGATACCAAATGTTAGTACAGCAGTTGCCTGCCTGTCCTCCCTCCCACCCTCCAAAATAAGATATATCCCTTGTAGATATGCTTATCTATGGAGAAGGGATGAATGGCGCCTTGTTTTCATATTTGAAATCATCATGCTAATATGTCAAGGGATCACCTTAGATAGTGGAAAGTGGCAGAAGATGAAACTAGGAAGAGAACTGGGAGCAGCAAGATATGGGCACAATAAAGAATAAGGGATTTGGGCTTTGTCTCTCAAAACAAGTATATTGTGAAAGCCCAATTCTAGGTGGATGGACACGGCAAAAGCAGGGAGATGATGCAGCAGGTATTTTCAAGATAATTGGTTTGATTATATAAAAATTCTAGGGTGGTATCACAAATATTCCATAGTCACAGAGGGAGGAGAAGGAGGTAAAATGCATTCAGAGAAAAAAGAAATCCAAATGTTTTTGTTTGTTCCTTTTAAAAATCAAGAATTAAAAGGAGGAAAGAGTCTTTTACCCTTCCAGTGGTAGGAGATTTTCAAAAACTGAAGCAAATGGGATTCCACCCCTCAGAAAGAATTATAAGGAAGGAGTGCCACCTGCTGTTGGGATAAATAAGTGCCACTGTTTACTTTGTATTCCTTTTCCTAGATATGAGTTTTATAAGTCTTGGCAGAGTTCAAATCAAAGTGCAGAAAAATGTAGTGCAGTTCCCCATCTGGTTGGCCACTGTGAGGACTGAACGCTATCCTAGATGGGCTTTTGGTCTGATCCAACAGGCATTTTCCTGTGTTCTCCCATACCACTAGGTCCAGGGTCCACTGGAAATGTAGAGGCTTTGTGCATTTGAGAGTTTGTTTATGCAACAGCCTACACATTCAGGTCATTCTGCTGAGGGTGCTGGCAAGTGTTAGATAAGTGTGGACAAGGAGGATCTGTGCATACATGGGTAAGAGACAGGAAAACCATCAAAGCAAATAGAATACTCAACCCCCACGTCTATATTATCTAGAGTTAAAATAGCCTCAAGAGAACTAGTTCAGGGTTAGGGTAAAATTTCAGACTCTGTGAATCCCTCAGTCTTACTCTAGTGGTGCAGCTGCAGTGCCAGAAACCAATAAGCCGCTCTGATTCCCCAGGGGGACACTAAATTAATCAGTCCTCCACTGAGTACACCAATTTATTTTATTTTAAAGGTATTTATTGAGATTTTACAAAAACATAAGTTTACAAAATAGAAAAAAGTCACAAAGAAAGAAAAAGATACAAAAAAGAAGACATAGAGAAATACATAAAAGAGAAAAAATAAAAATAAAAATACAAAATACAAAAAACAAATAGATAAAAAAGAATTAAAAAACAAATCCGTTTTTAGTTACTTTAAACTCATTAGCTTGTTTCCTTGGCCTCCTCACACCTTCCCTTTTTGTATTCCCATTTAAATAATCAAATCAGCAAATCCTTACCCTCTTTCGTTTATCTTAACTCTATATCTTAACATATTATAACTCTATATTTTCATCCATTTATCAATTCATTTTTGCATATTCTTATTAACTTTGTTGCTAATGCCACTTATTTTCAGTCCAACATCATTTTAACATTCATTAATTTTACAGTGTTTCTGAAGATAGTCTTTAAATTTCTTCCAGTCTTCTTCCACCAACTCTTCTCCCAGGTCTCGGATTCTGCCAGTCATTTCCGCCAATTCCATATACTCCATCACCTTCATCTGCCACTCTGGTTTCTTCAGGAAGGTATATTTAAATACCTTTTTCATTTCATTATAGATCATCTCCCAGAAAGCCTTAATCCTTGGGCACGTCCACCAAAGGTGAAAGAATGTACCTTCATTTTCTTTACATTTCCAACATTTATTATCGGGCAAATGATATATTTTTGCAAGCTTGACTGGTGTCATGTACCACCTGTACATCATTTTCATAATATTCTCTCTTAAGGCATTACATGCCGTAAATTTCATACCGGTGGTCCACAACTGTTCCCAGTCAGCAAACATAATGTTGTGACCAATATCTTGTGCCCATTTGATCATAGCAGCTTTAACCGTTTCATCCTGCGTATTCCATTTTAACAGCAAGTTATACATTCTTGAAAGTATCTTAGTTTTGGGATCTAACAGTTCTGTTTCCAATTTTGATTTTTCCACCTGGAAGCCAATTTTTTTATCCAAATTATAGGCCTCTCTTATTTGATAATAATGAAGCCAGTCTCGCATTTTATCTTTTAATTTCTCAAAACTCTGCAATTTCAATTTGTCTCCTTCTTGCTCCAATATTTCCCAATATTTCGGCCCTGAGTACACCAATTTTAAAAACACTCGCTACTCCAGTTAGATAGTTATGTAAGGGATGATGCCTGCCTCAAGGACTTCCTAATCCTGTGTAATCCAACAAAAACTAAATTGCACACCTGGCAATTTGTGCAGCTGTCTGCTCTCTGGTCCCCGTGCTCTCGCTCCAAGCCTCATGTTGGAAATTTTGAATTAAAATGAAATGCTATCAGAAAGTTTAAAGTAGCGACAGTGCCAAATTCCCAGTCCTCGGAATGTGTTCATTCTCCCCACCCCCCACCCCACATTCACATGACACGGATCTAAGGTGGCCAGCTGCAAAAGAAGAGAGGGCTCCTGCACTTTTTAAAATTGTGTAGAAGAAAAAGGGATTTCAGCAGGGGTGGCTTCTGCAAGCTCTTCAGCACAGCTCTGGGCAGGAGTCCTGTCTTCTCTTGCACCTGAACACCCTAGTGGCGTCTGATCAGAGCACCTGAACACATGAATGGTAGAAGTGTGGATGGGGACAGGTGTGCAAACCTCACTTCCAATGTCCTTGCACACAGTGCACCTCCCTTAGTCCTAGAGAAGGTCTGCATGGGGTTTCAACTCACTTTTGCTGAAATGTAAGTAGACACCTCCGTGTGATCGTGGACCCTGTTTCACCCTGACCACGGGGAGAGCTCTACTTGCAGAAGCCCCCTGCAGACTTTCTCCATACAACAGATGGGGGGCTACCCCTCCACACACATTTTCAGCATTTGCATATTCAGGCATATGACTGGAGAGACGTAGATAAATTTGCATCACGAATGAAACAATAACAATATGCAAAATCAGTTTATCTTTACTGACCACTCGCACCCCTTGCCTCTCTTGGTAAGGCTGAAGTCATGGAGAAGCATCAGTGGCTGCCCCAGATATTGTGCCATGGGCCTTTTACACCTGAGCTGAGGCCCACCAACTCATTCTGAACTGTTGCCAGTTTAATTGCCATTGGTCATGAATGACTCCAGCTCTGTTTTCCCTGAAAGATTTCCTCCTGCAGTGAATGGAGGTCACCTCTTATGCTTAATCCCAGCCTGCAATACCAATCTTACTCTCCGTAATCTCCCGGAACAGCTGTGCTGTGATTGCATTGTGGATTATAAAATGCCCATTTCCCGCAAAACAGCTGCTGACTGGATGGACAGCATTTAATAATCACTGAGGAGTCTGAAGGGAGGGGGTGTCTGAGATTTTTTTGGAGGGTGGGTGGGTAAAGGGAGGAGGAAGAGGTGTAAGGGGGTCAGGATGAGTTTGACATCTGCAAACCTAGCTGGAAGATGTGCGGAATTCAAGGCAATCCCAGAGCCTGACATTCAGTGCAGCTGGCACATTAAACTGCAGCAACTGGAAAAGCCTTCAGAAAGGTAATTGTCTCTGTCATACATTGCAAGGTGCTATAATTATTGCAACCCACTCTAGAAACTTAGAGTGAAGGATGGGTAAGAAATATAATGTTGATGATGCTTTGGTATGTTATAAAGCTGTTGCAGTGGAGGGAAAGCATTCTGCAAGTGGCGGAAGTAATCTAGAGTGGCCATGTGTCCTACTTTATCCAGGGCACCCTCTATTTGAAGGGTTCTCTCAGGGGCCAGGCCTTTATTTGAAGGCACCCTGTATTTGAAGGTCTGTCCAGTCTAAATGTGGTTTAAAAGACAAGAAACCGGCAGGAGAGAGAGGAGCAGGAGCCCTGAAGTGGCCCATCAGCATCTAGCACATGAATGAAGACTGACTAGGCATACAGATCCCACCCGGTGACAGTCTTTCCCACAATGGTGAGATGTGTTTACTATTGAAATTAAAGCAATTATTTCTAAATTCTGCATATATACTTATAAATTAGCACAGGCAGATTTTAATGCAAACAGGGGTCTCTTTTGTTCTCTTGTTCTGTAATGTATAAGTAGCAACCCTCAAATCAGAGGGGTTTCCTTCCTACCTCCACATAGATTTTGATTGGCTTCTGGTTCCCAGTTGGACTCTGCTGGCTCTAAAGTCTCTCTCTCTCTCTCTCTCTCTCTCTCTCTCTCTCTCTCTCTCTTTGTGTGTGTGTGTGTGCGTGTGTGTGCAGAATTCCTGTACAAAAATGCATGACCAATGTTGGGTGGGAATGCAAAAACACGTGGCTGCTTCAGAAAAGATCAGGGAGCAGGAAGGGTAGATAATGCTCAGAGGTTTTTCAGATGCCTTGGGTTCTAAAATAAGTTTACTCAATGGAGTTTGCAGAAGTCAGTTCACTGTGTGATCCCACCTACTTTGCAATTCCTGAAACAATCAAGAAACCAAAATGCGGCTTCCTTTTGAAATCCACACGTGAATGTTGCAATGCAGTTTTCCAGCAATATATATATATATATATATATATATATATATATATATATATATATATATATATTATACACATTATACACACACACACACACACACACACACACACACACACGTATGTATTAAGGGAAAGATTGGATACAAATGTATCCCTTGATGAAAGCAACATGTAAAACTGCATTGAATCAGAGAAAAGTGCTGACAAAATGTATTTATTAGATATGCACACTAATATGCTGACAATTTTTCATGAGGGTTTCTTCTTTTAAAAAATCATAAACTGATGCATAAAGGTGGCAACGAGACTTTAGGGTGAAGGGCTGAAAAGTTAAGGAATACTGAAAATCTGTAGAGTGATTATGTACCTTGGGCAGAGGGGGCTCTGCCTGTTGTGGTGTGATCTGAAACGGTCCTGCTTGGTTCAGACCTTTCAAATTGCGTTCAGCAAAGGTAATGCAGTGGGGAGCCTGCTCCAGGTGCATGAGCTTTGCCTGTCTGTTCAAAACCTGATGGTGCAATTGAAAGAATGGAATGTTAATTGCATGAAGAGACCATCCCTGTTATCAATACAGAACAAGGAAATTTATTATCCATTTAGATAGGGCAAGAAGGTGTGAACTGTACAGTGGTAACTCGGGTTAAGAACTTAATTCGTTCTGGAGGTCCGTTCTTAACCTGAAACTGTTCTTAACCTGAGGTACCAATTTAGCTAATGGGGCCTCCCGCCACCGCCGCACGATTTCTGTTCTCATCATGAGGCAAAGTTCTTAACCCGAGGTACTATTTCTGGGTTAGCAGAGTCTGTAACCTGAAGCATCTATAACCTGAAGTGTCTGTAACCTGAGGTACCACTGTATATGTGTCGCTGTTGGTACAGGCTTGAGATGGGGTGGTCCAGTGCCAAGTCCAAGATAGTTACTTACACACACACACACACACACACACACACACACACAGCGCACCTGGCCTCAATCTGGCTGCTCTAAGTGGTGCTTTGTTCCTCAGGGCATTTGCTTCCTCTCACTGTGCACCTGGCCCCAGCCCTTCACCCAATGGGTCACTCCATCCTCTGCTCTCCAACGTCCCTTAGTCTTCACAATACTCCTCCTCTTCGTGCCTACCCTTTAGACTGTTGTGTTGACCCTTGAGGCTTGTCTCTCCTTTCCTTAAATAGCGCACTACAATTAGGGCAGGTTCCAATCTGAATCAGCTACAGGGGCAGAAACAGCGACAGCCCCGTTTTAGCCTGGCCAGGCATGCTGTGATCGTTTCCTCAGGAATCTCTCCACCTTATCTCCAGGCTGCTGACTACATGAACACAGCCATTCGCTTCCTCGTCTAGGCAAACAGCATTGTTTTTCCCTCCTTGCCCGCCTATGAGCTCAAGTTGACAGCGGCAGTGGAGGGAGGGGGGACGTTTGGACTCTCTTCTTGCTTGGATCAGGCCCCTCTGGTCCCTGCTCACTCCCCAGTCCCTGCTGCTGCTGCTGCCCCCTTCCAGGTCTCCCATATCCACCTCATCCTGGCAACTCGGCATAGGGCACTCTTCACCCTTGCAGTCACTTCCCCCCGAGCAAGCCTCACCTGGGTGATGCTCCCCCTCCCCTGAAGTGTCCCCCCGTCCCCTGCCCTTGCTGGCACCCTCTTCCATGCCTTCTGTGTATGCCAAATCATGGGGCCCAGTGAAAAAAAGACAGTCATGGAACCAAGAAATTACACAAAACAAAAGAATTGCTGTGAAAATCCCTGAAACGAGAAGTAATCGACTATAGAATTGAATTAAATAACAAAAATCAAAAAAATTTAAGGAAAAGTTAACCTAGAATTAAACAAAGACTTTACGAGATGCCGGCTACAAAGCTTGTTTCACTGAACTAATCAGTTTCCTCAGAAGGAAATAAAGAAATCATAAACCTTAAATGATTTTAAGTGATATCAAACAAACTCAAGAGCAGGGCTGAAACGCTTCCTCAGGTTTACAAAAAAGGTATGAAAACCTCAATGACAAGTTTTAAACATAGCCCTATTTAAGAGATTTAAAATCATGGGGCCCAGGCTGCTCCATGACAATATGTAGCTAAAAAGAGAGAGGCTTGTTTATTGTTTACATTTGTTGGTTTGTCGGTTGCACTTAAAGGCAGCGTATTTCTGGGCCCTCAGCTTTCCACCCATGTATGTCAGCAATGGGAGCATGTAGTCCTGTAAATGTTGCTGGACTCCCATCAGCCGTGGCCAACATAGCCAATGCTCAGAGATAACATGAGGTGTAGCCCATCAATTTCTGGTAGACTATAGATTCCCCATTGCTGGTGCATGTGACAGGTTTTCTTCCACGAATGCTCTCCATTATATTGTACTGTCCATTAAACACTCTGGGCGGCTCCCAATCTAGTGTTAAAAACAATACAGCATTAAATATTAAAAATTTCCCTAAACAGGGCTGTCTTCAGATGTCTTTTAAAGATAAGATAGCTGCTTATTTCCTTCACATCTGAAGGGTGGGCGTTCCACAGGGCAGGCGCCGCTACTGAGAAGGCCCTCTGTCTGGTTCCCTGTAACCTCACTTCTCGCAATGAGGGAACTGCCAGAAGGCCCTCGGTGCTGGATCTCAGTGTCCGGGCTGAACGATGGTGGTGGAGACACTCCTTCAGGTATACAGGACCGAGGCTGTTTAGGACTTTAAAGGTCAGCACCAACACTTTATATTGCTGAATGCAGTTTGCAGTGCCTGAAGCATCAGAGCTGAAACGTTTCTCCCTGATATTGCTTTATTTCCTTACGATTCATAAATCCCTGGAATTGAGGGAACTATCTTGCTTGTCTCTTGCAGATGAAGCTTTTGAAGATCCTCCCTTGGCGTCGGGCTGTTCTGGCAGTGGTCCTGAACCTGCTGGCTCTCAGCCTTTCCACCACAGCCCTGCTGGGCAGTTATTGGTGTGTGGGGACACAGAAAGTCCCCAAGCCTTTGTGCGGGAAGACTAAGAACACCAAGTGCATCGGTGTCCCCATGCCTCCTGACGGAGGGGCCAGCAATTCCTCTGCACCCTCCCAAGATGTGGTGCACTATAGCTGGGAGACCGGGGACGATCGCTTTGCCTTCCGGTACTTCCATACAGGCATGTGGCTTTCCTGCGAGGAGAACATCGAAGGCTCAGGTAATCTCTCTAGTCTGCCTCTTCATTCATTCACTTCCATGTACTGCCTTTCTGCCGAAGCACTTAAGGAGATTGACATTTTATCATAACACAAGAGACATAACACAAAAGGTACTGACTCTTTCATACTGTTGCATAATGAAGTTACATAACGACCAGGTGGGATGGCTCTGGGAGAAATTGTTCTGGAAACGGAGGAGCCAAATGGCAATTTGTCCCAGAGAAGGAATTTCTGCCTTTGCTTTCCCATTGAGGCAGTCAGTCAAAGGGTGAAGCTGGGAATGAGGACTTCTTCCTTTCATAATATTGTTGCACACCACCTCAGTCTCCGAGTGATGCAAGGAAATGAGTATGGCTGCCAGCTTTTCAGTGCAGCAAGGGTGGGCTGACCTCTGACCTTCCAGATGTTGTTGGACTTCAACTCCCATCAGCCCCAGCCAGTGTGGCCAATGGTCAGGGATGTTGGGAAATGCAGTTCAACAACATCTAGAGGACCACAGGGTAGCCACTGCAGCAATAAAGGTATGTCTGCATGGGAACTTGCACCAAACTCAATTTAGGAACTATAGCATTATACCAGAAAAAAAATATTTCTTCTCAAAATTAACTATGAAGATGGGGGAATCTGTTGCATTGTGCTGACTGTGGGATCTGAATGGTTCCTGATCAGTTCATCAATCCTTTTCTTATACAGTGGTACCTCAGGTTAAGTACTTAATTCGTTCTGGAGGTCCGTTCTTAACCTGAAACTGTTCTTAACCTGAAGCACCACTTTAGCTAATGGGGCCTCATGCTGCTGCCACGCCACCGGAGCATGATTTCTGCTCTCATCCTGAAGCAAAGTTCTTAACCCGAGGTAATATTTCTGGGTTAGCGGAGTCTGTAACCTGAAGCATATGTAACCTGAAGCGTATGTAACCCGAGGTACCACTGTAGTAAGAAGAGGGCCAATTTAATATGGTTTTAGTTCAATTCCCATTTTTGTCATCCAGCTAACATGGGACCCAAACAGCTACCTCTAGAGCACTTTGCTTTCCTCCCTCATTGTGAGGTTTTTTGTGACATCCTGGGAGGAGAACCAGCCCCATAAAATCCTGATGTCAAATAATCATGCTCTTCAGGAAGCAAGCTCTACTGAAATAAACATTTTACACTCCCATAATGCATTCAGGAACAAGGTATGAGTAAGCAGGGTCAATTTTATTCAATTGCCCATGAAGTAGGACACAGAGTCTCAATGAAATGTGCAGCTGTCACAGAATGGGGAGGCATTCTCAACACCAAAAAGCTGGGTAAAATGATACAAAGGGACCTGGAGAGATTATTTTTGCAGGCAGTGGGGGTGGGGAAGAAAACCTACAAGATAGTGTTCAGCTGGAGAGGACAAAATAACTTTCAAAAGGCAAACCTATATCTGGGGAATATAATCTGCAGAACCAGAAGCCTGAGAACCAATACAGTTAAGAAGGACTTTGCAGCAAAGGACACACAGGTTGGACACTTGTTTATAGCCTGATATAAAACCACAGATAGACTTGGCAATTGTTGACACTACATATGCAAGGCTACCACTTGGCCATTTTTAAATCCATCTTAATCCCTTAATTTTTTACTTCCTGGAATTTGCTTTAGTAGAAATGAGAATTCTTAAATTTACTCACATTTAAAAGAACTAACTGACCGATGCCCAGATTTGCTTTTGGTGTTAGTTTGTTTCTGTGTATTTCCAAATCTATTGAACAGGTGATGTATGTTGTGAACATAAGAACATACCCTCCAACATTTCTCCAGTGAAAACAGGGACATCCTATTTAATAATAATAATAATAAAAATAAATAAATAAATAAATAAATAAATAAATAAATTTATACCCTGCCCATCTGACTGGGTTACCCCAGCCATTCTGGGTGGCTTCCAACGTATATAAAAACATAATCAAACTTTAAACATTTAAAAAACTTCAGCTGCCTTCTGAAGGTTATATAGTTACTTATCTCCATAACTCCATACCCTCAAACATTTCTCCAATGAAATTAGGGATGTCCTAAGGAAAATTGGGAAATTCCAGGATCAAATCAGAACCCAGGATGGCTTCTGTAAATCCAGGACTGTCCCTGGAAAATAGGGACACTTGGAGGGTCTTTAAGAACTGTTCCACAGAATCGGGCTTTGGGCTATCATATCCTGAATTCTGTTCTTACAGTAATGCCTTATCTTCAGAAGATTCACCTTGAGAAGAAGACTGCAATCCTGTGCATGCTTAATGAAATGAGTCTATAGATCTTAGACTTACTCCTAAACAAACATGCATAAGATTGGACTGTACTGCACATATCTCAGATGACATCCAGTGAACTACCATGGATCTAAGCCCAATTCTCGAGGTTGCTCTGGCCCCCAAAACAGGCCCAAGACTTGCACAAATTGAGCCAGCAGCAAAAATAACAAAAGTTAATGTGAACACATAGGGGTGGGTGGACATTTGAGTGGAGAGAGAGAGATTTTGAATGAAAAGTCAATTGACTGCAAAGAATCAGCTAGGGAAGTATAACGCACTCTCTCGCTCTGTGTGTGTGTGTGTGTGTGTGTGTGTGTGTGTGCGCGCACACACACATTTGTGAGTATGTGGGGGATGGACAATCAGTCATGAATCCTCCAAGGATTGGCCAAGGGTGAATGTGGCCCTCAAGCAAAAATAAACAAAACCTTAGCCACAGCCACATCCAATCCTGTGTACATTCTGATCAGTATTCTAAACTGGAGATGGTTCTTGCATTTCAAATGGATATTATTCCCCTCTCCTGCCTACCTCATAATAATAATAATAATAATAATAATAATAATAATAATTTATTATTTATACCCCGCCCATCTGGCTGGGCCTCCCCAGCCACTCTGGGCGGCTTCCATAAAAACCAAAAATACAATAAAATATCACACGTTAAAAACTTCCCTGAACAGGGCTGCCTTAAGATGTCTTCTGAATGTCAGGTAGTTGTTTATCGCTTTGACATCTGCTGGAAGGGCGTTCCACAGGGCGGGCGCCACTACCGAGAAGGCCCTCTGCCTGGTTCCCTGTAGCTTTGCTTCTCGCAATGAGGGAACCGCCAGAAGGCCCTTGGCGCTGGACCTCAGCGTCCGGGCAGAATGATGGGGGTGGAGACGCTCCTTCAGGTATACTGGACCGAGGCCGTTTAGGGCTTTAAAGGTCAGCACCAACACTTTGAATTGTGCTCGGAAACGTACTGGGAGCCAATGTAGGTCTTTCAAGACCGGTGTTATATGGTCTCAGCGGCCGCCCCCAGTCACCAGTCTAGCTGCCGCATTCTGGATTAGTTGTAGTTTCCGAGTCACCTTCAAAGGTAGCCCCACGTAGAGTGCATTGCAGTAGTCCAAGCGGGAGATAACCAGAGCATGCACCACTCTGGCGAGACAGTCCGCAGGCAGATAAGGTCTCAGCCTACGTACCAGATGGAGCTGGTAAACAGCTGCCCTGGACACAGATTTGACCTGTGCCTCCATGGACAGCTGTGAGTCCAAAATGACTCCCAGGCTGCGCACCTGGTCCTTCAGGGGCACAGTTACCCCATTCAGGACCAGGGAATCCTCCACACCTGCCCGCCTCCTGTCCCCCAAAAACAGTACTTCTGTCTTGTCAGGATTCAACCTCAATCTGTTAGCCGCCATCCATCCTCCAACCGCTTCCAGACACTCACACAGGACCTTCACCGCCCTCACTGGTTCTGATTTAAAAGAGAGGTAGAGCTGGGTATCATCCGCATACTGATGAACACCCAGCCCAAACCTCCTGATGATCTCTCCCAGCGGCTGCATGTAAATGTTGAAAAGCATGGGGGAGAGGACAGAACCCTGAGGCACCCCACAAGTGAGAGCCCAGGGGTCTGAACACTCACCCCCCCCCCCACTTTCTGAACACGGCCCAGGAGGAAGGAGCGGAACCACTGTATGACAGTGCCTCCAGCTCCCAGCCCCTGAAGACGGTCCAGAAGGATGTTATGGTCGATGGTATCAAACGCCGCTGAGAGATCCAGCAGAACTAGGAAACAGCTCTCACCTTTGTCCCTAGCCCGCCGGAGATCATCAACCAGTGCGACCAAGGCAGTTTCAGTCCCATGATGAGGCCTGAATCCCGACTGGAATGGATCCAAATGGTCTGCTTCTTCCAGGCGTGCCTGGAGTTGTTCGGCAACCGCTCGCTCAATCACCTTGCCCAAGAATGGAACATTTGAGACTGGGCGATAGTTGGCCATCGTGGCCGCATCTAAAGATGGTTTTTTAAGAAGCGGTTTAATAACCGCCTCTTTCAGCGGGTCTGGGAAGGCTCCCTCACGGAGGGAAGCATTCACCACCCCACGAAGCCCATCGCCCAGTCCTTCCCGGCTAGCTTTTATAAGCCAGGATGGGCAAGGATCCAGGAGACAGGTGGTTGGTTTCACTCGTCCAAGCAGCCTGTCCACATCCTCGGAGGTAACAGATTGGAATTGATCCCACTCAACTTGACTAGACAGAACTCTAGCACTCTCCCGCCCCGGCCCTGCTCCCACGGTGGAGTCTACTTCTTCCCGAATCTGAGCGATTTTATCTGCATAGGGCTCACAGCATAGGGCTGAGAATTGGAGAGACAGCCAATGGCAGCCATCTGTTTACTCTTAGAACATAGAAGAACATAGCCCAGAAGCAATCAAAAACATGGAACAATGTTAACACTATAATCTTGATTTAAGAGCTGACTTTCCTTCCTGCAGCTCCTGGGATAATTTTAACATTCTGTTTTCTTTCAGATGAGAAATGTCGCAGTTTCATTGAGCTTTCACCTCCAGCAGAGAGAGGTAGGAATAAGTCCCACCCCAGACTGGTTTGGACCAGTGCAACCTTTAGAATGGGCATGATCCCATTATCAAGAACAGCTGTATCTGGATATTTGCCATTTGTTACTTTTTTGGCAAAGCACTTCTGTCTCATGACATGCTTCTGTTTTATGACTTTTGATGCTGAGACTTCTTGCTTCTTTTTCCCGTTTCTCATTTCTCCACATGGATTTATTTGGGCTTGGTAACTAAAATAGCAATGAAACATGGTTAAGCAACATGTTTGAACATCTGAGAAAGCCTGAGTAGATGCTCAGCGTCTAGCATTGAGCAGTCTAAAATTATTATCATTATTATTATTATTATTATTATTATTATTATTTATTTATTTATTTATTATTAGGCATGGGTCAAAAGTTAATTGAATTTAAATCCCACTCAAATCCACAACACAGTTAATCATGACTAACATTCCATTGAATTTATTGAGAACTAAATTCAGACAGGTTTTTTTTTTCTGGATGCAACCCACTATAAGTTGAAACCTGTCAAAAATCCCAGAGTTCTTTATTAAGCAGGTGGATGTTGGTCATTCTCTGATCAGCAGGCCTCTGTGATCTTTATTTAAACTTATTTTCAGTGCTATTAGGATCCATATAACCATATAGCCATTCCATGCCTACCCAAAGGCTCAAACAAGCTTCATGTAGCTTAAAAGGTATGGCAATTAGCTGATAGAAATGGTGCACTACTCTAACTCCTCCATGTTGAAGGTCCTGAGGTCTGGTGTTCTCCCTTTTCAAGCCTCTGTACTCCTTATTTCATCTTATAATTTGGCTTTCGCTCCTCCTGACTAGGTTTCCAGATCCTGCTCTTTCCAATTACCTGTGTTGTTGGTCTGGGTGCCATCTAATGGCTAGTGTGGATTTCCATTCCAGGGCTGTTATTTTTGATCCATTGGCCTTTCATTAGAGTGTTGTGAATGTCTGGCTGCTAAATAAATAGAGCAGGCCTGTGCACAGGATCCCTGGGTTTCCTACTGGGTCCCTGGGTGTAGATGATGATGATGATGATGATGATGATTTATTATTTATACCCCGCCCATTTGGCTGGGTTTCCCCAGCCACTCTGGGTGGCTTCCAACAGAATATTAAAATACAATAGTCTATCAAACATTAAAATCTTTCCTAAACAGGGCTGCCTTCAGATGTCTTCTAAATGTCTGGTAGTTGATTTTCTCTTTGAGATCTGGTGGGAGGGTGTTCCATAGGGTGAGTGCCACTACCGAGAAGGCCCTCTGCCTGGTTCCCTGTAACTTGGCTTCTCACAGTAAGGGAACCGCCAGAAGGCCCTCAGCACTGGACCTCAGTGTCCGGGCAGAACGATGGGGGTAGAGACGCTCCTTCAGGTATATTGGACCAAGGCCATTTAGGGCTTTAAAGGTCAGCACCAACACTTTGAATTGTGATTGGAAACTTACTGGGAGCCAATGTAGGTCTTTCAAGACCAGTGTTACGTGGTCTCGGTGGCTGCTCCCGGTCACCAGTCTAGCTGCCACATTCTGGATTAGTTGTAGTTTCCGGGTCACCTTCAAACTTAGCCCCACATAGAGTGCATGGCAGTAGTCCAAGCAGGAGATAACTAGAGCATGCACCACTCTGGCGAGACAGTCTGCGGGCAGATAGGGTCTCAGCCTGCGTACCAGATGGAGCTGATAAACAGCTGCCCTGGACACAGAATTGACCTGCACCTCCATGGACAGCTGTGAGTCCAAAAAGACTCCCAGGCTGTGCACCTGGTCCCAGGCTGTGCACCTGAATTCCCCATTCAGGACCAGGGAGTCCTCCACACCTGCCTGCCTCCTGTCCCCCAAAAACAGTACTTCTGTCTTGTCAGGATTCAACCTCAATCTGTTTGCCGCCATCCATCCTCCAACCACCTCCAGACACACAGGACCTTTACCACCTTCACTGGTTCTGATTTGAAAAAGAGGTAGAGCTGGGTATCATCCGCATACTGATGAACACTCAGCCCAAACCCCCTGATGATCTCCCCCAGCGGCTGCATGTAGATGTTAAAAAGCATGGGGGAGAGGACAGAACCCTGAGGCACCCCAAAGGATGGTCCTTTGTTTGAAGAAGCCCTGTTATTTGAAGGGCTACCTGGCTTAAAGGTAAAGAATTATAAGAAGAGTTGTCCACCACCAGTTAACACATGGGCAGGAGGCTGAGCGGGTGCACAAATCACTTGGTCACAGTCTTCCTTCCACAGTGAGGTGTATGTTATTTCTCTTCAAATTGTGGTCACTGTTTCTCAATGCGCATCTATACAAATAGAGTAGCAAACACAAATTGAATACAAATCTGTGTCTTATTTATGGGGCAATGCATATTATCTGTTTTGGTGATGCATTAGGTGACCATCCTACCTGCACGTCTTGCAACCTACCAACTTATAAATGCAGTCTATCCGCCATGTTTACCTTACTGGTTTGGCTGCCTTCCAGCGTAAGAGGAAGAGAGCAGACTTCAGCTCTTCCAGCCTGTATCCCTGACTGATTTGTCTTTTCTGGTTGCACACAATAGGTATCCTCTGGTTGTCGCTTGGATCAGAGATGATTTACATAAGCTTGCTGCTCATTAGTTTCATCCTCCTGCTGGTGGAGATGTTGTACACAGGGAACCCAGTTTGTGGGCTGAAGCTCAATGCCTTTGCTGCTGTCTCCTCTGTCTTGTCAGGTGAGTGCCTCTCCCACTTTGGCATGGATGAGGAACGGGGGGGATTCATTAAGAGCACACATAAGCAGGGCAAAGGCAGCTGGGAGCGTGAAGGGAAATGAGATGTGAGAAGCTGCTTTATTTCAAGTCAGATTATTTATCCATCTAGCTCAATATGAAATACACCATGGATAGGGAACCTGTGGCCCTCTAGATGTTGTTGGGCCAGAACTCTCAACTTCCCTGACCATTAGCCACACTGGTTGGTGGCTGATGGAAGTCTGAGTCCAACAAATATCTGGATGGCCACAGGTTACCTATCCGTGGTCTACACTGGCAGGAAGCGGCTCTTCAGAGTTTATGATGGTGCACATTCCCAGATGTAAAGGAGATGCTCTATTTCTGAGCTACAACCTTCTCCACAAATGAAAGGATGGAGAAAAATGCAACAGAAAAAGGAAATAAGAGGGTAGAAACTGAGAACAGAGGGGCATTAGAGGCTAGAACTATGTTAATCCCATCAGAGAAGCATTTCCTAAGAACATCAAGCAAATATTTCTTGTACCATCTGAATTGTGGCTTTGGGTGGATGACCTTCTTTCCTTTCTCTATAGGCCTACTGGGGATGGTGGCTCACATGATGTACAGCCAGGTTTTCCAGGCAACTGTTAACCTGGGGCCAGAGGACTGGAGACCGCACTCATGGGACTATGGTTGGGCCTTCTAGTATGTGCAATATTCATTTACTAAAATATGTTTGCCACTTTTCTTAAAAACAAATCAAAACACTTAACACTTGATTGATTGATTGATTGATTGAATTTATACACTGCCCTATACTCACAGGTCTCAGGGCAGTTCACAGAATAAAATCAAAATATAAAACCACAAAATACATAATCAAAATAAGAGTAACAACCCAATAACATAGACAGCTACTTTTACGGGCCCCTCCACTGCTGTTTTATTGCAGGTGTCTTCTGCAACATGTTCTTGACCCAATAATGCATTAGCGGTGGGTGAATTTATTCTCCTTTAGTTTCTTCTGAGATGCCTCCCCAATGCTACCACATGTTGCTGCCTGGAGGGGCAATAGTGTAACACAAGTGCAACAAAAAATAAACCAGGACTTTTGCATGCAGCCAAGGAAACAGAGTTATTCCAGTGGAGTATTGCACACCCCTAATTTTCACCAACTCTCAGCCATTTGCCAGGTTTGTCAAAATCACATGTAAATTGTGCAGCTGACTCCACAAGAGTCCTGAGTGTTGAGCAAACTGCCAATCCTGGCTATTAGCCCAAAACCGCAGACAAAATCTGACGCAAAGCCCTGTGATCTTCATCCTTAATAACAAACTAGGGGGCGAGGGACAAGTTGTCAGTACAATGTCAGTAAACAGAGAAGCATCACAAAGGCGGACAGCCCAGAACTGGGCCTTGCAAGCAAGAGATGGTTCTCCAGAGGTATTTAAATCACCCCAGAATGATTTGGTGGGCTGGGGTTTTTGTAAATGCTGTGAATTAATTTCTTGAACATGGGTAACTAAGGGGTAAAGGTAAAAGTAAAGGAACCCCTGACCATTAGGTCCAGTTGCGGATGACTCTGGGGTTGCGGCACTCATCTTGCTTTACTGGCCTAGGGAGCCTGAGTACAGTTCATGTGGCCAGCAGGAATTAAGCCGCTTCTGGTGAACCAGAGCAGCGCACAGAAACACCGTTTACCTTCCCTCCGGAACGGTACCTGTTTATCTACTTGCACTATGATGTGCTTTTGAACTGCTAGGTTGGCAGGAGCAGGGACCGAGCAACGGGAGCTCACCCTGTCGCAGGGATTCAAACCGCCGACCTTCTGATCAGTAAGCCCTAGGCTCAGTGGTTTAGACCACAGCGCCACCCGCGTCCCGCAACTAAGGGGTAATTCACATGAATTAAAATTGGTCCTAGCTGTGAGGCAAGCACAGTATGCAGTACTCTGTAAAATATATATGCTGTCATCAAGCGAAGTGGTCCTTTGATTGCTGTATTGAAGGGCAGATCAAGTTTGAGAAGAGGGACCATAGTTCCACAGTAGAGCACATGCAGACAGCTCATGGTTTGATCCCCACCAACTTCAGCTTAAGCCAGGGATGGGGAATTTGTGCCTTCACATGTTCTTGGATTCCAGCTCCCAGCAGCCACAGTCAGCATGCCCAAGAATTATAGAAGGTGTCATGCAATAGCATCTGCAGAGCTGTAGGTCATGAGCTAAATGATCTTGGGTAGAAAGCTGGGTATGATGTCTGCCCAGAGTCCTGATGGAGCACCACCAGTCCACAACCCAGAGGCAGATGGACTATTGGTTTGACTTAATATAAACCCCTCCATGTCCTTTTATTGCACATTCATGGTAATTTGTGCTCATGATGCTGTTGGGGAAGTCACACGTGAGCCCGCTTACACCTGCAAGCCTGTTGGGCTGGTCACACTGCTTCGCTTCCATCAGTGCACATCCTGTAACTTTATCCATCCACCATTGTTAACTATCAGAAGAAAGGACACAAATAAGACCCTTCTTCTCCCCTCTCGCCCCCCTCTCTGTCTGTTTCTCTTTTCCAGTATGGCCTGGGCCTCCTTTACTTGCTGCATGGCCTCTGCCGTCACCACCCTGAACACATACACCAAAACCGTGCTGGAGTTCAAGCGCAACCACCAGAAAGCCTGCGATGGGAGCCTCATGGTAGACCAGTCCCAGCACCACCAGTGCTTCTTCCCGCCTCAGTACCAGCAGCGAGAGCCACTGGGCGGCTTCTACCCTCACCGAGAAAAACCGCTCCACTCCGTCTCTGAAGGAGTCGACTTCTACTCGGAGCTGCAGCAGAAGGTGCTGCAGAGGGAGCCCGACCTAGAGATGAACGAGGTCCTGGGGAAATCTGGTGGGGAGGATACCTGTTAGGATGGGGAGAGAGAGAGGGCTCGGTGGGACAGTCAAAAGAGAGAGAGAGCTCTAAACCAAGCTTTAGCCTCCTCCCCTCGAGGTTCTCACTTCTTTTCATTTGCTCTGCTGGGGAATTCAATGTGGGTGGGAGTTAGGCAGCCACTGACATGGATGCATCTGACCATAGGAACCTGCCTCTTTCCATCCTGCTCAGCGCTGTCTGCACACACTGGCTGGCAGCAGCTCTCCAGGGTTTCAAATAAGGTTATTTCCCAAAGGTACCTGGGGGTGCCAGGGACTGAGACTGGGCCCGTCTGTCTGTGCTCTGCCACTATGAGCCAGATAGGAAATGGGATGTTACTCAGGCCTTTACATTGGGACTGGGTTTTAAAATACACGAATAGCCACGGAGAGGGATCAAATGGGATCCACAATGTAAGGGAAGCCTTTGCTCTGGTCACAATCTTACTCCAAATCAGGGGGGCTTAATGCTTGCTATTTGCAACGGGGAGGAGAGCTCTTGTTGGTCCCAATGGAAGCCTTCCTCCCACTGCAAATAGCAGGCATGTGAATTTAGAGTGTGACGGTGGCAGCAGCAAAAGCCACCCCACCATGCTACGATTACCATCTAGACCACCCTTGTCCCCAAAGTATCCTTGCCACTTTAAAAATAGAACACAGCAGGCACGCAAGAGGAGTACAACAGGAGTACCATCACATCCAGCTTGGTCCTGAGGAGGTGCAGGGCACTGAAGCTCAACACGGCTACACAGCAGGAAGTGTTACCTTGAGATGTTGAACCGCAGAAGAGAGTGACGGCATCTAACCCTGATGCAAAGGAAACTGCAATGTGCACAGGACTTGGTATGCTAATTAAACAGCACAATCGAATTTCCTTCCTTATTTGGGATTGTAGATCACTTTTCTGGAGGGAAATATTGCAGGATGGTAGACCTTGATGCCAAATGCAGGTGTATGTAGAGGGCATTGGCATCCCTGCCTTAGATTCAGCGAGGTCCACTCTGACTAATTTGATCTGTTGAAACATGGCAGCGCTGGCCAGCATTTGGATCATAATAAATCAAATTCCTGTTTAATAAAAACCCTGGAACTTCTGAATGAGCAGGTCCTCCACAATGAATGATTCTTTGCTTGTTTCCAATTTCTAACCATCATAACTTTTGTAAGATTTGCATCCAGGTAGGAGGGAGTGGGGGGATGCAAAGAAAGCTTAATAATTCTCTTGGTTGGTTTCAACCCAAAACATCCCGATAAACCCCATTTTTAAAATCAAGAGAGTTTCCAAATGTATTTATTTTAAATATTTCTTAATATTTAAACCAGAAGATTCACCAGAAGATTACAAGGCCATGGAAAACAGCTTAAAAAAACTATGGACACAACTTCTAAATGCAATGAATAAAATGGCATAGATGTAAAACACCAGCGTCAGATAACAAAATAAAAAGCAGGTTAAAAAGGCAAAACTTAAAAAGAGCAAAAAGACGACATTCCAGAGGGACAAGAATGGGAAGATGTTCCCACACCTGTGTGCCTCCATTCATGTTTAGTCACCCAATCTCCCTCCAAAGATGGTTCCCTCTCTCTCACCCTCTTGATGCCTTACTTGTGTGAAAGGGTACCATGAGAAGCAGGGCCAGTCCCTGAAGGGGTCACAAAGACTAGCCAATCAGCAGCATGCACCATTCTGCTCAAAGGCTGGGCAGAAGTCTGTGTAGGTGTCACAGTGCAGTGTGCATGCTCACCATGGTGGATTCACCAGGAAAATTTTGTACATCTGTTCATAGCAGGACTCTTGCCAGAAGCTATCAAATTCACTCTCTTCCCAGAATCCCCTTCAATTCGCTCAAAGAAGCTAGGAACAGCAAGTCACACACCAGAAATGTGCTGTACATGATCTTTATTTATCCCATCATGGTTCACAGTTCAAATAATATACAGACAAGATCATTATTTAAAGTGCACACAAGACGTGGAGGGGGGAAAATTCACATTATGGAGGGCCCAGTGTCACCAAGCAATACAAACCAAGTGGATGCATTAAAGGACGCAATGGAGGGCATGTGCCATTTCAAGTAGATGTTGCAACATTTGCCAGCTAGGGCTGAGGAGCATGGGAGTTCTACCTACTGAGGAAACTCTAGAACCAATTTCTATGCCTTGAGCAAATACCTTTATTTCTAAGCAAGGGCCACGCCTAGGAGACGGCAGGGAGAAGACAAGTGCTATGCGTTGTGCTTGTATTTAGAAAAGTATAGACTCAGGCTCCTATT
Source organism: Podarcis filfolensis (assembly GCF_964270895.1). Classification (NCBI taxonomy): domain Eukaryota; kingdom Metazoa; phylum Chordata; class Lepidosauria; order Squamata; family Lacertidae; genus Podarcis; species Podarcis filfolensis. Next base: position 42,907,870 of record NC_139612.1, on the reverse strand, counting down.
CTACTTATACAAACTCTTCAAAAGCTCAGGGATTAAAAGGGGAAAGGTGGAATGAGGCCCTGCCTCTGGGATTGGTATCATGATGAAAGCTAATGAAGAAACATTTACAAGAGATGCAATATGGCTATGTACAGGTTGTAATTTGTGTGGAGCCAACAAGAGTGGCTTCTCCCTCACTGTTACCACAGCGCTAGTCCTGATCCAGCATCAGCGGTTTAATCATTGGGAAAATATAGTGGAGGGAAGGGAAACTTTACAACAAGGATGCGAAAGATTGCTCACTCTCACTTGCTACCTCCTATTTGCAGCTGCATCTCCCAGTGCAAAAGCAGCCAGCAGAGCAACAGTCGAGTACATCAGATTGCAGACTGCTCCTGGTCTAATTAATTTCACGGCTAAAGAAAATAACTGAATTATGAAACATGGCTGAAAGAGTGAAGGAGTCTTGTGCCATGTAAAACAAACCATTTTTGCCAACAGGCAAAAGGAGAGGAAATCTGAACAGCTGAACAGGCTTTTATTCCCAGCTAGAAAAGAGGAATATCTTAGACAACTTTAACACAGGAAAGGGAGTGTTAATGAAGAAGCTGTTTCAGAGCTTTTGTGCATTGCTCCAGGAACATAGTTGGTTTTCCCACATACAACGATGAATCACAGAGCTGCCTATAACAACACAGCCTGAGGTTCTCCTACAATCAGAGCACTGGGCAGACTAAACATATTCAGGAGAAAATTTAGTTTTGGACACAATCCAGTAGACAAAGTAAAGATAAGCCTATCTAAACAAACTCCTGTTCCATAGGGTGGGGAATGTATATTACATACATCCCTCTGCTAGGTAAGAGATGCTCCCATAGGATGCTCTATGTATACTCTAGCCAACAATAGCTTCTAAACATAAACATCATAACTGGGTATTCCTAGTGACTTGGTCACAACACCTGCTAGCCTGTTTTTGCCAGAGGCAGAGCTCAATGCTAATCGTACATCTTTGTGCAGATGTTGGAACCCTTCTTGAAAAGAGACAACACTTAGTAGGGTTGCAGTAAGTATGGGGCATTGCAAGCCCATGGAATGTTTCAGGCATTGCTTGTTTGCCGCTACAGACAATTTACACGAGCACTGCAATGGAAGCTTTGTTATCCTTTGATTATACGAAACTATGGTAGACCCTCGAACAGGTGATCCTAGCACGGTTCAGAAAAGGGGAGATTTGAGAATGGGACACAGACTTTTAGTTAAACAGCACCAAACCCAGCCTGGCTCTGACCGAAGGTAGGAGTGTATGCAATCGTTCAGCACTAAAGGGCACAATGCCTCTCAGGTTCGGGAGATGTGGGGTGGAGAAAGGAAAAACTGAACGGGACACAGCAATGACCATAACCCAACACCCTTCAGATCTTGTTGGACTACAGCTCCCAACATCCCTGACCACTCTGGCTGGAGCTGATGGGAGCTGAACTCCATCTTTGAGAGCCATGAGTCATCTTTGCCCAGTCCTAAAACAAAAGAGAAGAAAGAACCGAAAGAACTCAAAGGATGAAAGTTAGGAGCCAAGGCCACACTATGCAGAGTACGTTGCTATGCGTTTAAGATAAAGTAGGAGCTTCCTGAAACACTTCATAAATTAAAAATACAATATATAAATACACACACACACACATATATATATACAAACACACACTCTAGTGTCTCTGCATAAATTTGTATGTTCAATCTACCCGGAAGGAAAGATGTAGGCAGGGAGCAGCAACGAACAGGTCAAGCAGCATTCCATCAAGTCAGGATGCCAGAGGGTCTCCGCCAGTCCAGCCTCCCAGCACTAGGTGGCCATTCACAAGGGTGAGTAGCAGCTAGTCTTTCAGGCTCCTTCCTTAACGCACTGATTGCATCACGAAGTCTGGCTAACCATCTTGGCCTGCTGAGATCGAGGCCCACGGTTTTGTCACGTTGCTCAGAAAGCCCGAGGAAGCAAATGGCTAGAACTGGGGGGAGAGGGAGAAAATGGGTGTCAGTCAGGCACAGCGAGGCTGCCTGCAGGTTTCTGCAGGGCCTTAGGCCAGAAGGGCAGGGTGCTCTTGCTTTAAGTGAAGCACAGTCAAATCAATGAGAACAGCAACAGTGTGTCAGCGGGAGGGAAGGAGGACAGGACCTCCTCTCGCTTTGCAAAAAGCTGAGTCAGGCTGGAGGGAGCCCACAAAGACTTACTGACTCAGAATCTGCATGGGGGGCCCCCTTGCAAGGGAAAAGTGTGCCCAGCATCTCCCTACATCAGGGTTTGGTATCAGTCACTAGCATTAGCCTCATATGTAGCCTTGAATCTAGCTGTGATTTGTGCAACCAGGGAAAAAAGAATCAGTTGTAGGAATCATTTCATTTCGGAAAGAAGCAGTAGGCCCATCAGACATTGCTATTCGCTTTCTTTGCAAAAGGGCAGCCCTTTCGATTCCCCTCCCTCTCACGTGCACATCTTTCCCAAAGACCTCTTCAAATCATCTCACCTTGTGAGCAAAATCAGTAAATTTGATCCTGGAGAGAAAGCGTCTCAATTCCCCGCGGTTGATTTTGGGGTCACTCTCCTTCAGGGGTACCTCTCGGCTCTGCGTCATCAGGGCCCACCTCAGGCGGAGTTTACTGACCGACAGAAACCCTGGCTGGTGCTCAGAGGTGGGGCTTGTGGTCACGGTGATATAAAATGCGTCTTTTTGAAGATCATTGATTCCAACTGGCAGATGCAAAGGGAAAAGGAAACACTGGGGTGTGCTCACAAATTAAGCAATTAACTGCATTCAGATCAGATGACCAGGCTAACTTCCACTGGCTATTTCTAACTGTGCAGGGCTTGGCTTCTACTTATAGAAAAAAATCCAATCACAGTGCTCTGCGGTGTGGAGCTCTGCAATGAATACAAATGTCTCTGCAGAACCTGATATGAAGGTTGCAGCCGCAACCAGCATTTCTGGCTCTAGCGAACACGGTTACAAGTGGCAAGTTACAAGTGCAATATAAAAATTAGAAAACCAGCCGCATGTCAGTGGCAGGTGGACCAGGGGCAAAAGGGGAGCAATGGATAGGACTTTTATCTTTATACATGAGGCTGTTTTCTGCCACACAAAAACCAGAGGTTTATACACACGTGCCCCACCATCCTCCACCTAGGCAAGCAAGAGGACATATTCCACCTAGGCAAAAGCACTCCCTGAGAGTGTGGCACAGGGCTGGTGAGGGGTGTGGCCAAGAGAGAGAAGGTGTGGCTTGGGAAAGGGGCGTGGCTCTAGGGAGAGTTGCAAGGGTCAGACCGAGAGGTCTGGAGGGCTGCATTCAGCCCTAGTACCTGAGGTTCCTCACCCTGCTTTAGATGACAGGGGGAAATTATGCAACCCACTTTTCTCAGAGTGGCTGGAGCCACCCAGATGGGTGAGGTAGAAATAATAAATTATTATTATTATTATTATTATTATTATTATTATTAGGCTATCAGCCAAGTTGTAGGCATACATGGAACAATTTTTAACAAGCCCCATGAGCAAGCTAGAAAGGAAGACAGCAGAACCACCATTACCCACCATAAATTGGGAAGGCATTAAGCCTCTACTTCAGGCATCCCCAACCTTTGGCCCTCCAGGTGTTTAGGACTACAATTCCCATCATCCCTGACCCCTGGTCCTGTTAGCTAGGGATCATGGGAGTTGTAGGCCAAAACATTTGGAAGGCCACAGGTTGGGTATGCCTGATCTACTTGAACCTGTGTGTGTGTGTGTGTGTTTATTTTTCCCTACACCTGTGCATACTTACTGGACGAAGCAGTCACTGTGCCTGTTGTGTTGCTCAGGTCCAAGAGGACTGTAGGGAAACTGGGATGAAGGAGATAAAGATGGTGAACTCTTGGGCTGGGCTCCTACAACAACAACGACAAAGTCATGAATCATCCATTTCCTCTGTAAATTTCTTGGGTTTGTTTGCTTTCTATCGTGGGGGCCTCTCAACCACGGCATTTGTCATCATTGCAATCATACGCCTCTTAACTTTCAGTTAAAACCAGCCCACGGCATGTTCACTACCACTTAGGAAGTTGCACCAAACAATGTTCATCTTCTCCCTTAGCTTTACAGTGCCTGTGAGAAGTATAGTGTTAGTTTTCACTCGCTACAATTTCCAGGTTTCTTTGGGGGAAACCATAAGAATTAGCTGTTTGTGATTTAGATACGCTCTTAAAAGTTAGAGAGCTGAAGCTGGGAGGCAGTAATTTGTCTGAGACCATGTCTGGTGTAGGCTTATACCTATCTATGTTTTCAGGAGTGCCAGTTTACCTGCTGGTTAGCACTGGTTCATGGAAGTTAACACGGATGGCAATACTGATCTCACCCAGTAGAACTCAGCGGATTTTCAAGGTGGGAACTAAATGAAAACTGGTGCCAGGAAAGGTTTCTGCTTTATTTCATAGAGCAGGGGTGGCCAACTCCCAAGAGACTGCAATCTACTCACAGAATTAAAGACTGGCAGTGATCTACCCCCTTTTGGGGGGTTCAGGTCCAAGTTGTTGAGCTCTTTTTAGAGATAAGAAAAACCCCATTTTTGGAAGGTGCAGGGCAAAAAAAGGGGAACCAAACTTGTTGAGCTTCTTTGGGGGGGAGACAGTGATCAACCAGTGATCTACCACAGACGTCCAGTGATCTACCAGTAGATCACGCTCTACCTGTTGGACGTATCTGTCATAGAGAGTCTCTTGTTTAGCCCTGTCTTCCATGCTCATTGCAGCTATCTGGTGCTACCACTGGGAGGTAAAACTCAGCCAGTGTTAAGAAGAGACATCCCGGAGATCAGAGAATGTAAGTGATTCTCTCCACAGGCTAAGATCTCATCTTTCTGCTGTGCATAGACTCTTGCATACTCTCAAAATGCAGTGCAGAGCCATCTTAAAGGAGAGTGGAGTCTCTCTATGACCTTTACACCCAAAGAAGCAATGCTTTTACATGACACCAGGAGGCTTGGCTACAATGCAGAAATCCAATCGGAGAGCCACATGGATGCTGCTGGATGAAAAGCAAGCACAAATGCAGATTTTGCAGAAAGCATGGACCAAGCGTTTGTACAGCTAGGGAGGTAGCAGATTCTAGGCACAATGTAGCTTGTTCTGGCTAACAAGGAGGTCTCACCTAAGCCTTTGTAAACACTCCCAGAAGCACTGTTTCATTTGCTTCGTGATGTGTGCTTCTCTTGCATAAGCACACTGTACCAAAGCTTTCCCCAGTAAGACTGTGTGGGACCTGACAAACAGGTCCTGTTCGACAATGTTCTAATTTTGTGGATCTTACAGAGGTAGCAGGAATTTGAAAAATCAACCAGGCATGTAAGTTCAATAGCAGCCCTCTCCCCGATGACAGATCTGAGCACCAGGATAATTGAAGAGGATCAAAACACACACACGTACTGCACAAGGCTGAACCTGTGTCAAGCGCCACCCAAAAACCTATTTTCAGACGAGGGCTGAGTCCTGGAAATATGTGAAGTCGAAAAGGAAAGGGAAAATGTCAATGAGCACCTGCAGAATGCCTTTCCTCATTGGCTGTGTAACCATAGCCTGTCCACAAACATACCTGGCTTCCAGGGCCAATGGACTAAAGCCACATCCCCCTTTACTTGTCGGAAACAAAACCCCTACACAATGCCTCCTCTAATCCGGGGAGCTGGGCTCTCACTTACCAAGCTTTTTAAGAGAGACTGCTTCTCATTAGCCCAGAAGAGAAAGACAGATTTTTTGTCCAAAGTCATCACCGAGAGGGCGTCTGTTTTCTTCATGTGACATGGTAGCTCAGAGCTCCAGATCTTTTCTCCTGATTTACCATCCACCACTAGCAACTGAAAAGGAAGAACCCAAGAGTCCAACAGATGGGAAGAGACAGGGAAAGGAGAAAAGAAAAATAAGATATGGAATCCCAAGGATTAAAAATTGAGCCTCCATATTCAGAGGCACTATTAGCAGATTAGCTGTTGCTGGAGGCCTAAATCACAGAGCTTTCCACCCCTCTCACATTGTGCTTATGAGGAGCATCCAGCAGGGATTTTAATATATAATCTTTCTGCATTCAAAAAAGGTGGTCCCTCTAACCTGCAATCCAAAATGGTCCACTTCAATCTATGAACTCAGGCTCAGAATGGATGTAATTTTAAATGTGTATTTGTGTTGAATGTGCATAGATTTGTTTTTGTTTAATGCAAATAGCAACCAGTGGTGTGGACTTGTGGGGGCAGGGGTTGATGACTATTGGGATCAGATGTGACATCTACTGTGTTTCAGGTAAAAATCCCTTCTGTGAGGTTGCTATTTGCATTGGGAGCAGCTTCAAGTGCAGTGATTTTAAATCCCTGACCTTCAGGGGCTGCTATTTGCACTTAGAAAAACGTACCCATTAAATGCAAAGATGCATAGTCTAGTTTGGCCCTCACCTTCCATAACAGTGAATTCCCCCTGCCCATTACTTGTAAACTACTTGCAGCTATTACCTCCTGATACTGTTACTAACAGCAAAACTGTGACGTGTCGTCCTTAGGTTGCTATCCTATATGAATGTACCAGGTGGTAATCGCCACTAGACAGAGTTGGGATTTCTTCTATGTAAAGATGCACAGAACTGTGCTGTTCTCTAGAGTGCTAGTGAACGTACCTGTTTCGTGATGTTGTTTGCCATCTGAGCCTGAAGCAGGAAGTCCAAGGTTTGATCATCACTGAAGTAGCCTGGGGAAGGCTGGCTGCAAAAAAATGGAGAGAGCAACTGTCAAAATGAGAGCGCGCCAAATAAAGCATCCAAAATGAGCCCATCCACACCCTCAGAGGCAACACTTCCTTTCACCAGAACTCATCTGCATTCCTGCACACCCAGGCTTTGCCAAAAGAGATCAGGTTGCTCATCCATCAAGTGTGCTATTCTGGCATGGGCAAAAGACCATTTGTTGATGCAGCAGAGGAAGAAGAGAAGGAAAAAGGCAGACAATGGAGCGCAGGCCTCCAAAACCAATTACTCACCAACCATACACAATGAGAGAAAACTCTGAGCTGATGTAATTGGTTCATCACCCTGAAAGCATGCAGTTTTATTACCCTCATCCTTTGCATGCACACATTTCATTAACTATCCTGACATCCTCCAGACCTTTAAAAATGTGCCAATAGGTCCGTGAAAACCAATATAAATTTCTCCTTGTCACGTGAGCTCCGCAGAAGCTTACCACTGATTGTAATATTAATTGTATGTTTATTTTACCATTCCTCACCATCTTATCCTCACAACAATGCTATGAGGTAGGTTAGGCTGTGCAGTACGTCACCCAATGAGTTTCATGGTTGAGTGGGGATCTGAACCTGGGACTCCTAGATTGTAGTCTGGTGCTCTTCATATCTGCACTACACTGGCTGCAGCAAACTGCTTATTTGGCTAATTCATAAACATGAGAGCAGCCTCCGTTGAAAACAATCGTGCTTGAGGTGGCATGAGAGCTATCACCTGTGGCGTCTGGTCTGTGGCAGCAGTTTCACATGAGCACATCATCAAGTAGTGAACATGTGAACACTCACCCAAAGACCAGGCACAACGGAACCTTTTGTGTGCACTGAAATGTCCCAAGCTGTGCGAAAGCTAAAACGAAAACCTCTTCAAATGCTGCTAGCACTGTGACTCTTGCTGTCCTGTCTAGACTTCATGGCCCACAGTGATCCAACTGGGTTGCAGTCAACATTGTGTGAGATAAAAGCAGCTTCGTCCCCCTCCTTCTCCTGCAACACCCAAACAGACTTCTGAGGAAGGACCTCCAGAAAATTCTGGGCTGTGTCCAACAGAGTTGCAGTGGGAGAATAGCCTGAATCAGGCAGAGGAGTCTTGCACTACTCATGTAACAATCCCGATTTGGGAAAATTCCCCACCTACCTCTCACTGCAGTCAACTGGGCTTCCCAAAGGAGGAACTCCCCTAATCTTGGTTCTGCTATCAAGAAGATTGGCTAGGTAGTTTAAGTAAGCAGAGAGCCAGAATGGATTGTCTTCACAGTGTCTGTGTCATTCTTTACTTTTTATTACTTATATGGAATTCAGAGTGTCCATTCAAAGCAGGTTGCAACCATAAATGCAAACGTAAAAACATTGGGATCAAACACTTGTCCAACTTAACGTGTTTTAAGCTGCTCTGAGATGCTCTGTTGTGGACATTTGCAAATAGCCAGGGGAAGGGTGTTCCACTGCTGTGGATCACCAATCTGGAGAAAGAGACAGGGTGGCAAATAGGATGTCCTCCTCCATCAGACTTTTGGAGTATGGGCGGAGTATATACGAGAATGCAGAAGCTGCGGATAGAGCCCTTCCAAGCAAAAACAAAAGCAAATCTCAGTAACCTGTCAATGTGCTGCTGCTTCAGATCCCAGCGTGGCTCCAAGTCTTGTCCCCGCAGCAAGGTCAAACCATGCTCCGTAGTCACAAGGAGGTCACTGCAGTTACCATCTGGAGACTTTACTGCCTGCAGGAACTCAACACCTCCACTGGGGGAGGCAGAGAGCAAATGTGAAGTGACTGGGCATCCATATTACTGCATTCTATCATTTATTTAGTCATTTTGTTTTATAAACTTCCACCCTGCCTATTTTCACCAAATGAACTCAAGGCAGCTTACAAAGCACACCTTTGTAATTCATCAGATTTCAAGCAACGTAACAAAGAAACAGTGTTAAAAGAATAAGATAATCATACAGAAAAGCACACGAGCCTGACCTTTGGAGAGTTTGTAAGTAAACCATTTTTAACTTACCAAATGTGTAGTCTTTTCCTATGCTAGGGAAAGAGGGAAATTCTGGAACTCACTTAGAAGGGCATATCTTAAAGAAAGTCTAACAGCCTATATTTACATACTTTGCTGAATATTTTGTGACTCTGCTGGGATTCTCTCACCAAAGAGTACTTGCCCCAAGTTTGGATCTTGGCATCCAGGAATCCATTTTTATGTGCATATTTGTGTGTGTGTGTGTCACCAACACACCAAAGGAACAGCATACAGAATTCTGCTGTCAAGACATTCTGTGCTGAACTACAGAGACAGCCAAATATTCCTTAACTTTGAACAATTACAGTTCTCTAAAAAAAGGTGTAGAGATACCAAAGGTTATCAACTTCAACCCCTTTGTCTTATGGCAAGGCATTATTATATCTGTGAAAAACACTCCTGGCAGCTGGGTATACCTAACTGAAGAGCCTGTCATCTCCATATGCAAAGTAATTCACAGGCTATCGAGATGAGATTCAGGAAGCCTATGTTCTACACGGTGGAAAGGAGATCATAGCTCACCTGTAGATGTCAATAAGTTCTGACAAATTGATGGACCGGCGCTTCTCCCACTCTGGCTCCTCACGCTGCAGAACTGGTGGGAAGCTATCTCGGTTTCTTGCTTGAGCAAAGATATCACGCAAGGCGACTGCCTGGACATTACCTAGGTGACAGGAAGGAGCAAAGACTAAAATTCTGATGCATCTCAACAAAGGTAGGAAGCGAATTCAGAAACGGCGAAGGTACAAGGGTTGCTGCAGGGACACTCCTATGAGGGCCTTTCCACATGTTTCATCAAAGTGTGCCTGAGCCATATTCCAGCCACCAGATGAGAATCCTGCTGACCTTTTTTCAGTGGATTCAGTGTTGTCTCCCTGGCAGAAAGAGCTCCTGTACATCAGGTCTTCAAGGCACAAAGAGAAGGGAAAAACCTGAACATCAGCTCAGCAGAATGCATGCACCTTTTCTACACCCACAGTCAAAGCATCATCCAACCACATTCTGGTTTCTGCACAATGCCCATTGTAGTAATATTGATACATGTCCCCAGTTCTCCAAATGGTGAGAGCTCCAGGGGTGGAGCAGGTGCTCCAGGTCTATTTCCTTTGGAATGAGATCACTGGGGGCTTAGTGGCACTTTGGAATGGCTGCACTTGTTTGCAAATATAGGTTGAGTATTTAAAATACTTGGTTAACCACCGCTCGTGACAAGGTTCCAGGGAAGTGAGCAAAAGTGTGAATGATAGCTAATTCACACACAATGTGTAAGAAAATATCCACAGCTTAAGCCACTCCAACAGATATTACTGCCTCACTAGATTTCTAGGGGGTCCACTAGCGCCACATGATTCCTGAAGAAAGTAACTCTGCCCGCTTGAATCTCTCTCACTCTCTATGCCTCTCTCAGTCCGTCCCTCCGAACTGCAGTCTCAGTTCACACAGACAGAGCTGGCATGTCCCTTATCTGCTCCTCTCCTTAGCTATACAATGGACAGCCATTCAGACCAATCTTCCCTACACAAAGCAAACCTGCCCAGCAACACTCATGCAACTGGCTTGCCCCATTCAAGCTGCCTCTTTTTAAACAGCATGGTGGCAGTGGTAGAGTTGGGGATCCTTGAGAGATCGCTCAGATTATTCCCACACTCCCATTACAATATAGTATTCACATGTTCCGGGGGATGGGATGTGACTTTTTACGAAGGGATGGCTGTGTTGCATTCCCCTCCCTCTTTAAAAATAAACAAAACAAAAACTTTCTATGCTTGCAGTCCAATAGCAGAGAGGCATCAAAATGAAAAAGGAAACAAAACAAGAGGTTGACAGAAAGGGAGCACATTGTTGTTAAGGAGAGAAGGAGCTGCCTTACTACTGTCCAACATTTAAGAGAATATAAACTAAATAATACTGCTGACTTGCTGTAGTTAATTTGTATAGCCTTCAAAGAAACAGAAAAATAAATAAATAATAGAGTCTAAACTAAACAAGGCCATAAAGTGCTGCAGAGATGAATGTCACTAATTACATCACACACAAAAACATCCAATTAGTATGAACGTGCTCACAGTGCAACCATACTCTATGCACAATAGCACAGAATGGGCAATTTGAAGAAGAATGTTTTCCCAGGTATAAAATATTGTCTTTTGAGCTCTCAGAAAATGTGTGTGCACTGCACACAAAAAACAGGCCATGAGACAGATGTAAAATGCAACAAATGTTATGGAGCATCATTTCATGCGCTCAATGCCTTCCACATGTGTTTGATTACTGGTTTCCAGAGGGCCTTAAATTGCAGTTCTTCCAATTCCAGGGCATTTATCAACTACAAAGATAGGGCACCTTACCAAAGCCAAACAGGATGTAGATTGCTCCATGGCTGGTGATGTGGGCCTGAGGGCCAATCAGTTTTCCATTTCCATTGATGCTGTACTTTACAGGCCCTCCCACAGGGATTCCGGTTTTACCAGATACCAGGATGAAGCACAAGTCGGGCTACATGGGAGACAGAAAGCGGACATAGGATGGTCAGGGTAGATTTGCATGCATACAGAGCTTTTTTTGCCCTCACAATGCAATCCCTCATCATCCATTCCCTGTGCATAAAGCTGCACCAGTCATGTGGTGCTGCATTCAACAACGTTTTCCATTCATAAGTGAAGCCAGGGGCCTGCATCAAATTCTTGTTAAAGCTGTCAAGATCTGAAGAGGTTTTCATTAGCCGAACTGCTGGCGGGCGGTGGGGAGGCATAGGATAAGGGGCAAAGTAGGATGAGCACATCTCAGGCAACGGGTGCAGAGGCCTTGTATGGGTATGAGAAGTGTGTATACAGGAGAGTCAGACTGCCCCTTCTCCTAACACACACACACACACACACAGGGGGGGGGACACCATCTGTTCTCTGAGAGGGAAGAAAGCATGTCAGGCAGGCAGGCAAGACAACATTGGGGCCTGCTCCAGTTGGACTGTCCCTTCCTCCACCCCATCCAGAGGGCCAACTTTACATTTATATCACTTACCGTATTTTTTGCTCTATAAGACTCACAAGGGGAAATGTGTGTGCGTCTTATGGAGCGAATGCAGGCTGAGCAGCTATCACAGAAGCCAGAACAGCACGAGGGATTGCTGCTTTCACTCTTGCTGTTCTGGCTTCTGAGATTCAGAATATTTCTTTTCTTGTTTTCCTCCTCCAAAAACTAGGTGCATCTTGTGGTCTGGTGCATCTTATAGAGCAAACAATACGGTATTTATTTTAGTATTTTAACACTGCAAACTGCATTGGGTGCCTTGGCAGAAAGGCGGAATGCAAATGCAATCAACGCTCAAGCAAACCAACAATTATAACTCTTTGTCATAGCTCAGTTGGTAGAGCATGAGACTCTTAATCTCAGGTCCCTGAGATCGAGTCCCACGCTGGGCAAACAACTCCTGGTTGGGCTAGTTGACCTTCATGGTTCCTTACAACTCTACAATTCTATGATAGGTATCATTCCCCATATTTCTGATATACAGCACACACAACAGAGGCTTGGGGGAGCCCCATGATTTGCAGAAGTTTAAAAAAATACAGAAAAACCCATCTAAGTGTAGTGGGGGCAGGACACAGAAACAGGCTAATGAGGACTAAATGTGCTCAGAGGCCATGGAATGTAGGGGACAGAAAACTAGGTGGAAGGAGGAATGGAATGGAGTATCCCGGAGGAGAGCACAGCTGTTTGCAACATTTGATTGCAGCTCCCACTTCTTAACAATGCATTTCATTTAGTCTGCTTTCTTGCTCCAGGGAAAGAAGCACATTTATGGAAGATTATTAATTCTGGGGTGGCTAAGCATTTTTGGCTCAAGTGCCAGGAGCACATACCCAAAGTAATTGTGGCCACCCGACACTCTCATCCACACACACTCACAACCGTACTCCTTTGCAGACAGACAGTGCCCGCTGTCCCAAATCAAGTGAATGACCTGATGACCAGGGAGGGGGCAACTGGCATCCTCATCAGTGCAACAGATCCTGGCAGGGTTGTGCAGAAAATATTGCTTGGAGAGCCAGATCAGGTTCCCTACCTTACCACCGCATATATGGGATTATGTCTCATACCTGTGTTTCTCCGATGGCCAGAACAACTAGATCACTGACCCTGTCTCCATCCACATCTGGTACAGTTACAGCTGGAGCAGCCAAGGTCCCACTGGGCAGGTGGGATGAGTCAAGGGTCCAGATGGGTTCTCCTGCAGGCAGACAAATGAAGATTTCAGTGTTAGCAGTAGCCAGAAGTAAGGAGAAGCTGGAAGAGTTCCTTCCAAAGTCACCGCCATGTCACAAATGTCACTGGATGTCAAGAACTGCAGCCCAAAGCTGCTTATCAGGTTCAGGCTGCAGCTAGACACCAAATAGAAGCAAAGTGCTGTAAACGGCTTAATTTTTTAATTAATACGTGTCTGCAACATACCAGAAAAGCAAACAATTATATGTTGTTCTTGCCTTATTTTAAAGGATATTGTGTCCTCATTTGCTGGGGTTGGACTTGTAGTCCTGCCTTTTGTTTAACTTTTTTTTTTGTATTTTATTTGAATTGTTGCTTTTAGGTTTTTATTGTTGTTTTTATTGGGTTTTAATGCAAGCTGCTTTGTGTTACCTTTGCGAGAAAAGTATCAAATACAGGATGTAACAACAACTCCCCCCAGGAGTCCTAGCCACCATGGCCAAGAGTCCAGGATAAGAACATAAGAAGAACCTGCAGGATCAGGCCAGTGGCCCATTTAGTCCAGCATTCTGTTCTTACAGTGGCCAACCAGTTTTCTGCGGGAAATGGGCAAGGAGGAGCACAGCACAAGAGCACCCTCTGCTCCTGCAGATTCCAGCAACTGATATTCGCAAGCATCACTGCCTCCTACCATGGTGATTTAAACATAACCATCATGGGTTAGTGGGGTGGTGGGAGTTGCCGCCCAAAACATCTGGAAGGTACCAGGCAGGGGAAGGGTGGCATAGACAGGAGAGGGACTAGATGGAGACACAGGCTGCCCTGGTATAAGGGCAGCTGCCAGTGTTCCTTATACCAGTGAAAAGAGAACATGTTGAAGTTTCTGTCTCTTGGTCCAGACCGGGCAAGGTTACTTAATGGCAAGGCAAGGCGAGAGACACCAGTTTGAGATGGAAGCAGCTCCCATCAGGAGTATTTCACTGGCATGGGTTTCTGGGAGAGACCCATCACAGATATCCTGCCTCTGAGTTCAGTCAAGCACGATGTGATCTTGCCTGCCACGTTTGCTTTGTTTTACAGAACAAGGATCCTGCAACGTTCTGATAATGTATTTTCTGAGGGCTGCAACCTCATTAAAGCCATTTTAAGCAATTAACTGTATGGGTTTTAGTCAGTTAATTTACAGAATGAATTTGCATAAAAACAATAGTTATGTGACACATGCGTATACTTTCTTTGCTTGCAGATAAAGCAAGTAGGCATCATCTTAGAGAAGTCGTTGATTCCAAGGTTGATGGGAAAGAAGGGGAAACTGCCTTTAAGACGATGCTTGCCATTGCATGGCCAGATGCAAATGAAGACAGGGCATCTTTGTTTTTAATAGCTTCTAAAATTCCCTCTTCTACATAACCCTCAAAGGTGCAAGAGCTCTCTCCTTTTTCACATCTGGCCACCCTAGCTTTTACTCTGTAAATGCTTCTCTTTATACTTTTAATCAACTGCACTACTAACCTGAATTCCACTCACTTTACAAGTTGATCTGGCCAATTCACCTATTAAATATATTGCAACCCTAAGCATGTTCATAGTTTAATCAGGGATGGAAAACCAGTGACCTGCCAGTGTTGTTGGACCTCAACCCCGTTAGCCCCAGCCAGCGTGGCTGGTGCTGAGGAACGCTGGGAGTTGTGGTCCAACAACATCTGGCACATCTGGCACAGGTCCCTCATCCCTGGTTTAAGGGGTTGCAGTGTGGCAAAGTTCAGCAGCTGCCAATTATTCCTCATTATGACTCTTAGTATTTAAAAAACATCAGTCACGTGCCATGTTACACTAGAAGTGCAAACTTAGGTGTGACTACTCAGAAGTAAGTCCCATTAAATTCAATGGGACTTGATCCCATTACAGCCTAAATGAATGTTAAGAACTGAAGGACTTGTTGCCCAACAACTGTAGTCCAGCCTTATGGCTTTGTTAGCTCTGGTGACCAAGCTATTTCTCCATTAATTATGCACTCACACTTGTTGGACTCACCTGAAGAGGCTCTCAGAAGGCTGAGGAATTTAGAAGTCCCAGTAATGAGACAGACAGGCTCTGACGGGGACACAGAGGTTACACCCTTGCACTGCACACTCCGAATCTCCTCTTTAACGTGTCTGGACCACAAAGTGCTTCCGTTCATTCCTGATAGGGCCATCACAGTCACCCATGGCTTGGAGACACCTGGGGGGGGGGGAGAGAGAAGGGATACAAAAACGGCAGTCAGATCTCTTTGTGATGTGGAGGGGACCTGCTGTTTACCTTGGCTCCCACCTTTCTGATAAAGCTACTGAATAATCTCAGTTTCTGATAAAGCTATTGAACAATCAGCAGTTTCAGATACAGCTATTGAATAATCTCAAATCCCCATCACATTATTGATCAGTTCATCTGAGCATCCCTATGAGACTAACAATGCAATCCTATACCTGTCTGCTCAGAAGTAAGTTGAACTGAGCTACTAACTCTCAAACGTGTGCAAACTTCGGCAGCCTAAGGCTGCAATATTAAACACAATTACTAGATCATGCAAGGTGGCCATGTGTCCTCTCTCTGAAAGGTCGAAGTTCAGTTTAAAGATAAAGACAAATAAGATGAAAGAGGAGCTAACATCAATTATTGGCTATCTTAATCATTAATATTTATTTCATAGAACCACCAACATACATAGTGATTTGCAGAGTGACATGAGTGACATTTTACATTATATGTCTGTGACAGACTTTCATTTTAATTATGGTGGGCGTGTCCACATATCAGATGGTTTATGGCTCCCTAATGTTTTTAAATTGCAGGTTTTATTTCTGAAGCAATGGTTCCATTTTTTAATCCTATTGGTTTTAAGAATCTGTTAAGGAAGCTAAATCCATTTTGCATTTTAGCAAGTGGCTACATGTAACTAAGCAAGCTCAAGTTGCTAGGGGTGCATTATATCCATTTATGTTTGTGTTATGCCTCACTTCATTGTATTTCATTTGACTGTTCTTTATTTTACTGTTGAATGAAAAGAGACAGAGAGTACGAGAATCTCTAATAAATGTAACTAATCCCCCCCTCAGAATACAGAGGAATAGAGGCCTAGAAATTGTATGTCATCTACCACTCCCCTCTGAAGTGTAATTTGCCGAACTGCAGCAAGGCCAGTATCAGAAACTTTATTGTTGGTTAACTCTCCTTTGCTTTGTATTTATGTTTTTAAACGTTGATTTGGTTGTGTAATATTGAATTCATTCTCCTTTTGTTTAATTGTTGTTTTTTTGCCATTTCTGAATATACTGACACGCTCTGCATTTTGTTTACAGTGGTACCTCGGGTTACAGATGCTTCAGGTTACAGACGCTTCAGGTTAAAGACTCCGCTAACCCAGAAATAGTACCTCGGGTTAAGAACTTTGCTTCAGGATGAGAACAAAAATCGTGCTCCGGTGGCGCAGCAGTGGGGGGAGGCCCCATTAGCTAAAGTGGTGCTTCAGGTTAAGAACAGTTTCTGGACCTCCAGAACGAATTAAGTTCTTAACTAGAGTTACCACTGCATTTCTATCTTCAATCCTTTGTATTTTGATGTTATGAATGTTTGCTCAGAGCTGCTGTGGGTACAGATCATGGTAGAAAAGTGTCATATAAGTAAACTCAATCAATCAACTTGCCTGTCAACAGTTAGCCACTGGACCACAGATTGAGCAAGCATACAGATGACCTGGTCAGAGTCTTCCTGGATAGCTCAGTTGGTTAGAGCATGGTGCTGATAATGCCAAGCTTGCAGGTTCGATCCCTGTATGGAACAGCTGCATATTCCTGCTATTGCAGGGGGTAAGTCTAGAGAATCCTCAGGGTCCCTTCCAACTCTACAATTCTATGAATCTATGATTGCTCACTCTGATGTGATGTATTGCATTTCTATTGAAATCACAGCAATTCCTTTCAAACTGGCATCTAGGCAAATAACATTAGTCTGTGGAAATGCCGTGCAAATCTTAGTCGCCATTATTTTATCATGAATTTCTTCTTTTGGGGAGGCGATGCATAAGGGCCCATCCTGAGTTCTCTGTGGGACTTTCTGCTCAGCAAACATGTGCAGGATTGCACCACCCAGGAACAAAGGGCTGCAGTACAAGAGAGGCTCCAAGGAAATGTGTGTTGGCCAGCACTGACTGAGCACTTCCAGGTTTTCTCGTGTGCAACTAGTTGCAAGTTTGGGTGCCGTTCTCTTCGCAGCTTGTAACTACTGTGTCAATTATAGGATAATTAAGAAAACAAGCTTATTCATCCTCAGGCAGGCAGCAGGGGCCCAAGGGAAAGGGCCCGCCTCAAACCCTCTTCCCCACATCAATCGAAATGAAATTTGTTCCAGCTCTTTCCCCTCTGCTGCTTGTCTCGGTTTTCCTTAGATGAATAAGTACAGTTTATGAATGTTTAAATATTCATTATATTGAATAATTGCATAAATAAAATACAGCTTAAAGTCTCTGGCAGGGGTTGGGTTTTCTTCTTCTTCTGAACAGAGTATGTGAAGTTCTACAGAGGTGGTGGCTGACCTGTGACTCTCTGGAGGATGATGAACTCCAGGTCCCACCATCCCCAGCCAGAGGAGCCAATGATCAGGGATAATGGGAGTTGTAGTCCAGCATCAATGGAGGGCAAGACATTAGCCATCCAGATCTTAAAAGGAGGCATAACTATCTACCTTGCACACTCTCTGCTGTATACTGAGGTCCTGGTTACAGCCCTGCCAATCCACTTAATGGCCGTGTTTCCTAAAGACTCACAGTGTCTAGGGCAGTCTTCTTCAACCTGGTGCCCTGTAGACTACAACTCCCATCAGCTGTTACTCCCAGTGTGCTGGCTGGGGCTGATGAGAATTTTAGTCCCAAACATGTGAGATGGCACTAAGTTGGGGAAGGCAACTCCACAGCTTCCATCCGGTTGATCAGTTTAATTTATATTTGTTTTGGAACGTAAGAAGCGTCTGCTGGATCAGGTCTGGATCCAGCTAGTCCAGGATCCTGTTCTCACAGTGGCCAACAGGATGCCTGTGGGAAACCTGCAAGCAGGGCACAAGCACAAGAGCACAAGACATAAATATGTATTCACTTATGAAAGGATTTATATGCCGCCCTCCTGCAAAACATCTGGGTGGTGTACAGCAACACTAAAAATATTTAAAAGCAGGACCAAGCAACCATTTAAATGGCAGGCTACTCAATGGGCACTTTGAAGAACTGCATAGGCAAAACAGTCTTTAAGAGACACTGAAAGTCAAAAGCAAGGGTGCCTGCTGAATCTCTGCTGGAAAAGTGTTCCACAGCATGGAACCGATAACATTATCTGCTCAACTGCTAGTGCTCAACTAGGCAGTACCAGGACCGATGGGAGTTGTTCAAAATGGCCGTGCTGCCTGGGATTGATGGGAGTTGTAGTCCAAAACATCTGGAAGGTGCCAAGTTGGGGAAGGCTGCCCTAAAGGTGATGAGTCTGGGTGTTCAAGTGGGGCATGAAGGATAGGATTACTCATGTGCTCAAGCACAACCCTCACATAAACTGTTCAGTTCATACTAAGAATGGATCAGGGATGGAGCCTTATCTTATATGCTTGTGTATTTCTCTGGTAAAGCACAGAACATTTGGACAGCTTGTAAAAAGGTGATAAATCTCAAACAAAATCTCTGCTTGACAATGCCCTTTCAGGCCGAGTTCCATAAATGAGTGGAAAATGTATGTGGATTTCTTTCTCTTTTTAAAGCAACTGATTGTGTGGAAAGGCATTAAAAGAAGATTTTTAAAAAATCAAAAGAAGTGTATCACATATGGAGCAATCATATCTATTAAACTCACAGAGGGATATCTCAATTTCTAAGCAGCATGAGTCAAGAGAAAAACTGAATTGTACGGCATGATAGTATAAATCATGGGTAGGCAAACTGAGGCCCGGGGGCCAGATCTGGCCCAATCACCTTCCAAATCTGGCCCGCGGACAGTCCAGGAATCAGCGTGTTTTACATGAGTAGAATGTGTCCTTTTATTTCAAATGCATCTCTGGGTTATTTGTGGGGCCTGCGTGGTGTTTTTACATGAGTAGAATGTGTGCTTTTATTTAAAATGCATCTCTGGGTTATTTGTGGGGCACAGGAATTCGTTCATTTCCCCCCCCCAAAAAAAAAAATATAGTCGGACCCCCCGCAAGGTCTGAGGGACAGTGGACCAGCCCCCTACTGAAAAAGTTTGCTGGCTCCTGATATAAATGTTAAACACAGAGAAACCTTGTGCGATTGAATTTGGGGTTATCTGTGGGCATCTGCAATGCTTACCCAACACACTGGCATTTTTCAGAGCTGTGAAGGAGAGCAGGATGTCAGGAAGACCATCACCATTTACGTCAAAAAGTTCTGGAGGAAACAGCACTCCACCTAAAGGATAATGTGAAACAAGTTACTCTTCTAGAAATTGCTTCCCATCTAGACAAAGTTGGTCTAGTATGACCAAGAACAGGGATGAGGAAGCTGTGATCCTGCCCACATGTTGCTGGACTACAGCTCCCATCAGCCCTGACGATTCCCAATGCTGACAAGGGCTGATGGTTGTTGGAGTCCAACAATAACTAGAAGGTCACAAGTTCTCCATCCCGACCTAAAGAAACCTCCATCATTAACAACTTGCAATTATTGTGATTGATTTCGAAGGGTATGTCCATTCAGAAATACTTCCTGAATAAGTGACTTGAGTTGGCCCCTGCCACAGCTGCATTCCAGATAGAGCTCTAATACTCTTTGGTCCCCAGTTTGAAAACAAGGTGTCCTTGCTGCCCTCAATGACGAAGAATATCTTCAGTCAGTCAAATGTTCCCACAAATTTAGAGATGCAAGGCAGGCATCCAGAGTACGGTAAATTCAGCAAGGATTTTTGAAATGTAGTATTTAGATTTCCACCCCCAGCCCCAAATATATATTTCTACATGAAAAGGAAAGGACACTAGAGGAAAACAGTATGTCAGAGCTGGTTTGGGGGTTCAAGATTCTGAAAGGGGCCAAACAGAGACCAGACACAGGAGCAAGGATGCTTCAAAGTTTGTTTCCATCCCTGATATGGCTGCAAGATATCTTTTACTTTAAATACTTGTCCTTCATTCTAGAACCTCACAGCTCTATACAACTGCTTATTTCAGAACAAAAAGGTAGTATGTACAGAATTACTTTTGACAGTGCTGAAATGATTCTAAAGGGGAAACAAGGTGATTCAAAGAGAAAAAAAACACTCTACGTTCCAAAAACAAACAATAACATTTGAAAGTAGTATCACCAGCTGTAGGGATAGGCAGTGGGACAAGTGAAATGGATTTATTTTACTTTTTTGTGGTGAAAATAAAGCTGGATAATTGTTTAATCTCCTAGGAGGATAGATTGACTTAAAGAATCTTAAATCAGCAATTTAACTCATCAGATGAGATTCCTCTTTTCAAATCATCAAATTTAATCAATTCTTTCCTGCGAGGTTCAACCACTTTTAAAAGATAAGCACGTGTTGTTGTTGTTCTGTTACCTAACCATTAACGCATGATGATGTTCAACTAAATAGAGCCTTTGAAACCCAGCCCAAAACTTTACAAATTGTGTCTAGCATCTAAATTAAATATGTTTAAGTAAATTGGCATTATGCATTTCTAATTAATGTTTGAATCTTGAATTTTCAGAATTTTATCCTTGTTCCATCTTTGATTGCTATTTCCTTCATTAGGCATGAGCTTTCTACATATGGACAGTGGGCTGCAATTCGCTTGCAGTTCTCATTCCCCATCAGATCCCACTAGGACACGCATTCCACAAACCAGGGACGTGTTCCAGAAGCAACTTACCCGCCTCCTGGCCCAAGTTGCGAATCCAGGTATTGTGCAAGTCCCTCGGAGGGCAAGGAATGAGGAAAGCACACACCAGCACGAGGATCATGGAGACGACCACGGTGAGCAAGAAGACAGCTGTGCGCACATAAGGCATCATGGAGTTGGCGGTCTTCTGCTCCAGACCACTGGCGGCCTCGCTGGGGTACTCTTCTGCCAGACCCTCCGACAGGTGCTGCTTCGTCATCCCGACCTCCGCATCCGAGTCCACATCCTGCACTTCCCCCAGGGGGCTCTTCCCATTCTTGACGCCACCATTCTTCTGTATGTTGAGCACCAAGTCATCTTCGCTCTCATCGCTGTCGGCTTGAGTGAGAGGGTCGTACTCCCCAAGGTCTGGGCTCTTCTTGCCTGAGGAGAGAGATTGCTATACGTATTCATTGCTCACCTTTTCTCCCAGGAGCTCCAGGTAGCACACCTGGTTCTTTCCCTTTCCCATTTTCCCCTTCACAAAAACACCAAGAAGGTAGCTTGGTTTAGGATAGTGAATGGCCCAAGGTCACCTTTAGAGAATCATGGCTGTGTAGGAATTTGAGCCCTAGTTTGCCAGGTCCTAGTAGTTCAACACTCTAACCTCTATAATCGCACTGGCTCTCAGTCATGGGGAGAGAATTTATTTTACTTTATTTGTTTGTCACCTAAAACTTCATGGTTTCTGGGCAAATCACACAATTGTATAAAAATGTACACGTTTTTAAAGCCAACAAACAGAACATTGTAACAGTACAAAGGACCATCAACAGTACAAATCTGCAATCAAGGGACAGAACCAGCATATCTCATACCATCAAATGCCTGGGAGAAGGGTTTTTTTAAAACCTGGTGCCCCCCCCCCAAAAAAAATAGTGGTGCAGGGTGGTAATCACTGGGAAGTCCATTCCAGAGGTGGGGGCCAAAATTTAAAAAAAATACCTCTCCTTTATCACCACTCTCTGGACTTATCGGGGAGAGGCAATTGGAGAAGGGCATCAGACAACAACAATCTTTGGGTCTGGGTAGGTTCATGCTCAATGACAAACCTAGACAGCATCTTAAAAAGTAGAGACATCACTTTGCCAACAAAGGTCCGTATAGTAAAAGCCATGGTTCTCCCTTTAGTGATGTATGGAAGTGAGAGCTGGACCATAAAGAAGGCTGATCGCCAAAGAATTGATGCTTTTGAATTATGGTGCTGGAGGAGACTCTTGAGAGTCCCATGGACTGCAAGAAGATCAAACCCATCCATTCTTAAGAAAATCAGCCCTGAGTGCTCACTGGAAGGACAGATAGTGAAGCTGAGGCTCCAATACTTTGGCCACCTCATGTGAAGAGAAGACTCCCTGGAAAAGACCCTGATGTTGGGAAAGATGGAGGGCACAAGGAGAAGGGGACAACAGAGGACGAGATGGTTGGATAGTGTTCTCGAAGCTACAAACGTGAGTCTGACCAAACTGCGGGAGGCAGTGGAAGACAGAAGTGCCTGGCATGCTCTGGTCCAGGGGGTCACAAAGAGTCGGACACGACTAAACGACTAAACAACAACAACAAGGTTCATGCTGAGAGGCATTCGGGTCAAGAGCAGTACTGTGCAAAGGTCCTAAGCAGTGCAGGGCTTTATAGGTTAGGACCAGTTCTCTGAATTGGGCTCCAAAATGTTTATGCAGTCAGCATAGTTATGTGCTAGAATGGGTATTATATGACCATACCTGCAGCTCCCCATCAGCCATCTGTCCGCACCAGTTGCAGTTTCCAAACCGGCAGGTCAGAAACTTGGGGAAATAATCATAGCCTCAGGGAAGGGGGAGGTTAAATGAACTCTGGCATCACTGGATCCCCTAAAAAGGATCTGTTTTCCAGAGAGGCAATTTATCAGGGGAATGGAAAGAAAAAGGGAAGACAGTGGGAAGAATCCCCCCTACATTTCTGAAGATTAAATGCAAGGGAGGGAATGGGCAGAGCTCAACAGTTCTGGAAAAAAGAAAAAGATACAACATAATTTGCCTAGTTACAGTGGTACCTCGCAAGACGAAATTAATTCGTTCTGCGAGTTTTTTCGTCTTGCGAATTTTTCGTCTTGCGAAGCACGGAACTGTACCTCTTCAAGCAATGCACCCGGTTTTAAGAAAAAGGAAACAAACTCGCAAGACGTTTTCGTCTTGCGAAGCAAGCCCATAGGGAAATTCGTCTTGCGAAGCAACTCAAAAAACGTAAAACTCTTTCGTCTTGCGAGTTTTTCGTCTTACGAGGCATTCGTCTTGCGAGGTACCACTGTACTTCTAATGCCTTCACGTTCTGCTTTCCGAAGCCCTGTGCTGTTGCTATTATATGCTTAAAGCTATGCATGCCAAAGTTCCGTCCTCCCCAACAATGTTTTTGCTCAAGAACAAAACCATACCTTGCCTACTTGCAAAGCAACCATGGTGGCAAAGAAAACCCCTATCTTTCAATGTATTTAACTACCTCCTCCTTTTCATTTAGGCTAGCTATTTGGCTTAGTTGGGACTCATTTAGGAGTGTGTGTTAGTGTGTGTGTGTAAAAGAAAGAGACAGAAGATTGCAATTTCCTATTCTCACAAATCAGTACCTTCATTTTCTGTTTAGTTGTACATTTGAGGACCCTCAAGTTGTTTTATCTGCACACCATTTTACCACTTATACTGGGCAGCTCTGAAGGCATCAACCTTAGTCACTAATTCTAGTGTAAACTTCCTGCACCTCTCCCCAACCAATATACTGACTATGGTGATTTCAACATAACCAATTTGCTTGGAATGAAACACAGGTGAGGAAGACAGCCTGACGGTTCAAATTTTTGAATGTTATCTTTTACTCAACCTCAAGTTTACTCCCTGATTATGCAGAGATTTTCAGTTAGCCATTTGATGCACATTCTACCAGGGCTCAAAGAACTCGAGCAGCATCCTACTTCCTGCATATTCAAGGCATGTGCTACCAAGCATAGATTTAATACGAGAAACCTGTTGCTCCAGAAGAGCCAAACAGCATGTGTGTGGATGCCAGAAACAACTCCTAGGACCACCCCAAAGACATCCTTTGCTTCCTGAACCAAAGCACAAGACAGAACCCACCCATTTCATGTCCAAACTCCAACAAGACTTGGCAAGCATCCATCTCAACTTGTATTTGAAAATTATTCTACATACTAGTGCTGACTGAGCATTCACTCATATCTTTTCTTATTTGCATGTTCACTAAGAGTGAAGAGATACTCTAATCCATAACACTAATAACTATTTACAGACTGAAAACTGTCATTCTAACTGCATCCTGTTAATGTCACCAGCCGCTTCTCTGGCAGAAGGCATAGCAGTCCTGTTCCAAGCAAAGTATGGAGTCTGGATTTATGATGCTCTCCAAAAACCAAAGATTTGGTTCATATCAGCAGTCCAGAGCCAGAGCACTCCACTGACTACCAGTGAATACCTCATATTACTTTACAGGTTACAGAGCAATCCATCCTTTTGGCCAAACTGGAGGGTGGAGGTAGATGGGGAAGATATGTTCCACACACCCCAGCCTTGCTGGGTGATTCTGCTGGCACAGAGCTCCCTCTTCTGCCCACAGAAGAGGCAGCCTCCTTGCTGGCAACAGCCAGCAAATCCCCCTGAAATTGGGCTTTACGGGGCAGAACTGAGCCATCCCAGAATCTGTTGGATCTTGAACTGGCACCACTGCCATCTCAAGACTGCATTGGGGCTGATCCAGTCTTGATCACTACACCATTATCTCCCCGTCCCTTCCTTCCACCTATGCCAGAAAGATTGAGGATACAGTAGTCACCCTTCCCAGGCAGGAGGTGCGGGTGGAATTAGGATTGCTCCCCTAGTAAAAAATGAAAATAAAACTTTTTTAAAAATAGATTTGAAAATAATTATCCAATGTGTGCATCCCTTACCTACTAACCATTCATCCCTTCAAAACTGTTCAGGAGATTTCCCTTCAGGCAAGCACAGAAGGCCAAGGTTCTAACACAGCCAACTCCCTGCTGCGTTACTTTTCTGAACACATGGAGTTTTTCACATAATGAGCATGACACGGCTGCTGGCAACACTAACCCTGCCATGTGGGAATCCCCTGCACACGACCACAGTGCTCTGAGAGACACAGTCAGGTTGTGTATCCACAGCAGTGACCAGAGAATTATTGACTGCTGGGAGGAACGCATAGAGAAGAAACGCCATGGGACATCTGCATCGGCACATCTGCCCCAGCTGCATCAAAACATGTCTCTCCCATATCAGCCTCTATAGCAACAGCAGGCATTGTAGTGCAACCTTCCAACAGTTTGACTTCACCTGCAAAGGCACACTTTCCCATTGTCTCCAGAGATAGATGGACGCCAACATGATCATTATTCATTCATGCAGTTTGAAGCAGGGTTTTACAAAGGGCAGTCTGGCAAGTAAAGGCAAGTCCAGTTTAAATATAAAAGAATCACAAGAAAGGACAGCAGGGTTAACACTTAGATAGCAGACTGAGCAGGCACACAGGTCACATGCATTGCATTTTATTTTTAAATTATAGCAATTATGTCTAAATTAGCATACACAAATCTGTGCTCTCTTTTCTGGTGATGCCTTAAGTGGACAGCCTATTTTGTAGTTCACTGAGAGAGGCTCTGCCTTGCATGCAGAAAGTCCCAGGTTCAATGCCTGGCATCTCATGGTAGGGCTGGCAGCACAGTGAGTTAGTGCGCTTGGCTGTTATCCAGAAGGTTGGTGGTTCGAGCCCAACTAGGGACTGCTGCGGACAGGATTCCTGCATCGCAGGGAGTTGGACCAGATAATCCTTGGGCAGGGGCGGAGGAAGGGGGGTGCGGTGGGTGCAGGCTGCCCTGGGTGTCACCACTGAGGGGGGGTGACAAAATGCCGGGTGGCACTCACCGCGGGGCCTGCAGCGTGCCCAAGCCATGTGCCTCTTTTGGGAAAGATGTGGTGGCTTGGGCATGCGCAGGCTCCGTGCTGCCCAAATGGTCCGCCCGCTGCCTCCCCCGCCCCCAAGCTGTAGGGCAGCTGAGTGGGAGGAGGCAGGCAGACTTTGCAGGCGCCGCAATGCACCCCGCCCCTATGGGTGGCTCGCCCCTGGGCACGCCGCCCCAGGGGCTTCATCCACCGCTGCCCTTGGGTTCCCTTCCGACTCTACAATTCTACGATTCTATGAAGCGCTGGGCTACAACTCTTTCTATAATCTTATTCTGCTGCATGTGCAGACCCTGCGTTAGCCGATAACGCTTTTCAGTTCATTCAAGTAGCTGCACTGCCTTGCCTTGATAAGATGAGAAAAAGGCGTGTGCAAGAAAGGAGATTATACTCTGTCAAGGAGATACAACTGCCTTACTTATTTGTGAAGCTTTTTTTTTTCTCCCTTCAAAAAGCGCAGGAATAGGAATTAAACCCCCTTCTCCTGTATATCTAGTACAGCTGCAGGGTTTTTTGTTTTTCTTTTAATTAAAAGAGAGTGAATTTAGGCTGCATGCAGAAGGAGAGGGGCGTGTGGATTTCTTTTTCCATTTCAATATATGTGAAAAGGGAGGGAGGGGCACATTTAATTAAAGATTTGCATTCATTGTTTTAATGGGAAAGGTGGATGGAGGTAGGTTGTAAGAAGGTGAGAGAGGGCAAGTGGAAAGAAATGTTAAAGCACTGTAAGCCTCCCTAAGCCTACAGGATAGAAATGAAATGAAATGAAATGAAATGAAATGAAATGAATCAAGCTACAATCAAGCTATACTCACTTACTTGGGAGCAATTCCCACTGAACTCAGTAGACATGTACTATCGCCTATACCTGTTGCTATAAGGCATTTATAACATAAGGGACATGAACTGGTTGGATACAGACACATGGTGGGAGAAACCAGCTGGGAAACCAGCTAGGGTAGAAGGCTCAGAGCCTGAGGACTGGTGGTGGTGGGACAACGATGAGTGGTCAGAGGGAGAATGGCACAGAAACTGCTTTGGTCACCCTGTATGATGACTTCTGTCGGGAGAGAGATGGGCAAATGTGTCCTTGTTAATTCTCGAACTCTCAGTGGCTTTTGATACCACTGACCATGGTATCCTTCTGGAGCAGCTGTTTGAGTTCGGGGCGGGACTCAGGAGTAAATTGGACAATTGGGCAAAAACAGGGAGGACACACCCACTGTAGGAGTGTGCTAGTAAGAGGATAGCTAACTACTAGGCAAGGACAGCGTTAGCTACAAAGGAGAACACTTTGTCCTTTAAATCAGATTAAAAAGGAGCACCTTAGCAAGGCTTTCTGGTAGATGGGTAAGCAACTGAGATGGGGCCATGTGGATAATGTTATGGCCTCTACTAACCAATGGAAAAGTGCCACATCTCCTCTCTAGAGTACTACTTTGCCAGGAAGTTGGATTATGTCCAAGCAAACATAAGGAAAGTGAGCCAGAAGAGTTATTAGCCAAAGCCCAGCATAAGCCCAGGGCTCTCTTCTACATTTCTTACTTTTGTCACATGTACTGTCTTCTCTTCTAGCTCAGCTTCCCTTCTTGTCTTACAGACCACAAGTCTCAGAGCTGGAAAAAGTATTTTCAAATTTTAAACCAGTATAAAATGTCAAAGCTGCATAGGATTGTCATGGGGTGGGGAATCAAATGCTTAAGATTTTCCTGGATCAGACAACAATCTAGTTACATCCAAAAAAATCCAATACTTTAGTTTGCAATTTATGCTTTTGAAATACCTGTGTATTTGAAATTCACTAATGGGTCTGCAATATAGCAGATAACTGGTTTCTGTTATTTCACATTTTAAAAAATAAATATGGCACCACCACTATTGTTTAAAATTTTAAAATGCACCAACAATATGCAAGACCCCACTGGCAAGAGTCACAGGGGGGAAATATACACCTAAGCTTAAATATGTATATGTGAATCTGGGGTGCCTGTAAGTTGTTTGTGAAAACCGGTATATTTGGATGGTTTAAATAATGGATGCAAAGCATTTGTGAAACACTATGAAAATAGTTTTTGTTTACTTGGAATTGCATTCACAGCTCAATTAACTTAAAGCAATTTGGTTGAATCCAGACTAAATTAATTGCACTGATTTTTTCCTGCAATCAAAGGGACATCTCTTTTAGTTATGACTGACTTGCTCTGTCGATATAATGAACTTAGCTTAGATTCAACTCATGGTCAGTACATTGCACCAATTAAAATGCATAAGACGACAAACAGGTTAATCGGTCTGACAGGAGCAGGGGGGGGGGGGAAACCCACTGGGCAACATACACCAAGATGCAAAAAAAGTATTATTAATTAACCTTTGTACGTGGCACAATGAGCTGCCTGGTTCAGCTACGAAGAGCTTAAAATAGCAGTTTAATTACAGGCAAACATCCTGAAGTTTAAGAAAAGGATGCCAAAGCCTCATACTTAGGTCAGCTGCAACCCATTCAGCACTGCTCAAACCAGTACTGGGTTCGAGTCCTTGTTATCTTTTCCTCCTCCAGACGTAGGTCGTCTATAACTCTCAATCAGATGTAATTCATGGTGAAATGTCAACTTAAAAAAAATAAAAAAATAAAAAAAGTGGAGGCTGATATTTCGGTCTCATTCCCATTTCTCTTCCTTGGCAGCAAAACATCATCAATTTGACTCACACAGTTTCCCCATCTTCCCCCACCCATCCTGGGACCCGTAATCCCTCTTCTTCTTCCACCCAAAGTCGACCCCCTCCCTTCGCCCTTTCCTCCCCCAGGAGCAGCTGGAGGCGCGCTTCATCATCACGACCCCCTCCCGCGACTCCCCACCTTTCGCTCCGCATCCCCGACCTCCCAATCCGCGCGGCTTTCTCCCCCCTCCCGCCCCCCTCCGCGCGCCTTTAGGGCCAGAGATGAGGAGCACCTGCTGAGACCCGGATGCAAAAGGGCGGCGAGGGAGGGGGGGAGACGAGGGTGCCTTTCCTAGGTGGGACCCGGATGCTCTCTCCCCATGACGAAGCGCGGAGCTGGGGGCGCCTCGGCAGGTTCGTGCGCCGGGGGCTGCCAGCCTCGCCCCCTGCCGCTTCCCCGCGCGGCGAGCCCAGACCCCCTACCTGGCAGCTTCAGCGCCCGTGACAGCACCGTAGCCATGCTGGAGACGGGAAGCGCGCATGCGCTCGGCTCTTTTGCCTCCTGGGAAGTGTAGTTCTGCAGCGAGCCCGAATTTAGGTGCGGAGGTTGGGGCTGCTGCGCGCGCTTTGGCGCAGAACGCGAGGCAGCGCTAGGCGGCTGGGGGTGTGGGTGGGATGTCGTGGCCATAGTTTCTTGGCTTGCCATTTCAGGTGTGTGTGTGTGTGTGTGTGTGCGAGAGAGAGAGAGAGAGCAGGGACTCCTGGCTTCACAGAGTCAGAACGACGTATTTTGCTACCCCAAAGGGCTGGACCATATGATCCAAGAAGTGCGACCCAGAATGCCATAATCCAAGAAGTGCGAGCTGCAATGCATCTTAGGGGACACTGGGGTGCAACCTTTCGCGGCGTTGCAAGGGATCCAGGGGTGCGAGGAGGAAAGAGCTGCCGCCAAGCGTTGAAAATAGTAGCATTTGGGAAATGGATTAGTCCCCGGTTGGAGACAGAGCCGCGCCCCAAATTCTAAAAGCCCTCTGAGAACCTGATCAAAGGGTGGAAAGCCAGCTGGGAGGAGGAGAGGGCAGAGAGGGAGTCTAGTACACCGTGCTCTGGTCATTCCTCTCCCATATCCCTGCAGGGCAGTCAGCAGAAAGCGCCTCTGTATGCACACCATACTTTCGAAGTGCACGACTTTCGCCTGGGAACTGTGGTTTATCCTCCAGAGCTATAGTTCCCAGCACCCTTAACCAACTACAGTTCCCAGGATTCTTTGATGGAAATAATGTGCTTTCAGTGTATGATGTATATGCTCAGCGGTAGAGCTTCTGGTTCAAACCTCAGAATCTCCAGCTACAACTAGGAAAGACCACTGCCTGAGAGCCAGTGCAGTCAGCAGTGCGGAGCTAGGTGGATCAATTCAGTATGTTCCTTTGGAGAACGAACATTTTCCACTGAGAAGCTCACTGAGGTCATAAATGGAAGGAAGACAAGTGGGGTTTGCAGTCAGGATGCTCTTTTACAGGAACTGATATTTCTCCCATCCATACTTCTGGCTTCAGCTTATTCCGTCTTTTTCCCTTCACTGAACAGCCGCCCACCTCTTCTTGGCACCCATATCAACATTTTGGATGTGTAAATAGTACCACCAGTATTTGTTGCTCCAGATGTGTAAACGTTAATACCTCAACACTGGACGCAGTTTTGATTTGCGGCCAAAGACTGACTTGGCTCCAGCGACGTATTGCTGCAAACTACAGAGTTCAGTCTGCCCTGATGTGAAACTGCCTGTGTAAACATGTGTAGGGCCACAGCCCTTTGGCTTGGATCAGAAGGTAGCTTTTCAAAGGGAGCCGCTTTGCTGATGCCAACATAAAACACAGAGATAATGCAACTTAGCAACTGACTGCTGCATTGTACAAAACTTGTGTTCTTCAGACCTTACTGTGAATAGTCTGATGGCATTGGCAGGTTCTTGTTCAGACTCCTTTAACCAGCTGTGAAAGGAAAATAAGACTGATTTATATCACTCATGGACCAAAAAGAATTTTTTTAAAAATTGCAATGCTATGCACATTTTCCTGTCAGACCCACTGAATACAGTGAAATGTATTTCCAAGTAACATGCATAGGATTACACTGCTGCACATACTGCATATTTAAAGTAGTGAGTGATTTGTAATAAGTGGAGATTCTGAAAAAAAACCCTCTTTGATTCTTGACAAGCTTCTTTAAATCCCTTTTTTTTCCAGCACAAAGTCAAAAGTGATTTATTTACTGCACTTATATCCTGCCTTTCTTCAGGTACTTAAGCTGGCATACAGGGTTCTCCCTCTCTCAATTTATCCTCACAACAGCCCTGTGAGGTGAGTTAGAGAGAGAAGAATTGACTGTCCCATGGTAAGATTCATGGCTGAGTGGAGATTTGAACCCTGGTCTCCCAGGTCCTAGTCCTACACTATAACCACTATACACCATACACTATACGCTATACACTGACTAAAATCTGAAATGGCTTTCATTGGCTTCAATTATTGCATTCTGTACATGTCAGCTCAGAAGTCAGCCCCATTGAACTCTGTGGGATTTAATCCCTGATGCATATGCACAGAATTGAAGCCTGAGCTGATAATTTGTCTCAGTGAAGTGACAGGATAATCAGGTGCTAGAAACAGTAAATGCTGCACATCCTCCTCATTAATCAGTCCCAAATGAATGAATAAATAAAAAGGAGATAAGGGATGTGGACAGGCTGAGAAAGGCTATTTCACAGTAGTTTTATTACACAATAATTGTATCATTGTCATTCAAGTGTTAGCATGGGATCCAACTTTGTTTTCCCGCAGAAAGTGCACCAGACATAAAGCTCTCTCAGCATTTTGGCTGGTGTTTTTTGTTTTGTTTTTTGCTTGCGGGAAAAATGTATGTTTTCCTCTAGTCAGCATGCCTATTCTCATTACAAGTACTGCATAGAATTAGGCTGCATGAGTTTCAAGAGCACCTATTACATAATACCTATACCATCCTTACTCTCTGCCATTCTTGTGTCATTTTATGACTCAAATGTGGAACTGCTCAGAGAGCATCTGGATATGGAAGAGCTCAGAGAACATAATGTCTCACTGATTTTAGAAGATTTCCCTTAATTTCCGTCTGAAAGATAATGTGTATATGATTGTGGTTCAGTGCTTTCTTAAATTGTCATTTGGCTTACGTTGTTTATATATTCTATAATACTTATGTCCACAGAATAGTTACCATTTGGAGCAGACAAATATATGGAGCTATTATGCTTATGAAAGACATATACTCACCAGGAAATCCTGAGATATTTTCAGTCTGTCAGAGGCTGTAAACTACAAAGGAATAATTGTGATAGTCACTCAAAGAACGCCTGGTGAATTGAAAGCCTTAACGTATCATTAAAATGTGGCTATATTCTTACTTCCCTTGGTTAAGTATGTAGCCAACATGATTGGCCAATGTAAAACTAGATGAGGACACTGTGACCTTTGAATATAGGTATTTTTATTTAATACATTTGTGTAGCATATTTAAACAGCATTCAAAGTGGTTTTATTTCAGGCAGCCTGTGCACTTCGAGTGTAAATTCTCTAATGTTGACAGTTATCTTTACTTTTCCTACCCTGCTGCCTTAACAAGCCATTGAAACCAATCTTGTGTCTGTTTTAGACCTGGGCTGCTTTAAGGGATGAGTTTAAGACTGTGATTAAGCATCCGAGAAAAACTAATAGTCACCATGGCTGTGCTCTGCCTCCAGCAAAGCTTCTGAGTACTAGTCGCTGGAAACCACAGGAGGGGAGAGGGCTCTTGTGATCCTGCTTGCTGGTTTCCCAAGGAGGCCTCTGGCTGGCCACTGTGAAAGTGGGGTGTTGGACTAGATGGGCCTTTGGCCTGCTCCAGAAGGCCTCTTGCTCACTGGAAAGACAGATCGTGAAGCTGAGGCTCCGATACTTTGGCCACCTCATGAGAAGAGAAGACTCCCTGGAAAAGACCCTGATGTTGGGAAAGATGGAGGGCACAAGGAGAAGGGGACGACAGAGGACGAGATGGTTGGACAGTGTTCTCGAAGCTGCAAACATGAGTTTGACCAAACTGCGGGAGGCAGTGGAAGACAGAAGTGCCTGGCATGCTCTGGTCCATGGAGTCATGAAGAGTCAGACACGACTAAACGACTAAACAACAACAACAACAAGGCCTCTTCTTAAGCTCTTATCCTTCAGAGGCAGTTGGGGATGCTCAGCTGGCATGAAGGGAACAGTTTAGGGATGGAAAAGGAGCTGGGTGTTGTCAAAGTGATGATTGCAAGTGCACTCCTGGTTCCTGTTTTGGAGGTTGGGCTTGATGCTGAAATTGCCCAGTGGCATATGAAGTCAGGTGTGGGAGGCCTCACCCATCTCTCAAAGTGGCCTATTGCACTCAGCTACTTCTGGATGTTGCCCTCCGGCCGGTTCTGGTCTCCCATCTCTGTTATTGAGTGGCAATAACATAACTGTTGGCTTCTGAGGTACAGGAATATGTTACTTCCCCGACCACCCAGTGTGGAAGATACAGTGGTACCTCGGGTTACAGACGTTTCAGGTTACAGACGCTCAGGTTACAGACTCTGCTAACCCAGAAATAGTACCTCAGGTTAAGAACTTTGCTTCAGGATGAGAACAGAAATTGTGCTCCGGCGGCGCGGCAGCAGTGGGAGGCCCCATTAGCTAAAGTGGTGCTTCATGTTAAGAACCGTTTCAGGTTAAGAACGCACCTCCGGAACGAATTTAGTTCTTAACCCAAGGTACCACTGTACTGTGATTCCTGCACTGCAGGGGGCTGGATGTCCCTTGGGGTCCCCTGCAACTCTATAGTTTTATGGTTCTATTGTATGCTTTTAATTTTATACATTGTATGTTTCTATTTTTATTTTTTTGTGTAATTAGCTCATGAACCAGATGTGGGTAGGGTATACTTTTTTTGAAATAAAGACGAACAAAGCTATTTCACCTGCATTATCCATGCAGTCCTTACATTAGTCCTGCAAGATAGG
Source organism: Podarcis filfolensis (assembly GCF_964270895.1). Classification (NCBI taxonomy): domain Eukaryota; kingdom Metazoa; phylum Chordata; class Lepidosauria; order Squamata; family Lacertidae; genus Podarcis; species Podarcis filfolensis. The sequence continues at coordinate 42,874,310 of NC_139612.1, read as the reverse complement.
CCAGTGTTATCTACCATGCCCTTGTTACAGAGAGGGATCCTAGCCTATTATACAAAGGTGAAGTTTACATGCATTGCTCTGTCCACTTTTGCCTCTGGCCAGGGCTGGCCCAAGACATTTTGGCACCTGAGGTGAACCAAAGATGAGTGGTGATTTACATTGGGAACGGGGGGGGGGGGGGAGAGGAGAGTGTTAAATCAACCTTACCCAGCAGCTGAGGTGAGAATCAAAGGCTGTAACAGTGGGGGAAGGGGTCCACTCTGATGCAGAGCCCAAGAGACCCCAGAGGGCAGTCCTGCCATTTCTTTCCTAGGTGTGGGAGGAGACCAACAGTGCTTTCTATGTGCCAAGCAGCTTCTGTAGAGGCAGAATGTGACTGGGGTGGTGGCAGCCAAGGAGACTGCAGATCTAACCTCTAAGGAGAGCATAGCAGCCATTGCAGTAGCACTGGGTGATGCATTCCTTGGGGGACAGATCTGCTGCCTGAGGCAGTTGCCTCACAGGTGGGCTGGCCCTGCCCATCCCTACCATGAGCCCCCAGAAGAGCCCTCAGGCTCAAAAAGTTTCCCTACCCCTGGAGTAGGCCCTCATTCAGGTTACAAGATAATACAAGGTGTCACAAGACAATGTAAATGCCAGCACCATTTTATGAAACAGATCACCTGCGTGACTACTATCCTGTATCCTAAGGAAGCATTTGTTTAAGCTCTCCCTATCACAAGAACCTGAATCAGAGTAGGTGGTTCTACTATACAATATAAACACAAATCCATGTCCAAAAAAATGGTAAAGTAAAGGTAAAGGTACCCCTGCCCGTACGGGCCAGTCGTGTCTGACTCTAGGGTTGTGCGCCCATTTCACTTAAGAGGCCGGGGGCCAGCACTGTCCGGAGACACTTCCGGGTCACGTGGCCAGTGTGACGAAGCTGCTCTGGCGAGCCGGCACCAGCGCAGCACACGGAAACGCCGTTTACCTTCCCGCTATAAAGCGGTACCTATTTATCTACTTGCACTTAGGGGTGCTTTCAAACTGCTAGGTGGGCAGGAGCTGGGACCGAAAGACGGGAGCTCACCCCGCCGCGGGGATTCGAACTGCCGACCATGCGATCGGCAAGCCCTAGGCGCTAAGGTTTTACCCACAGCGCCACCCGCTGTGGTAGTCTGCATTAAATCAAGGATATTGGGCATGAATTATGTTTATGCCCTCTCTGGAGCCAATCTGGGGAAGACACAGCACAAGAGTTAAAAATTCTGCAACGCTAATCATTAATGGGAGCTTTGCCAGCTAGCTAATGATTTGGGGATTATGTTCTGAGGACTCATCCTCATGTTGTTTAATTTGTGGTGAGCTGTGCAATTTTAGCACATCAGCCAAAATATATTAGCTAACATGAAAATGATGGTGTTAATATAGCAGACTCTCTTAAGTGTAAGCACATTAGTTCATTGAGATAAATACTCCATGCAGAGTAATGTAGCTCTATCTTTAATACTGCTAGATTATTATTTTGGCACGTTTTAGCTAGTACTGCTTGGCTGATGTATCTTAAAAATTCACACCTTCTGATACCTGTAAATGCCTCTCATGGATGAATCTTAAAAGCATACAAATTGCTGATCAAGGCTAAACTTTTCATCATTGCTGCTGCATCAAGTGCCTTCATCCTGTTTTCCGAAGTTTAAGATGCTTCCAGGAATTTATTTGCTCTTCTTTCCACAGAATGATGATGAAGAAAACTTCACTGTGTTTGCCCTTTTGAAATGAAAACAGCTGTGAGAAATCCATTTGATTCGGATTATTGTTTGGGCTTCTTTTAAAATTATTTATTTGCTTTTCCCCCAGGTCTTTGCCTTAGCAACCTAAATTGCTAACATATCCAGGGACAGGAGAAATACATCTCAATAATAATAGCTTTTTGGAAAATGCTGTTATGTGATTTGATCCTATGCTTTACTTTTTGATGCTAGTCCACATCACAATACATTATATTATAAAGAGTATCAGAACTAGATATCATCAAAACCTACTATGTGAAATTCCTCTTTTCTAGCACGAAAATCAATATGGTATGCTAATCTGTTCTCAGAACATGGTGTGCTATGCTATGCTGTGGTAAAGTATCATATATATCATTATTCATCCAAAGCATAAGACCCAAAATTACATGCCATGCCATACTAGTCTGCTGCTTTACAATTACTAGAATGCAATAGAAATTCATTAGTTAATGGAGCAAGCTTTCCCCCCCTCTTGCTCTGGACTGTAGGACTCAAACCAATGGCTTCAAGTAACAAGAAGGGAAGTTCCAACTAAACATCAGGAAGAACTTTCTGATGGTAAGAACTGTCTGATAGTGGAACGGGCTCCCTCAGGAGGTGGTGGCCTCTTCTTCATTGAAGGTTTTTAAGTGGAGGTTGGATGGCTTTAGTGGAGATTCCTGCACTGCAGGGGGTTGGCCTAGATGACCCTAGGGGTCTCTTCCAACTCTACAATTCTATGCTTCTAAGGCTCCGGGGAACCCAAAACGTTAGAAGAGTCCTGCTAGGTCAGAACAAAGATTGATCTAGATCAGCATTCTGTATCCCACAGGAGCCAACCAGATACTTCTGGGAAGCTGAAAAGGAGGTTATGAAGGCAATAGCTCTCTCTCTCTCATTGTTGCTCCCCATCAACAGGTACTGGGAGGGCTGCTACCTCTAAACCTGCAGAATGGTTACATATAGCCATCTCGACTAATCTTATAACCCAAGTCAAGAGATGCCATCATTCTATTATTACAATGCTTCTCAGTAGAAAGATTGTTTTTCCGTCTAGCTTCGTATTGTCTACATGGCAGTGGCCACCCAGGCAGAAGTCTTTCACATCACCTGCCACATAATCCTTAAAAAAATAAAAATAAATAAACCTGGAGATGCAGCTACAGAATTTGGAACCTTCTGCAGGCAAAGCAAGAAATCTCCGAAGACTCTGCTGGGGATCCCCATACTCTGCTGATACCACACACTGGTTGAGGTGTGGTGAACTACCAACTACCAGTACTTCTACAAGGTCAAAACCATGTGTCCTGGTGCTCTGTAGATTTGGAAAACCCAATAATCTTCATAATAAAGAGCTTCTTCCTAGCTGGGCACCCAGCTTTGGGGAGATCATCAGACCAAGCATTCTTTACTTCAACCTATGCCAACCTGGTGTCCATTAAATGTTTAGGGCTACCATTTCCATCAGCCCCAGCAAGCACAGCCATACTGGCTGAGACTAATGGAAGCTGTTGTTAAAAATTTCAGCAGGCTGGAGAAGGCTTCTCTCAGACCATACGGCATCAACTGAAGGCTATTAATAATAACTGACATTTACAGAGACATGCCTTTACACAAAGCAGCCTAAAAACATGGTACAGATTTGCAAAGGATGGGTGACAGCCCCATCTGGCACAAATAACCATATCACCAATAAATCCAATGGTGCTCGGATGATTTTCATGGGTCCTGTGTGTCTATAGCATACTTTATGTATGCCGGTTACCTGCAGCGGATTTGTTTTTTAATCAGATTGTTTTACACTGCCTGAGGAAATCACCACCCACTGAAATGTAGTCACTTCTGAAACTAAACTCACTATGACAGATATACATCACCATGATCTAGTTACATAGGTAAGGCATGAAAACAGCATTGTATTATATTGCATTCTCGCAAAATGTCTATTATTATATCAGGTGGTATTTGTGGACGGAGGACTACATAAGTTGTCCCCTTGGAGTGCAAAGACTTTTAAGTATTCTGCATTTTACTATCCTGCAGAATCAGTGGAGGCCCAGCCACTTACCATCTTGAGTATAGGAGTAGTTTTGCTCTCACTATGTCCCTATATGCATTCCTTACAAAAGTTATTTTCCATGTAAAAATCAATTGGCAATCATTCATTTATGTAGGAGAAAGTGGCAGGCTGCACTTGGAAGCAACAGTGAGGTGGGGGCTGTATTACCCTCTGCTGAGTTGTCTGAGTTGAGAGGTCAGTTCAAATCTCAGAAGATCTCCCACATTGTGGTCTTGGTCACACTAGAGTGTGACAGAATCTGGGAACTAACTTTTATACTGAGAGACTAAATGTGATGAGGGTGTTGATTATTACTACAATTTATAATATATTGACAGCAATACTTCTAGTGGCTTATAGATTTTTTAAAAGACATAAACAAAGATCAAAATGGTTAAAACAACAAACCCCAAATTCAGAGGGATATTGGGCAAGAAAGTAAGATCACTGAACTGTTTCAAGTGTGTTTTGCAACCCATGATGCAAGACAATATTCATGGCTTGTTTTATAAACCACAGCTAGTACATATTTGCACAGCTCATCTTAATGTACTGGCTCACTTTTGAATCCAGGACTCCACTAGTTCAGTCACTACATTGCAATACCTCATGTTTCTTGGGAAGTCTCTTATACAACTACATTGATTAGGTCTGCTTGTGTTTAGCTTAGCAGCCCAGAAACTTAAGAGTAGAGGAATGCGTGTCAAAAACACACACACACACACACAAAAACCCAAGTCCACTCTCCTTGTTTACTTTGACAGAAATAGTTTTGGCATAATGTCTCAAGGATGAAGTAATCAGAGAATTAATTGGCAATCAACGGAAACAACTTAGGGGAACAAATTCACGACTTGCTGGCTACAAATTTCTGTCTTCCACAAAGGGAAGCTACTTAGTAGTGGAAACTATGGAAAGCAAGAGAGGCCATCTAATGATACTGCCTGCCAAAGAATTGTGGGGCTACGAAGGTAGCAGGGAGCCATGAACCAGAAGCTGCTGCTGAACAGGAGAATAAACTTTGAAAAGGCACTGTAGTGCCACTGGCAGAAGTTTATGGTCCCATACGGCTCCCATGTGTTGGGGAGATGTTCAGCTTGAATGGGTGGATGGGAGGGGAGGGTGAGAAAGGAGCAGCTGGAAGAAGCTCCAAACAAAGTTGGGGAAAACATGTGGACTAGGGAGAAGAAGTGGGACACGTCACTCATTGTGAGCTGAGGTCCAGAGGGGTGGCAATGAAAGAGGAGGAGAAGCAACAGAGCCTTGTTGGGAGCCTCGTCTCAGGAGGATTGCCCTGTGGAGTCCAGGTAAAGTTTGCATGTAGACTCATCCTTTCCTTAGTCAAGGAATAATTTATGTCTTCCATAGCTGATGACATAGCTGATGCTCGAAATTTGAATGTGGCAAATAGACCAGAAGAGAAATCCAGGCAGAAGAAAGGAGACTCTATCTGAAAAAAGCTCAGTCTTACTTAACTGAATGTTCATAAAAGCTGAGAGTTGTAAGCAGTGCAAGATGAGTTTCTTGCAGGAAGAAAGTAAATAACTGTAATTGTTTCTGTGTGGATATTCTGTGTGTGACAATATAAGCCTCTGAAAGGTACAGATTACCTATCTAGGCTATGTAGTTATAATGTATCTGTTGATGCACAACTGCACAGACCCAAGGTCATCCTATTTTCTTCATTTTCTTCTTATTTTATTTGTTCCAAGACAACTTGCCACTTCTAGTGTAGACCCCCATCTATCTATCTATCTATCTATCTATCTATCTATCTATCTATCATCTATCTATAGTGAATAATGGGCAAATTGTACCTAGAGGTGAATCTATCTAGATCTTATATCTTCTTATTTTATAACCATTGCATTTTCTCTAATGCAATGTAACTCATTTTCAAAATCTTTTTTTTTTTTAAAAACAACCCAATAAAACTCTGCAAATGAAAGCCAACTAAGAGACAGTTAATGTAGCAGGAAGCCTGAAAGGCATATTTATCTCTCTTGATCATTGAAAATGAAAGCCTGATATGCTTAGCATAGTAATCAGAGAATAAGCAATGAAGCATATAATTTTATTGCATCAAATTCTATGGGCAAAATTGGGCAAAAGAGTTTTAAAGACCGAGGCACAAAAGGTATCTCCAGTTTTGTTTAAAATCTCAATAGCTACAATTTTTCATGCACAAATTTCACTTCATATTTTGAGTAGAAACATATGTCTTTATTAAATCTATCAATTCAGCAAATTCTTAATTTGCTATCAGATCTGAATTATTATGTGCAATATTATTTAGCAAGTTGTGTGACACAAATGCATTTTCCCCTTCATTCTAAGGACTCTACTAATAGCATGTAATTCACATATGGACCAAATTACCTGAGTTCAATGAGACTTCTTGCCTGATCCTGAGACTTTCTGCATGAGCATGTCAGTCCTGAAGATGATGCATTTTAACTGTTTATAACAGCATAACAGCATAAGGTTTGGTAAGCTAATGGCATGGTAAGCCATTGTTACTCAGTAATATATCTATCACAGATACATTTATTTTTGTATTTACTATCAGTGTACCAATAATTTAAACCAGTAGTCTGTATTAGGATACCGTAATACAGCACAATAATGTAATATTGTTCTGGAATATGGTAATAAAGGGCTAAGGATTTTCCAGAGGAAAAAATTTCTTGCCACTTTCAACTTTCTTCAGTTAGTCTGGATGGAAGTGTTTAACCAGGGCATTGCTTTTTTAAAGAAAAAAAAGTACAGAAGCAGCCAGTGTTTTAACAGCAGAAGCAACTGAATATGCTACTTACCGTATAATCACTGAAATCTGAATCACATCTCTCCTAATTCAAACACAATTTTTAAATCAGTGGAAAAACCTGGAAATGTGTGTCAAGCTCTCCTGTTTTGCTCAAAATTGTATGAGAGCAGTTTACAAATATCTGAGCAACTGAAAACTAGTTAAAGGTCTTTAACCTTCCTTAGCAACACTCCCACTATTCCTGGCCCAGTATTGTTTTACTCAATAGATGCAGTCAAAGCAAGCAAAAGCAGACCTCACTTCCTCACATTCCTGTGTTAAGTACACCATGTTCTCATCAGGCTGCAGGAGATAGCAGCCTCTCGGAAATGAAGGCCATATTTGGCAATGGGACAGAATAACCTTGAATATCTGCAGCTGTATTGGGGGGGGAGAGTAAGAGTTCTGTGGTGATGAAAACTGAGGGGGTGAACATTTCCCCTTTGCCGTAAGGATTTAAGACAGATGCACATAAAATCTCTCTTTGCGATGTCTCTGCTTATCTCTGTCATATGTAGGAATAAAATATATTGGAAATAGAATACCTTGGGGAGAAATGTTGAAAGCAAATAGGGAAGAGAAAATTGGGGAGGAATCTGAAACTGGGAACTGACATATTTGCGCATTATTTGGCTGCAGAGTGTAGAATCCTGGTGACCTGAGAGCATCACACACGTCTAGTTGCAGCAGATGTTGTTTTTTTATCACATGGAAGAGGAATGTCATGTGAGGAGAGGGGATGAGAAATGAGGATATAGGATAGGAATGACAAATTCCCCATACATTCTTAGGGATGGTGGGATTCATGACTAAAAGAGATGGAGAGATTCATGTTGGTGGTCACACCTGTTTGTTTGTATTTTTCAAATAGCATTTGCTTGTTGAAAACTTTTCTGTCCCACTTTTCCTTCAAATGGTCCTCAGTAGCTGACAACATTAAAAACATCAATAAAAAGGAAAAACAATTAAGTAGAAATAATACAGAGAGCAAGAAAAAATGCCAACAGCTCAGCAGACGTAAGGGGCATTATTCCATCCTCAAATCTTCCTTTAAATTGTCTGACAAAACCCAAGTGGTAAAACTGACAGGCAGGCCTCTCTATGGAGGGCATTCCAAAATTTGGATAAAGGGAGGGATATAAATCACATAAATCAAATAATAATAAATAATAACAGTTATGTCCTGTGTTCAGGAAAGCCCACTTGTGTGTTTCTATCCATCATATTTCAGACAACCAATGAGACTTCACTTCTTTGGGTCATGGATGGAGCCTGGTAGAATCTGGCATGTCATTTGTTGAGCCGTGTTTGAATTTGGTGGACCAAAGCAAGACTAGGCGGAACTTGGCAGGTTTGGTGCATAGAAGTATCTGCTGGATCATTGATGGAGCCTGATGGTGCCAGAGGTGGAGATTTCAAAGCATTGAAAGGACCACACAAGGCTTTTGGGTCAAGGAAAGAATCAAATTCTTTCTGTTGGTAGATAGGACAATGTCTCAACATAAAACTTCCCCAATCAAGTAGGAAGAAAGAACATAAAAACATAAGAGGAGGCTGCTGGATCAGGCCAATGGGCGATCTAGTCCAGCATCCTGTTCTCATTGTGGTCAACCAGATACCTCTGGGAAACAAGAGCACCTTCTCCACCTGTGTTTTCCAGCAACTGATATTCAGAAGCATTACTGCCTTCAACCATGGAGCCAGAACATAGCCATCATGACTAGTCACCGTCTAGTCTCACCCTCCATGAATTTGTCCAATCCTCTTTCAAAGCCCTCCAAGCTGGTGGCTGTCCTAGGGGTGGAGGGTAGATTTGTTGATCCAAAGGAGCCTGTGTGAAGTTCAGACTCATCCCCCCTCTGCCCCCTACCTTCCTGCTGCGCCACAAGTGCTTTGCTCTCAGAATTAGCGCTTTTGGCATAGGAACTCAACACAACATGGAGGCATACTGTATGGAGGTCAGCTTTGGGCAGGAGGAGGGCTGATTCACTCCTCATCACTCAATGCCGACCTCACCTTTCAATGCGATGGCACCAGATCCATATTTCATCTCACAGATCTACTGCCATTGTGTCTAGCTTGGCCCATATTTGAACACCATTTCATTTAAGCAGACATGGAATGAATGCTGACTAGCACTGCAGCCGTATTTTGTTTTGTTCTGTTTCAGCACAAGCGCAGGGCTTGATTCAAACTTTGGCAGAGCTAATGAGAATCCTTCCAGCAAGATTTGGCTCAAGAAGTTCCCCCACAGGATATGTTCTCACGTGTTCTTGCTTCGGCAGTCAGCCCTTCTCCTGAGCCAACTGGATTAACTAGTTTCCATGGAATGGCTTGAAGGAGAAGAAGAAGTAATTATCACTTATGTCAGTGAGAAATTCTAATATAGTGGCAGCAAAATCATTTGTTTTCCAATAGGCACTGCATTAATAAAATAGATGCTTGTAGATGAGGCAAGATTGGTTGAGAATCAAGGGAAATGAAGTCAGTGCTTTTGTGAATTTTTATTTTTTTTTTCTTTGGTCACCTTTGGAGATGCCATGGTATCTGAGTTGGCAACCCCCACACTAACCCCTTATTTGCACAGTCCCTATATATGTACAAACGCTACATACTCCAGAGTCTATGGCTGTGTACACACTATACCTTTAAAGCACATTCAAAACACGTGATTTCCCCTCAAAGAATTCTGGGCACTGTACTTTATTAAGGGTTGCTGGGAACTGTAACTGCATGAGGGCTAAACTGCAATGCCCAGAACTCTTTGAGGGGAAGCATGTGCTTTAAAGATACTGTGTGTATGCAGCCTATATGCATAGTTGAGAACATTGCTATGGAGTCACAGCATGAGACCACACACCCACTTGCATGCTTATGACTGAGGCACTTCCCTCAGCTGTGACATCTTGAAATTAACCTTCAGTTCTGTTTTTAGACTGATTCTGCTGCTCTGCTGGGTTTAATTAAAAACAAACCAACAAACCCAAACATTTTTTCACTGATACAGTTGTGATTGTTTTGAAACTATGGTGGGATTCTTTGGACTGAGAGTAGGCTGTTAAATGTTCCTGCTAAAGAAAGAAACAAACGACTGCTCCCGAAGACGCTTGGTTGGCAAGCTCCATCGAAAGAGACACCCAGGATGGGGAAAGAGGATCAAAATGGGCAGGGGTGGTGAGAGGAGAGCTGGGAGGGGTAAGGGATTGTAAAGTGTAGACGCAGAGAACAAAACACTGGACTGTCCTGCTGGCTGGATCTAGAGGCACAGATTCTAGAGGCACAGATTCTGAGGGAGCTTGGGTTGGGGCCAGAGCCCTTTCTAGAGCCCAGAGCATGGGGTAGAAAGGGGGAAGAGAACTGTAAGCTCAACAGAAAGCCAAAAGAGCATGCATTTGCATGGAACATGTGTCTGCCTCCCTGTCTGAGGCATAGGGAAACCTGTGACCTAATAATGTCAAGGCGACCTGGCTTTTGAAGGGATGCCAGTCACATGGGGAAATTTGTTCACCTTTCATGGTGTCAGGAAACACACACACCCTCCCACAGGTCAGGGCATAGACTGGAGTCATGGAGAGAAGGTGTGGCTCAGTGGCAGAGCACATGCTTTGCTTGCAGAAAGTCCAGGTTTAACCGCCGACGATACCAAGATAGATGGGCAGACGCTCCGGCTTGGTATAAGGTAGGTTAGAGCCTATGTCTCTAATGCCCCTTGAGGGACAGCCTGAGGCTACCACCCTTGGTGACACCCTGGCCCTCAAAAGCTGTGACACTGAGGGGTCCAATACACCCTGATGGGGCCCTTCCCCAATATCTGGTGCAGCATCACAGTAGGAGCAGAGGTGGTGACAGACCCATGCCAAAAGCCCAGACCTGAGATGAGAATGTCTACTCAACAGCCCAAGGTTTGCTGCCCCTCAGCTTTACTTCAGAGGAAGAGGCAAGCATTAATTTCCTCAGGAGAGTGAGGAAAATCCTCAGGGATGATTCACACCCTGGCCGGCACTTTCTTGATCACCTGCTCTCGGGCAGAAGATATAGAAGCATGATTAGTCGCACCAACAGGGTAAAGAACAGCTTCTATCATTGGGCTGAATGAAAAGATAACAACAGGGCAACTGACTTTCGGGTTTGGTGGGTGTGCGTCAGTAAACGAGGGGAATTAAGACTAAGAGAGCTGAGTGTGGGGTGCTTGTGTAATCTCACTGTATACAAGTTGTACAATAAAGTATTTCAATGTGTATTTACTTGGGAGGAAGAGGCAAGCCTTAAAATGAAACTTCTTCATCTCTGCCTCTTAGCTGCTGTTACAACTAAGAAGTCCCACATATAATCTTGCCTAACCCAACTCCGGCTTCTGCTGGACAGCTCCCCAACTGGTCCAGGCCACTGGATCAGTCCATGCTCTGACTGTTGGAAGCCACTGCCCTGCTCTGGGTTGATAGAAATGGACACAAGCTCTGCTTGTCTGAAGGACAAATAACAAAAGAGTTCAGCCACCACAAGCGATAAGGGGTCTGTCACACTACCTTCAGCTGTCTGAAAACATAAGCACAACCAAAACAATTGTCCCCAGTCTTAAATTATAAACAGTAGGCACAGGGAAATGGCATTGTTTTATAAACAATACTGTTGTCTCGCCAGCGGGAAAGAATGTTACACATCAAAATCAATAGGAATTCAAAGGATGCTAATATGGGAAATGGAGGAGAGGAACGGGTCTCAGGAGACCCAGAAAACGCAACATCTGGGATTTGTGTTTGAAATTTTACAGTTTATGTTTTATAGAACCTGTGATCAAGAAGGTCAGGTTTTGGATCCCCAGATGTGAGGGGATTTATTGCTGCCTTTCATATCCTAAACGAAGCAAGATCAAAGTCACCTCGTCTCATAGGACCAAGGCTGCTGAAAAGCGGGTGCATCCTCCTCTTTGGTCTATTTGACCGCAGAGATTTGTGCTGCCGTTTCAGCCTTTTGATATTACATACTTTGGTCCTTCTCTGCTGGGAATGGCTGATCAGACATTTTCATTACGGAATTCATTTTAAAAGGAAAGACTGTTTATTTGGAGGGGGGAAAGGGGGAGCGATTAATTATTAATAAGAATTTATAGAGAAAGTCAGTGAGAATATTATTACCAGTGAAATATGGTACGGCTGGTACTTCAGGAAAAAAAATCTGCAGCAAATCATAGAGAGTAAAAGTGTGTGTGTGTGTGTGTGTGTGTGTGTGAGAGAGAGAGAGAGAGAGAGAGAGAGAGAGAGAGAGAGAGAGAAACAAAGAAAGAAAGAAAGAGTGGTAAGCAGGTTCCAAGGATCTAGAGAAGATATTCTTGCATAAATGCATATTTTATTTTAACAGTCTAATAATACAGCCCTATCCACCTTTACATTGTTGTTTAAAATGCTGTGATATTGCCGCCACCAATTTCAGTGTCAATCCTCGGGTTAACGTTGACAATATATGTATATCATCTTGGCCTTAAAGCAACTTACCTGAAAGAGGGGCACATATGTATCCTTCCTGCTTTTGGCCTGAAGTTCTAGAACTGAACTGTATGTATGGAATAATTGTGGTTTTGGGTGGGTGGAATGGGTCCAAAACCCCCACACCAACACCCCACTTTGAAACGTGTGCAGTTTGCGTGCCTTAATTTGTAGAATAGCAGGTCACGGGGCTCAAGCCTACCTGAAAACCAGGTATTTGGGACAGTAGGTTTAGGAGAAGGAGGGGGTAATTATGATGGTGATAATTGTGAACTGCCCTTCAACAAGAATTCTCAGACTGGTAAGCAGTCTACAGTAAAACACAGAATAAAAACATCAACAACAAAAACCACTGTTACTGTAATGATCATAAATATAGCCGGCTGCAGCACAGAACATAATCATAAAGTGATGGAGGAGGCATCTCATTAACCTGTGCAGGCCAGGTGGAACAGATACATCTTCAGTTGGTGGTGAAAAGACTACTTTTCCCATTGGTCCTGAGCCACACTGGCTGGGGATGATGGGAGTTGGTGTCCCACAATGTCTGCATGGTCACGGGATTCCCATCTCTGGTGTAGACTGAAGGTGCAATTCTATGCACATGTACTTGAGCTCAGTGGGACTTTTGTCTGGGTAAGTATATACATATGGGGTAGAATTGCATGGATGGAAAAGCATGCCACACTGGGGTGGCAGAGGTGGTGTTGTCCATTTGGTAATGTAAAACCTGTTTATTTGAAATTGTAAAACTTAAAACATTTGAAAGGGAGGGGGGACTGCAAAACTAAGATTGAAAAACTGAATTCAGCTAGACTTCTTTTTGAACAGCCATAGGATAGGAGTCTTTTTCGTGTGCATCATTTTAATCTTAGCAGTGTTAACCTAACAATGATTAACACACATAAAACAAGAAGGAAACTATATTTCATTAAATATGGAAATGAACTCAGATTTGAACCAACTCCGACTAATCCCTAAGGGTACCAAGTGGCTGGGTTGGAGCTGTTCCCAGGCTGTAAGGAGATGAAGGTCATACTTCAATGGAAGGGTAATTGAATTTTCTCAGGGGTTTACCATAAGACCAAGCAGCTGAAATACATGAATTCTGTGTCTCTGCCAATTTTTTTTATTACTTTGTCAGTCATTTCTCAAACGAGAAACTATGCAATTCTGATTAATCATGATATAAACCTTATGGATGATGGCCAGCAATACTGACTTAGCCCTCTCGAGGCAATAACAAAATCCTCCCCAGTTTAATGAAAAGCAAATTAGCACAACTCCTGACCAACTCGAGGAAGGCTGTGGTCAAACATCCATTTGTAAAGCAAAATGGGGCACACAGTGAATCAGTCATAGGACTGTTTTCCCATAGGCCCAGCCTCTGCTTGTATTACCTCAACTCCTTTCATTCCCTTTTGTGTGAATCAGACCTGACGGTGTCTAGTTTGTGTACAGCCAGTGGCCTAACATCAGGGGGGCCACAGGGGAAATTGCCCCAGGCACAAAACTGTTAGGAGCGCAAAAATTGTATCGTAATGCCTTAGACACATGTTGTGAATGTGGCCATAAAATAAACCCATCAGACCTGCAACAAAATCTTGCAGCATAGAGCCACAGGATTCCAGCCACTTCATTCTTCAAGCTTTTAATGTTTAATAGGTTATTGTATTTTAGTGTTTTGTTGGAAGCCGCCCAGAGAGGCTGGGGGGACCCAGCCTGTTAAGTTGTGGGTGAACATATCAGACGACACAGCGATTCTTCAAACAGCTCTTGTTTATTCACAGGCCAGAACTGAACTGAACTGAAGGGTTCAGTCAGCCTGCTTATACAGAGCTCCAGTACAACGTAACTGTAACAATTTTCTAAAACTATCCAATCACTGAATGTCACTTTCGATCCCTTATTTGCATAACTATCTACAGTATCCCCCTGCTGGCCCAGGGTGAGAACTTCAGTACATAACACAGCCAGATGGGTGGGGTATAAATAATAATAATAATAATAATAATAATAATAATAATAATAATAATTCTATTCTCCCTTTCCCTGATTTTCTGACCCCCTCCCTCTCTATAAGCATTCAACGAACATGGAACACTTAATCCCCACTGGGCTGTTCTAAGGTCTCCCTTTGTTTTTTCCCCTATTGATTTGTATGTCTGCAAACCTTGGTTGCCCCCCAGACCTACAGCTGCAATCTCCTTGTATGCTGCTGGTGCTGTTTTGGTGACATACACAATGACACTCAAGAGTCTGAACACTGGAAGTAGAATGAAATGCTAAGAGGCACTGTTTTTATTGGATCATTTTTTGTTGGAAAGAGTCAGGCCAAGCAACTGAACTTCAGGCTCCTTTATTTTCCATGTAAAGGTTGTTTATACGCAGAATGTTGTAGCAGAAAAACAGATAATACGGGGGGGGGGGGATATGGTGGTTGTTTTTTTCTTCAGCCAATAGACACTTGTAGATGGATTAATCCAATATATAAGGTTCCAGTTAACAAATAAACAGTTTCGCTGTGATGAACTGACAGATTAATCCAAAAACCCTCATCATATCAATAAAACATGGCTTTCCACTTGACAGTTAGGATTTAAATTGTTCCAGGATAAAATGAATTGTAGCTGTATCTTCTCAGAAGACATGTCAAGCATTCTCCCTTTCGTACATTTGTCTTTAAAAAGAATTCAGTCTATTCATTTCTGTTGTAAACAAGTATGTATTTAGCCAAGCTTGAATTAAAGGGGAAGCCTTATTTCTCCAAGTCTTTCAACGATAAGGCGCTTGCCAGCCACTTCCTACTTTCTCTGTCGTAAGAACATTTTTAAGGCGCAACAGAGTCAACGGCCTTGTCGGCCTTATGCCAATTCATCTAATAACCTTGATCCGATAGGATCTAATTTTCTGGCATTTCCATCAAGTCTAGGCAAGGAACACAGGAAGCAGTCTTATACTGAGTCAGAGTATACTGAGTACACCTTGCTCAGGACTGTCTACACGGACTGGCAGCAGCTCTCCAGGATTTCATACAGCAGTTGGCAAGGCAGTGGGGCAGCTCACCTGGCCTCCTGTCACCAGCATTGGGAGTGGCAAGGCCAGCACCAGCCTCACCAGTGCCTCTCCCTCTCTCCCTCCCACCAAGCAGCAGCAAAATGGGGGGCAGGAGGGCAGGGGAGCACTCTATCCCAGTGACCGCCACTGAGCAGGAGACATTCCCAGCCCTATTTGGTGGGGTGTCATGGATGAAACCTTGGGTTTTATACATACAAGGCAGATGGCCCTTCTCTAATTATTACTTATTTAATTAATTTCTATACCACCCTATACCAGAAGGTCTCAGGGCGGTTCACATAAAATATCAAATACATAAAATCAAAACAAAAACAACAATCCAATTTTAAAAAAACAAACAAACTGCAAAGAGCCAGCATTTTAAAAAGGGTATAGGATGTCGATCAAGTCAGGCAAAGGCCTGGTTAAAAAGGAATGTTTTTGCCTGGCACCTAAAGGTGTATAGTGAAGGCACCAGGCGAACTTCCTTGGGGTGATAAAATTAAGGCCCAAGTAAATGCCATGTTAATTGGAGGAATGCATGCTTTTTGAAAGGGAAGCCTGCTAATATTATTTATTTATTTATTTATTTATTATTTATTTATTATTATTTATTTACATCCCACCATCTGGCTGGGTTTCCCCAGCCACTCTGGGCGGCTCCCAAAATAATAATAATAATAATAATAATAATAATAATAATAATAATAATAATAATGTGATAAAACATCAAACATTAAAAACTTCCCTAAACAGGACTGCCTACAGAAAGTCAGATAGTTGTTTATTTCCTTGACATCTGATGGGAGGGTGTTCCACAGGGTGGGCCCCCCTCCAGACTGGGAGAAGTGGGGACGGCTAATTTAGCTCACCCATGACTTAAAGCTACTATTTGCATGCTAGTGGAGGCTTCCCCCAAAATGGCAAGGATCCCTTTTGGTGAGGTCGTTTCCGTCCGACCTTGGCAGGGAGAGATGCAGTTAAACTTCCCCTCCCCATCCCACACAGTCCCCAGGCAGCTCAGGATTCCCTTGCATTACTATTTACACAACAACAAGTGCACTGTTTCTTTGGCCCTCTGGGGGCCCTCCCTCCTTGCAACACCTGCAAGCAGATGTGTCATTCTGAAATTTATATTGCAATGAAGTTGGAGAGAAGTGCCCGTTAAACTCCTGTTAAACTCATCATGCTAATCCTAACAGATTTAGCATGTTAGCACATGTTTGTTGTTAGGCGGTAATACAGTGGTACCTCGGGTTAAGAACTTAATTTTTTCTGGAGGTCCGTTCTTAACCTGAAACTGTTCTTAACCTGAGGTACCACTTTAGCTAATGGGGCCTCCTGCTGCCGCCGTGCCGCCGCCACGCGATTTCTGTTCTCAGCCTGAAGCAAAGTTCTTAACCCAAGGTACTATTTCTGGGTTAGTGGAGTCTGTAACCTGAAGCATCTGTAATTAGTGTCTGTAACCCGAGGTACCACTGTACTGCCAATTAAAACCTTTTTCTCACTGGGCTGCATACTTTGCTGCCCTAGTCCAGCAAGGGAGATCTGCTTGGCAAAGTAGACTCTGACATACAGAAGGTGCTAACATAGGAAACTAACTTCATGCTTGTCTTGCTAGCCCAGGACTAACTGCTCTAACAGGGAGCAGCACTCCAGGGTCACAAGGTAGGAGTCTTCCCTGGCCCTATTATTAGAGACCCCTTTTAACCGGAGATGCCAGCAATGTAAGGGGCCTTTCTACATACAAGCATGTGGTCTGCCATTGAGCTACAGCCCCTTGTTCCGATTCAGCAGTAGCCAGCAGGTTTTCCCAGGGACAGTGGGGAGTCTGAAGCGAGGTTACAGGGAACCAGGCAGAGGGCCTTCTCAGTGATGGCACCTGTGGAACGCCCTCCCACGAGATGTCAAAGAGAAGAACAACTATCTGACTTTTAGAAGACATCTGAGGGCAGCCAGGTTTAGGGAAGTTTTAATGTTTGGTGTTCTATTGTGCTTTTAATTCTATTGGGAGCCACCCAGAGTGTCTGGGGAAGCCAAACCACATGGGTGGGGTATAAATAACAATTATTATTATTATTATTATTATTATTATCATCATCATCATCATCATCATCATCATCATCATCATGGGACAAACGAAAGTGTGGATGAGCGCTTAGGTTTGTGCAACTGAAGCAGATTAAAGCACTCTGTGGCTCTAGTACAACAAATCCACTTTAAAAAAAGAATTAGACTTCTCCCACTTTAGAAACTGATAAGGAAATGCACTGAAAAGTGTGGAATGAACCATGATTAACAGGACAAAAAATAAGTAGCCCACAAGCAAATCAGGACGAGTGTAAGTTAGATACATATAGTCATATAATCTCCTGGCAAAAATGCTCAACCAGATAGGATCTAACCTCTATGTAAACTTTATGCAAGCAAATCAGGATGAATGCTCAATAGATTGCCTAGACTCCATTACAATCTTTTGGGGCCTGTGAGTGATGCACATCATTCAAAGGCTTCTTTCCTTTCACTGTCAACCCTATGTGAGGGCTGTTTTAAATATGCAGAAACAGCACATGCCACAGTCCTGCCTGGACAGCAGCACTTCAGGCTGTATAGGAAGGACTGAAGGCTTGAATGCTCCCCTGCTTTTCTGCACATAGAAAACTAGCTTGTCAAGGATAAGGCTACTTTTCTAGAGATGGGGAGTGTACATGGAAGGACCATAGCTCAGAGCTAGAGCATCTGCCTTGCATGCAGAAGGTCCCACAGTCAATCCCCAGCATCTTCAAGTGAGGTGGGGAGAGACCACTGTCTGAAATCCTGGAGTGCTGCAGCCAGTCACAATAGAAAGTACTGGGCTAGATGGACCAATGGGCTGGCTTGGTATAAGGCAAGTTCCTATGTTCCTTCGGAGGGCTGTTCAACACATGCCTTCCTCACCTGGTGCTGTATATAGTGATATAGCCTAGTGAGGGCTGTACCATGTGTTATTTTGGCACATTCAAACTGATTCTGAAAGAACAGGAAATCAAAGCAGGTTTTATCCTTTTCTTACAACAGGAACACAAAGATGAAAGCTCTGGTTGTGCCCATTGTTGGCACCCTGACACTTCTCCTTTTCTTCCACCTCCTGCCCAGCAGCAGCTGTCAGAAGGCATTTCAGAATCACATTCAGGAGTGGAATTACAGAGAAGGAGGTAAGAGGTGCTAGCAAGCCAAGGCAGAGGCAGGAGTTATTTGTAAGCTCCTTGAAGGCAGGGGCCTGTCCACTTTTAGTTTTCTAACTCTGCAAGGCGCCCATGTGCACTGATAACACCGTCTTAATATGAAGAAGAACGTTTCTGATAAAGGCTTGTGTGAATTCTAGTTTCCTGCCCAGTCTTGAGTTCCTCACCAGTAGGGTTGCCATATTTCAAAAAGTGAAAATCCACACACAAAAGTTGTTGAGCTTTTTCCCAGACATTTCAGCCCTGAGATATGTTTCTGACAACCAAATCTTGGTTATTATGGATGTATGGCAACCCTTCACACTACAGGAAGCCAAATATACAATGCTACAGTATTTGTGTACATGCAGGTATTGGGAGCTGAAGTGCCACTTGGTGACTGTGAATGAGTCTTAGTACTATGGTTTTGCCTAAAGGAAGGGTGGGGGGATCTCAACACCTGTCCTGCAGAAGAAGTACAGTCACATGCTTCCACCACAGAATTTTATCTTTGGATGAATGCGCTTACTACCCCAGATAGTGTATCAGTTGCAATGATTATTTGTGGGATGTGATTGCACAAGTAAAGTCATTGGGCTACAGTCCTCAATGAGATTTACTTCTAAGTAAACACACCTAGGTTCAGAGATGTAGCTAAAGAAAAATAGAAATACAAATCCGTGAATGGTGGGGGTTAAAACATTAGCGAGGAGCAGACAAAATATTAATAGAATAATATAAGCAGCAGTGAGAGCAACATTTAGGAAGGTTTTTGAACACCAGGGGAGCTGTCAGTGATGGGAAGGGTGAGCCTCTCTCGGGAGAGAATTTGAGAATTTCTCCATTTTCATAGGACTAGAAAACAGGTGTTGAAAAAAGCAAAAAGCAATCTTCGGGAACTGAATGTGCCAGATTTTGTGCACCTGGCTGCAATCCCACAGACACATACCTCTGGATTACACGCAAACATGTGTATATTTATAGTGATATTTAATCCATGAAGATTTAGGTGTACTGGAAGATAAAATAACTGATTAATGACTTGCTTCTCCCTCCCTGAATATTTTCTTTCCCCTCATTCTCACGTGAATTCTGATATTGCAGCAGATAAAGTGAATATCCAAGGCATAAAGAGTTTTACGCGCACACTGGAGAAGTGGGGGAACAGCATCTTTTGGCAAATGAAGCACTCTTTGCTGAGTCACCCTGATGCACTCCTGCCTGAACTTTCCAGGTAAGAATACAAGAGCAACACTCGCCTTTTCTCCACTCTGCTTTCTCTGGAACAGAGAATTCCCCAGTGTTGAAACTCTTTATACCCCAAAGGGGAAGATTGGATGAGCAACTAGGATTTTAGCCTTAAAACTCTGTTAGTGATGGAGAGTCACTAGAAAGGGAAGAAATATGCCTGGGTTGTCCTAACTTCTTTTACCCCATAGCATAAATACAGACCAACTCTCAAAGTGATGAGCCCACTTTTTCTTATACCAGGGATACTCTGAAAAGGAGAGGGCATGGTAAATTCTGGATTGAGGGAGGTGAAAGTGAGGGAAGGCAGTGACTTGGAATAGAAATTCATGGAGGTACAGAAAGCTATCTGCATTAAACAACAGTATGGGTGTCATGAGCCTCAGTCCCAACTCACTGTGATTTATACCTGAATAAGCATGAGTATGATGTTTCATACATTTCATACATTGGTCCAAACTGGCTAGTTTTCAAGCATTTCAGTTTAATAACTGATATGCAATTCAAGGCGGGGGGCGGTCCTATTCCCCTTTAGGCAAAAATATTCTCTTTTATTTATCATCCAGATAGGATGGCGAAAGTTGAAGCAGAGCTTGGTGGGGAGAGTGGGGAGCAAAATGTCCTTAAAAACCCATCCCATCCCATTTTCAACAAAGCAGTTAGTAAAATTAACCCTACTTATATTTGGCAGAAACAATAAAAAGTGGGTTTTAATGGGGATACCAGAATGTTTCGGATCTGCTTGCTTATATTTTGAATCAGTTATGGCACCAGCTGTGAGCGTGAAAGACTCCCATGTGGACAACATGCTCTTAAAAGTGAGTGTAAAACTTAGCGTGAGTGGTAGTTAACTGTTCAAATGTCCCTAATGGGCTGTTTATATGGGAAGAAATGCCAACATAAATATATAATAAATGTTGGTGCTAATATTTTTTCCAATGATTACACTGAATAATGTTTCTGTTAGATCATAAATGTTTTTAGCAGCAGTTTCTGTTTGCATCTGTGTTCATAGGTGGCTTATACCCATAGCAAGGAGGAAAGTCCTCCGAACTCAGACTTACTGCTGATGCAGAGTAGACATCCCTAGGCCTGCCCTTTAAGAGGCTAGTGGTTAACAGCAGGACTCAGATATAAGTCCCATTGGAATTACTCTGAGGTAATGAATGATTGCAGCCTAAGAGCGCTGTGTTCCAAAATGTCCTTGAGTCAAATCTCCACTCAGGTTGCCTCCAGGCTGCCACCCAAGTGCAACACATCAACTTTAAAGAAGAACTGGATTTTTTGCAGTTTGGAAAGTGATGGGGGAAATGTATTCAAAAGAGGGGTGTGTGTGAATGAATGACCAACAGGAAAATGTATAAACAGGATGAGTGTTAGTTTTCATATAACCACCTTGCAAACAACGCTATATAAATAATTACTACTTTTAGGGTATTTAATTGAAGAATCACCACCATCTATCCAAGCCTTGAAGTGGATTTCTCAAACTTGGTCAGACGAAGCTGCTAGATCTAATTATTTGTGCTGGTATATACTATTTTCTGCAGCGTTTTAACAGTTTGCTTGATGATGCCTTAACACAACTGTTAGTGTGCCTCATCCTAAGCATTGCGACCTGGCAGAGCAAGCCTCAAGCCCCCGTCTTATGGTCAAGTCACAATATGTCTACTCAGAAGTCCCACTGATCTCAATGGGATCTGCTCCTGGGTAAGGGCATATCAGATTGCAGCCTTACAGCCTTAAAAAAAAGTCCGACAGGACTTAAAATATTTCTGCATACTCATCTCATGTTTTAAGTACATATTGCAGCTGAAGGCACTTAATGTGTGGTGTGCCCTTAATTTCAATGGGTCCTATTGCAAAAATGAGTAAGGCTGGGCTAGGTCCAGTAGGCATGAGATTTGATGGGTCCCTGGGGAGGAATCATTGTTAGCACTAACACTGCAAAAGGCTTTGATCACCTCCTATCAGTGGCAGCCTCCGACCACGCTGATTATTTATCATCACAACAGTTGTGCCACACATACAGGCTTCTGAACTGTGCTGACTGAATTGTGTTGAGTCGTACTGAGCAAAACTGGCAGTGAACTGCCATAATAATCCTGATCTGTATACATTCTTAATATTGATCTTCTTTGACCGGCAGCCTCCGGCCTGTCTCTGAAGCAATTGACAATCTCCTGAAGCAAGTACTTTCCATGAAGAAGAGGCTGGCAGAGCTGAACGAGCGTCTCGGTATCATGAGCAGGACCCTCTTCCCCATCCGCTACAAGGCCCAACGGAGCCAGAGGCTTGGCAGCATCCATCTGAGGAGGGTACCGCTTCAGCAAAGGAGGAGGAGGTACATGAGAAGGCATCTTCAGTGGAATTAGCTCTTCTCCAAGATGAAATTTTGCTCAATCTCTATTCCAGAGGTCCTCATCAGAAAGCTCAATAAAAGAAAGTTTTGACTAAAAGAAAATGTGTACAATATTATTACTGAAGGTTTCTCTCTCTTCCCCATGAATGGCAGTCATAAAGGGTGTTTGCACGTTACGTGCAAGATGTCTACAATCTGTGTACACTCAAAGTTGAGCAGTACATGTGACGCCCAATAAGTGTTTGGTAGGTAGTAGCATGCATGCAGTTGCAGATCAGCCTAGTATCTGCAGAAGGATCTTTGTCTAAAGCAGGCATGGAAATTACAAGTCCCATCAGCCCCAGCAAACATGACCAATGACCAGGGATGGTGAGAGTGGCAATTTAGCAACATCTGGAGGTCAAAATGTTGCCCACTCCCTTTCCCCTTTGGCTGTGGCTGTGGCTTCCTACAGCCTACAAATCCCTAAAACTCCTATGTATAAATAATGTCCTTCAGTTCCTTGCCTGAAAGAAAAGGCTTATTTCTGAGCACACAATTTGAGCTTTCTTACTTCAGAATTAGATTTGAAGAGGGTGTTTGGGAGAGGTAGTTTTCAGACAGTCTGAGCATTTCTGGTTAAGGATTATGAAGCTTCCATTTGAAATGATCCAGTATGAAATGAAAAGTACAAACATAATGATACAGAGAGTTGTCTTGTATGCATAGTACAATCCAAACAAAAAAAAAGTTTAACAGTTTCCTCTCCTAGCATCTCTTGCATGCTTTTTGCTTCTTTTTTGGACTAAACTTTTATGTTTTATATTCTCTCAAAAGACTTGTGAAATTCACAGTATGGTTCTTTCTTTAGTAGGTGCTGAAAGAAAGGCAGACATACAAAAGGAAATCACCATCCTCTCCCTGAACTCCTTTTAAAAATCCTATTAATGATTTTGCAACCTAGATACACAGTTGCCTTCTCCAGCCTATGTATATAATTGTCATCATCTTTCAACCCACTGACAGCTCCCACTCAACTCTCAGTGAAACTCATCAGGCCTTCAACTTCCTCCATGACTTCACCCTTAGAAACTTCAGCTTTTGCCACTCCATCTTCTTGGAGCCAATCCGATGTATGCATTAATATAAAAAAGATGTTCTCTCTCTAAAGACCTTGAAACCCAATAAATTGTAGCCAATGTGCCTGTGAAAAGATTGTGAATTCACTCATTTCATATGTGTAGCACAAACTAAACCACTTCCCATGGATATACAGTGGTACCTCGGGTTACATACGCTTCAGGTTACATACACTTCAGGTTACAGACTCCGCTAACCCAGATATTGTACCTCGGGTTAAGAACTTTGCTTCAGGATGAGAACAGAAATCACGCGGCAGTGGCGGGAGGCCCCATTAGCTAAAGTGGTGCTTCAGGTTAAGAACAGTTTCAGGTTAAGAACGGACCTCCAGAACGAATTAAGTACTTAACCTGAGGTACCACTGTATGCCCTGGGGCGTGGGAGACTAAAGTCACCAATGGCTACTAGTCATTATGGCTCTGCACTACCCCCAGAATCAGAAGCAGTATCCCTCAGAATAACTTCTGCTTGGAAGAATGAATTGGTGGGTGGGTGTTTCTGGAGCCATGTCATGCTTGTAGACTTCCCATTGGCATCTGGTTGCCCACAGGAGAAACAAAATAATGTATTACAAGAGTGGGGAACCTCAAGCCCAGGGACCAAATATGGCCTCCAGACCTCTCTGTCTGGTCTTCAAGGTGTTCCCCAGGCCCCACCCCTCATCGGTTTTGCTTTGTGTCCTCCTCAAGTGCTTCCGCTTGGCTGGAATGGGTCCTTAAAGTGTCACGATGCCCGTTGCTTGCCTGAAAAGAGGAGGGAGAAATTAAGAGTGTGCAGAAACCTCTGCCTTCTGAGTGGCTGGAATGTAGGTGACTTATTTTGCCCCACTCACTTCAGGCCCAACCAATCACAGGTCCCCAGAAATTGCCCATAAGGCCGTTTGGCTGCAATAGCTCCCCACTCCTGTTGTATTAGATGTAGCTGAGATTCGGCACCGGTGTCGCACCTCCACCCTGAAACAACCCAATGTGAACTGAGCATGCTCAGCATGCTTGAATGCTGGCTGACCGATGTGGGAGGAAACTGGGAGAGGAAATGAGAAAACCAGGAGAGGGAGACTGGATGTCTTTGAATCAGAATTTTGTTCCAAGGACTTTGTGCAACCTTTGCTAAACTCAATGGTGTATTCGTTGTAGTTGCCCCATATTTCAAGTGATACCTTGCTTGTTATAATACCATAATTCCTTTCTATGGGGTGGCGGGAAAGGCTGCAGCTCAGTGACAGAACAAATGGATCACACGCAAAAGGTTCCAGGTTCGATCTCTGGCATCTCCTTGAAGGGCTATGAAAGACCTCTGTTTTGGGGTTATCTACAGATCCATTGCCAGTAAATGTGGGTGTCAACAACACTGAACTCAGATGGAGCAACAGTATGACTTGGTATTATGGGCCAACTTCCTGTGTTCGTGTTTATTGGTGGGGAAATTTCACAATTAAATCTTTTCAGATTTTTAGTAAACATGTCCAGCAGCCGAGATTATAGGGGCGTGGAAGTGAAAAGGGACAACTAGATTTTAGTAGAACTAAATAGCTATACAGTATGTTCAATATTCCAAGATTATACAATCTCCTAAAATTACACAATAATCTTATAATTATACAATAGCAATTAGAGATGCATTGCAATGGATCAATGCAGATCTCTGCTGTGTTGCCAAAACTATTATTTCTGTGCACATACACAGGCAAATGAATTAGAATGCTCTGATATCTTCTTTTGGGGTGACTTAAATTGTGCTGTTCTTGAAGTTCCATTGCAGGTAATGGAACTTTCACACCTTTCTCTTGAAATGGCATAACCTTGAGTTTTCAGTGTTCCCAAATGCTTAGCTTGGTGTTCTTCCCAAGTGCCTTCTCCAGAGTGACCCTAGGAGCCAGTCCTCAGCGGCTGACTCATCTCCTTTCACTCCCAATTGGCTCCTCATCTCAGTGGTTAAAAACCTCACCTTTCATGCTGCTTGGGCAGCTCTAGGAGACAGGGATCCTTCAACCCCTCATGACCCCAGACCACTATACTGTACATGTGATTATTGGACGTGGATTCATACATCATGCCCTTAAGATATGCATGCAAAAATGTTTTTAATGTACACTGAAAGGGCATGTGTGCTTGTATATACTCAACAAATACCTGCCTGACATATGAAACATTCATGCATGAAGGAGTCAGAACTGGCCACTGGTCACCACCATGAATTTGCCACAATGTGTGACACAGTCCCCAGCAGTGTGCTTGCAGCAGAGGCCCATGGCACAAATTTGCATGGTATTTGCATATATTTGTGGGAATGTTGTGGATAGTAGGAGAGGATATATTGATTATATCCTCAGGTTACAGATGCTTCAGGTTACAGACACTTCAGGTTACAGACACTTCAGGTTACAGACTTGGCTAACCCAGAAATAGTACCTCAGGTTAGAACTTTGCTTCAGGATGAGAACAGAAATCATGCTCTGGCAGCGCGGCGGTGGGCTAAAGTGGTACCTCAGGTTAAGAACAGTTTCAGGTTAAGAACAGACCCCCAGAACAAATTAAGTTCTTAACCCAAGGTACCACTGTATTATCCTTTCTCACTCACGCTAGTGAGTCAGTAGCAGAGTACATTCCCCAGTATATTGCAGGAAGCTAGTTGGTAGATTCGTTTGAATCTCTTCACTTAAGCAATCCAATCTGACTTGTCCAGATTGGGTTTGTTCCTAGTAAATTGCCCTTTAATCCCTCTTAAAAAGAATAAAGACACAACAGTCTTCTCTTAAAAGTAATAAGAAGTTTACTCACATTCAGTTCACAGTAGGTTCCCTGAAGGCAGGCTTTAGCTGGAAGTTACAGAAGAGAGTTTGAGTTCATCCCATATGGGGATGGAGTTCATGTGCTGCTGGCTGAGAGCCAGCAGACAGCAAAACAACATCAAGAGAAAAAATGGTGTCAAGAGTCAAGAGAGCATGGCATCAAGAGGAAGATGGCTGCGTGACCAGCCCTTTTATGGGGTCTCACATCTACCTGGTCACACACAGGGGGAGGATGCTCCAGACCAGGTGTGGCAGGAAGTCCTCCTGGTTGGAGTAACATCCCCCTGTGTCCACTCTGAGCAAATGGGAAGTGTTGTGCTTGACTGCTCATCTTACATCCCACACCTGCCCCAAGAAACATTCATGAATGAAGGAGCCAGAACTGGCCACTGGTTCTCACCATGCATTTGCCACAATGTGTGACACAGTCGCCAGCAGTGTACTTGCAGCAGAGGCCCATGGCACAAATTTGTATGATCTTTGCATATATGAATATGAATATGTACAGTTGTCTCTGGGCAAAGAAAGATGGCACGTGGCTGGGGTCTCATATTAAAGGTTTTTTAAAAAAAAAACAACAAAAAAAGTTTTTAAAAGGGAAAGGGGCAGGAAATTTGGGGCATGCCTAGTACAAAAGATCTGGGCTCAGGGGCCCTGTACCACCTTCTAACCACGTACACACAGGCAGTGATATGCATTCAGGCATGCTGTTACCACCACCTCATGCTAACATGGTTGCACACTAAACTTGGTTCCATGCTAATTCTTGCTCAGGCTTTCTGTGTAATTTCTTTGTAACCTCTGAAGCCACTCTGAGAACATAAGAAGAGTCTGCTGGATCAGGCCCATCTAGTCCAGCATCCTCTTCTTACAGTGGCCAACCAGATACCTGTGGGAAGCCCACAAGCAAGACCTAGCAGGCAACAGCACTCTCCCCTCCTGCGACTCCCAGCATACTGTCTCTGACAGGGGAGGGAGATCATAGCCATCAGGTCACCCCCTACCTGTCAGCTTTTGAATTGGATCCTGCTCCGAAATCGGAGCTCCTTTCCACCACCGTTTCAGGTTTTTTTTATTAATTGTAATAAATAATAATATTAATTATAGTTATTACATTTACATACTCTTTGCCCTCCTGCTTTGATCTTCACAACAACCCTGCCAGGTTGGCTCAGGGACTATGGCCAGCCCGAGGTTGGGCTACATGTCTGAGCGGGGATTTGAACTTTGATCTCCGGGGCGTCCTCGTCCTACCCTGTCACCCCTACTGTTGCGCCAGGAGAAGCTTTACCCGCTTTATTTCTGCCTGCCAAGCTGCTGCTAATAGTAATGGCACAGGAGCACAGCAATGGACAAAGAAAGCTTGGCGGCCTTCGTTTCTCCCCCGCCCTGGGCAACCCCCACTCCACATCCCACCCTCTCTCTCCAAGGGCAGCTGCGCTTCGCCCTTGGGCAAAAGATGCGCACCCCGCTGCCGCGCCTCTCCCGCCCGCTTTCCGTTCTTGAGCAACCGGGTAGGAAAAGGGCTGCCGCTCTCACTGCATAAATACTAGAGCCCCGATCGAGCGGACAGCCTGCTGCGCGGCGTTGACCCGTCCAAAAGCACAGCATGTTTGGAAATCCCACCAGGACGAGGCAGGTAGGAGGGAGAAGCCCGGTCTCGGAGAGGAGGCGGGGTTGGGGGTCGCTCGCCTCGCCCTCCGGAGAGGGGCGACGAAGTGGAGCTGCTACCCGCCTCCCGCCTGGATCTGAGGCTGGTCGAGCGCAGCTTGGCTTTGTAGAAGGTCTGCCACTGGCTGCTGCTAGCAGCTAGACGGCTTCTTTTGACCCACGTCACTCTCACGTGGTGGCTTCGCTTCGCTTGCCAATGAACTTTTGGTGCATTCATTTATTTGCTTCTAGGAATGCCTCACGAAGCGCCTTGCGATCCGAGGCGTGCGCCACACAAGGGCCTGTGGAAACATGTCCCGGTCTGTGAACTTGGCAACTAACGCAGCCACATTGTTGGAAAGCTAAGCAGGACTGGGTTTGGTCAGGATCTGGATGGGAGACCATTCCAGGATGACAGGCGGGGGTCGACATACAAAACAAAAACACCACGAACAAAAACACCATACATACAAAAACACCAGGAAGGCCCTCGGATTAGCTGAGATTCCTTCAATTGCAGGCAGGTGGAATGGACGACCCTTCCAATTCTACAGTTCTATAATTAAGAAGTGGATAGGGAGACATCTCATAATACTAGAACTCGGGACTACCCAATGAAGCTGAAGTTCATGGAATCATAGAATTGTAGGAAGGGACCACAAGGGTAATCTAGTCCAACCCCCTGCAATCATGAAGGAATCTTTTGCCCAACGTGGGGCTCGAACTCACAACCCTGAGATTAAGAGTCTCATGCTCTACCAACAGATGGAAGAAATGACTTCATCACACAGAGACAAAGTTTCTGTGGATTTTTGTTCCCCCAACATGTAGCAGTGTCAACCAACTTAAAAGGTAAAGGGACCCCTGACCATTAGGTCCAGTCATGGCCGACTCTGGGGTTGCGGCACTTATCTCGCTTTACTGGCTGAGGGAGCCTGCGTACAGCTTCCGGGTCATGTGGCCAGCATGACTAAGCTGCTTCTGGCGAACCAGAGCAGCGCACAGAAATGCTGTTTACCTTCCCGCCGGAGCGGTACCTATTTATCTACTTGCACTTTGACATGCTCTCGAACTGCTAGGTTGGCAGGAGCAGGGACCGAGCAACGGGAGCTCACCCCGTTGCGGGGATTCGAACCGCCAACCTTCTGATCGGCAAATCCTAGGCTCTGTGGTTTAACCCACAGCGCCGGTGGCATCAAGAAAAGAAAAGAAAAAAGGATCAGAGAGTTCTGCCTCCACTGTTTGAGGCAGTAAAGCTTCTGAATACCAGTTGCTGGAAAACATAGGAGGAGGGAGTTGCTGTTGCACTCAGATCCTGCTTGCAGGCATCTGGTTGACACTGTGAGAAGACGATGCTGGACTAGATGGGCCAGCCTGCTCCTCTGTTCTTATTATGCCAGCAGCCCTTACAGGAGGTACCCCTCTTGAATCACATGCCACAGAGATTTGAATTAGCAACCCATCTTGAGGCCTTCTCTTCTGGGAAGGGATAAATCCCCCCTTCCAAAAGATACCAACATGCCCATCTTCCAGAGAGAGTCTACAGTCTTTGTGTGCGTTTTTTCACTGAGACATCCCTGACACTTTTGCATCTTTTTGCTGATTCGCTCATCCCAGGAGCTCCCTGCCCCTATGCAGCCAGTAGCAAGGACCTTTGATATCATGGCTGCTGTCAGGCCCCCTTTTTTAATGGAAATATAAACAGTGCTTGTTTTTTCAGCACAGAAATGTAGGGCTGGACAGACAGCACCTGTCAAATTTTGTGTGTCATGCAGATGGGTAAAACACAAAACCCTCACTAAAAAAAAAACCAAGGTGGAAATACACCTCACAGTATATCACTTCTCTACCCTAGGAAATGCTGTTAAGGGAGTGGAGTTGTGTGACACTTAGGTGGGGGGGGGGAGGGAATTATTCACAATTATCTGTGGAGAAATCTTGCTATTTGTGTGTAGCATTTTACACGGCGTACTTATGGCAAAATGCATATCTTAAATCCCTTATAGCTCCCTGGGGTGGCCTTGTGGCCACAGCCATTCAGTAGAAATGAAATGGTTTGTTTTATAATGTGCATTTTGTCTTCCCTGTATGAAACTAATTGCAGACTGAAGAGTGTGAACATCCCAGTGCCGGTGCTCTGTGGCATGTGGTATTAGATCAAGCTGCGTTATGGCTACCCAAGGTCATAACTCTTCCTTCCCCGAAGGAAAGAATGCCAGTCACCTGCTGTTTCACAGCTGGCAGTGTTTTCTCCCAGCACTCTGTTCTGCGTTAATTTGCATGTTCTTATCTGCCACTTATTTGTTACCGTTTGCATCCCATCCTTCCTGCAAAGAATTTAGGCTGCTGGTTTAGCTTTGCAGTGCCCTGTGTGGTAGATCAGAGTGAGGCATAAAGCCACGCTAGACAGGTTTGAAGTTGTTCTGTGTGTGTAAACATGGCACTGCCCCAGTCATGTGGAAATGGGAGGTGTATTTGTAAAAACAAAAGGGGTGTGTGGATTTGCACTGCAGAACCTTCCTCGAACCAAGGTCTGTGTGCAGCTGATCTCTGCATAACTCCTCTGCCCATGCAGTTTCCCCTCAGATGTAGTCAGAATACCAAACTGAACCTGCCTAAGAGAAGAGTACCTTGGGGAGAGGGGCTGTGGGCAGGTCAAGCATGGAAAGGAGACACGGCCAGCCCTACCATTGGGCAGCATGATCAGGCGGCAGATTCTAGGGGCCAGTAGCTCCTGGTTGTTCCTCCTGCTTCCTTTTTTTGGCACACATCCTCTTCTGGGGCCCCTAATCTGGCCTGCTGCCTTCACTGCCAGTCCAGTCAACTTGAATAACTGGAACAGGGAAAAGATGCCTCAGACAGTAAAATGTCTTGGCTCAGTCTTGAGGGGGATTTTAAGTTCCCTTCTCCCATGCATTTCTTTTGCTTTGGCAATTGGATCCTCCCCCCCCCTACTTTTTTATTGGAGTAGGGAAGTTCTGGGCGCCAAAAGAGAACTTGTGTACAGAAGTACTTTTTCCCCAATACCACTTCATGGTCCCAATGAAAATTTCATCTCCCTTTTCTCTGCCTCTCCAATGCTGCAATTGGCTCACCAGTTAAATTTCCACATACTGTATACTTATTTGAAGATGGCTATCATATCTCTGCTCAGTCTCCTCTTTTCTAGACTAAACATACCCAACTCCTTCAAGTCCTTCAAGGCTTAGTTTCCAGACCCTTGATCATCTTGGTTGCCATCCTCTGCACATGTTTCAGCTTGTCAACATCCATCTTAAATTGTGGTGCCCAGAACTGGACACAGTATTCCAAGTGTGGTCTAACCAAGGCAGAATAGAGTGGTACTATCATTTCCCTTGAACTGGACACTATACTTTTGTTGATACAGCCTAGAATAGCATTGCTTTTTTGCTGTCGAATCACACTGTTGAGCTTGTGGTCTACTAAGATTTTTTTTCACATGTACTCACGGCAAGCAGGTGTCCCCCCATCTTGTATTTGTGCATCTGGTTCTTCCTGCCTAGGTCCCTATTGAAATTCATTTTGTTAGTTTGGGCCCAGTTCACCAATCTGTTAGGGTAGTGTCATGTTGAATCCTGATACATACAGTCCTCTGTGGCACTAACTACCCCTCTCAGTTTGGTGTCATCTGCCAATTGGATGAGCATTCCACACACACATCCCAATGAATGAGCTTCAGATATGTGCTTTCTCCTCACTAAATGATACTAAATACAGGCTAAAGTACAAAGTGCGCAATGTTGTTCTAGTTAAATGAAGTCTACATTTTGAATGCTACAGCCATACTTTCAGCATCTGTTCTATTCCTTGAAGGGATAGCTGGTCTTTGAATAGCAGGGCTGTTTAAGGGGTGCTACAGGAATCAACTTTGCCTCGTGAAGGCATGCATGGGTTGCGTCTGTCAAGGAATTTATTATCTAACTTTTGTGTTCCCATGAGGAAAAGAAGCCGAACTATGAGGAAAAAGAATACGAAGCAGGAAAGTTTGCTACTATCGAGCACAATGGAGAAACATTTGATGCTGCCTGTCTTGAAGCTGTGGCAAAACTATATAAATACTTTGAAGGAAGCAACAACCAAGGTGAAAAGCTTTAGATACCTTCTTCACATCCACCTTAATTCAGCTGCTTAATTGTTCATTATCTAATCCTTGGGGGGAAAGACAACATGAACATGTATTTGTTCATATTTGTCATTTTGTGAGTGTCTCAGAAAAGTGGAGTCTTTGATCTGCATTTCTTTTTCAGGGGCTAAGATGAGTGTGGTAGATCCAGTGTGTATCACTGCATTGCTTGCGGATGATGGGTCACCGCAGCTGAAGGTGAAAGTCTCGCTACAGATTCCAAGCCAGTTCCAGGCCAGTCCTCCTTCACCCGCTGATAAGAGCATCCAGATTGAACAGAGAGGGGAAACAGCTGTTTTCTTCATGTAGGTTTCTTAAGCCGGTTGTGTAACTCTAAAGCCAACCTGGTTCCCTCCAGGTCTTGTTGTGCCACAACTCCCATCATCACTAACCATTGGCCATGAGAGTTTACACGTCCCCTCTCAACATGTTGTGATATTGACCACGCACCCACACACCCAATGCCTAGCAGTTACAGTCAAACCTCGGAACTTGAACGGCTCCGTTGCCGAACATTTCAGTTCCCAAATGCCGAAAACCTGGAAGGAAGTGTTCCAGTTTTCAAACATTCTTCAGAACTCGAACGTCCAACACAGCTTCTGCTTGAGTGCAAGAAGCTCTTGCAACCAACCCGAAGCCGCATCTTGGAACTCGAAAGTTTCAGAACTCAAACGATCTTCCGGAATACAGTGGCAGTACACATTAGTACTAGATATTTAGGAATGCCCTGTTAGAGTGACTCTGAATCATCATGCTCAGAATGCTATTTCTGTTAGCAACACTAGGGAGAATGAGAGCAGGATGGGTCTGTAGTTTGGCAGTTGTCCCAGTCAAAATATGTACCCAAACACTAGGCTTTGTGGTTGAATGTTAGCTTCTGTCTTCCTTTAAAGCTGCTCATACATCCCTGGGGGAGGTGTCCCCCATTCTGCGAGAACCCTGACTTTCAAATACCCAAGGCTGAGGCCTAGAAACTCTTTTAGTTGAGCTACGGCTCTGAGCCAGTAAGATGTTATACAGCAGCTGTCCATCAATGTCTAGAGTGCTAAATCCATTAGTAGCCCAAACAGATATATCGAGAATTGATAGCCTGTCATTTCTGATGTGTCAGTTCCTTTGAACCAAGCTGAGAGATCTTGAATGAATTTGGCCTGCCACTTTCAGTTGGCGAGCATGTTTATGCACACTCACTTCCCGAGGGGGGGGGGGCGATACAGCAGATCATTCAGCCCAAATGGCCTTTGGGTGTCACTCTGGTGTCAAGGGAAAGCAAAACTTTATTGCAATTCCTGCGATGAAGTCGGCTGTCAAGGACCACATTTCAAAAAGTAAGCCTCTCTTTGTCAACGCAAGGGGACTGGGAATCCACTCTAATTCTCCAGGCGCAGCGAGGGGAATATGAAGAGGAGGCTTCTGTTGTTCATTCTAAATGTCTGGCACAAAATGTCATGTTGGGCTTTGGGAGCAAATTTCCCTTTGTGGCAGTTGCCTTAACCACAACCACTCTTTATGCTATTATGGTAGATGAGGTTCCCTTGACTGACATCTCTGGAAATTGCCACTAAAGACACATATTGATTCTAACCATGACTGACACCTGGGCAAATAGAATTTGATCCTCTTTTACCAAAGTCCCATGAAAACAAAAATGTAAAAAAAAAGGGGGGGAGTGTGTTAACGGATGTGGTTGTACAGTCTTTTTTGTTTCGTTTCTTCACACACAGTAACCATTTTAGATGCTCTTCTGATTGAGCCATTGTGAACATATTTAAGGTGTTATCTGTGTTGAAGGGAACCCAGTACCATTCTGCTCAACTTTCTGCTGAGGACGCAACTTAGAAATGAACAGGAGCACAATGATGCTCTTATGCAACTCTCCTTCCTTTCAGTAGGGCTTGTGCATGAGAACATCCCAGTGCGTTGTATCCCATGGGCCAGATCTGTCTTATTTCCTGCTTGGCCACCTCTAATGGCACTTGAAATCTGCCACCTGCTTTGCCTTGAGATCTGCTTCTGGGGCACACTACAGAAGGGCACTTGCAAATCTAACAAATCTAATTTAAAAACTCTGCTTGGATTATTCTTTTTCCTCTTCTGCAATTACACTCAGGGACTGGTCTACACACCACCCTCTAATTTTTCCATTTGTTTTTATTGTTCTCTTGTTTTTTCTTTGTTCCTAGGACATTTCATGGCAATGCCAAAGGAGAGAACTATAAGAATTATGCAGCTCAGCTGAGATCTGCAGTAGGAACTGAGAAAGCTGACCACAAAGAGCTATATATTTTCAGCAGCTATGATCCCCAAAACAAATCCTTCGGGAATCGCCATGAGGTTTCACTGCGGAAGAAGTGAGCAGTCCAAAAACAAGAAAGATACCCCAATTGGGGAAGGTGGAAGAAGGAGGAAAATATCCACAGGTGCTATAGAAAGCTGATGTGTGTTTTGAAATTTACCCAGCATGTTTTGAGCATATTGCTTTTTATCAAAGGTTGTTCCAGCTTTGCTGCTTTCTTTCATAAGCCATGAGTTGCATTTCTTGGGCTGTTTCCCATCCAAAACAGAATAGCAGAAGTAAAATACCATTAATAAAGAGAAATGCACTCAAAAAGCATTGAGTGAACCCAAAAATAAATACCGTAAATCAGCGGAGGGTTTTTTCTGACACCAAAACAAGTTTACCTCATTGTTGATAGGCTGTTCCCATTCTACTATCCCCCCTTAGTTCAGAATCTAAATAAAAACTGTATCAGTAATAGGGGGAAAGGTCCTTAGTCTGAGTTTGCATGTTCCTACTGTCCTTTGGTTGTGACCTCAACAATGTCAGCTAGATCTCTCCCAAAGTTGTCCAGAGGGATAATAAGACAGCTGTACTTACAAGCCAGTAAAACTGGCACCTGTTAACAGATTGGTATTTCCTGCAGCACTGTCAGCCTGTTACACTCATCTGACTTGGGAGTTAATTTCTATCCTTAGTCCAAGTCAACCCTAGAGGCTGCTTTCAAGTAAGGTACACTGACAGTGCAGTACACAAACCCCTGAAATGGATGTTCTTGTCCTTGGAGCCATGTTTGCATTAGAATTAGTAGAAGCTGCATCACTGGCAACAGCAACTATCACCAGCTGCCATTGTGTCATTAGGTAAGGCTCATGTGGCATTGGAAAGGCATTTGGGGCAAGTACATCTTTAGGTTGTGTCTAAATGCCAACAGCCTATTTATTTGGAAATGCCTAAGCTTTTCTTAACTTCAGTCTCCTTTTACAATCATGGATTCATATGGTTAGAAGGTACCTGGAGAAGTCATCTTTCTTTTCGTAAATCTGCCAAAGAATAAAATAAACTAAAATTGGAATTGACGAGTTTTCTCAGGATGATGGAATGCATGTGTGACGTCTTCCATTGGTCTAGTGGTGGTGGCACTCACCATTCTTCTGATAGAAAATGCTCTGCAGGAGCAGGGAGAGGAAAAATGGGGGCTCAAGGAGGGTCAGTTGGGGTGGGAGTGATAAATGATCTTATTTTCATCTGAGCAATGTTGGAGGGTATGGTATCCCCATATAGTGCTCTAATGGAGACCTTTGCTCTGCATTACTTTTTATTCCCCCCTTTTGAAGCGAGAGGCTCACCTCAGACTGAAGGATGAAGGACCTCAGTCCAAGCTATGATCTGACTACTGCATTTAAGCCCTGGATCACTTTGTACCTTATAACTCTTTGTTTCCTGGAATGCTTGCTGAGATGTCTTAATGGATCACCCACCCTTTTGCCAAAGCCTTTCAGCTTCTGAAGAACTGTGCAATTTTCTACCTAAATATGGATATGAAGGGCTGTTATTAAGCACATTTTTAAAATAATAATAAAAACAAATATAAAACACATGTTTTGAGGGTGTAACTGCATCCATCAGAAGTATAATTTTGTGGAACAAACTAATAGTTTAGGTGTCCAAAATTAGTGCCAAAGCGACAACTTGAAACCTGAGGTGGTGCACATATGCATTCCTTTGACATCTCTGTTTGCGGGTGACAAGGTTTCTGCAGTGGAATGTCAGACGGGGCGCAGCAGCAGTGTGATGCATGGAGTTCTGGTGGAGAGGAAAGCCGTGCACTTCAGTCCCAGAGGAAATGCAAAAGGTTCCTTTCCAGATATTAGGAGACACAGCAGAAAGCAGAAACCTCACTGCACTTCGGCTTCCAGGGCCAGCCAAAACATTAGGTAGAAGAAATTGGAGGGATAGAAGAGCAGATGTTCATCTTCAGATCCCCCAGACTATTCCCCCTCTGTTGGAAGGTAGAGCTCTGTGTGTGCCTCAGGTTTCCTAAGCTAGCTTGCTACCCAACAGAATGCTGCCCTGTTGCCAGAGTTGAAGTAAGGTTCAGCTGTCAGTCAGGCTGACTTCTATATGTGCCACAGGAGGCACTGTCTTGGGAAAATCATCTGGGACCAGCCCTACAAACTTCTCTATCTCGTTGTGGCACAGCTATCTTCAAGAATTGGTTCTTTCTTCCCCACTGCCTGCATGCCTTGAAGTGAATCCAACTCGCAACTTAACTTCTAATGTGACACACTTAGTATTTCACCTGAAGATATATGGCCTGAAGACGAGTAGAGTAAAAAAGACTTTAATTAAATAAATAAGGAGGGAAATCTCAAAGCTGTTGCCATCTTAGTCTGTAGGATACTGTTTGGGGGAGCATTCTCATACCTGAAGGCATTGCTTTTAGGATCAGGATCAGGTGAAAAGGAAGCACTTTTCATTCAGCACATAATTAAGGCTGTATGCAAACATATCCCCCTCCAGGAGCAGATTTTTCTCCTATGGTTTGAATTCTGCTTCTCCCCATCATTGCTTCACTATAAGTTGTTGTATTTGCTTCACTGGCTGAAAATCCAGTCTAGAATTTTATCTTACACACACACACACACACACACACACAGAGAGAGAGAGAGAGAGAGAGAGAGAGAGAGAGAGAGAGAGCACTACCCCTTCATATGTGCTTGTAGATTATTATTATTATTTTTGAAAAAGCTGATCTGTGAGGCCAATAATGGCTTTGTTACTGATACATGGTCCAGCCAGTCAGAACTCTGAACAACTCTGACTATCGGTCGAATAAAGGAAATTGATTGATTGAACTCTGAACAACCTGATGGGAGCTGGGAGTGGTTGCTGCAAGGGCCAGCACTCTGCACTGCCTCATATTATAAGCACAGAAAAGCATGAGTATCCCTAAGTAACATGGCAGCCTTAGCATCTCTGTGTTACTTTTCTCCAAGGTCATTAGCGTGCACTGATCTTTCCTCACATGTCACAAAACATGAGCAACATG
The DNA here is from genome assembly GCF_964270895.1 of Podarcis filfolensis. Lineage (NCBI taxonomy): Eukaryota > Metazoa > Chordata > Lepidosauria > Squamata > Lacertidae > Podarcis > Podarcis filfolensis. The sequence goes on along the minus strand of NC_139612.1, from coordinate 42,837,301 downwards.
TCCTCCTGCAGCAGGTTGGCACCCACCATGCTCATGTTATTTCAATGCAAATTATGTTCACTACCTTGTTACAATATGTAGATTGGCAGGAATTCTCTGGCTCCTGATATTTCCAGTGCCTGGCTCGCTTCTGAATAATTTGTCCTCCTTTGTTTGAAGATGGAAGATTACAGTTTAATTGTAAAGTATTTTTTCAACAATGGAGCTCCGTAGAGCTATTACACCTAGTTAATTAGCACCTATCATTCATTTTCCATAGCAGAGGAGCGAGTTCCTCCATTGTGTGAACACCTGTTCTGAATGGATATGTGCATCTGGCAAAGGACTATCCTAAAACACTGAGCTTATATGATGCAGTGCGTGCTTCTAATACTCTAGGCAGAAGCGAGAAACACCAAAAACTGTGGTCACCATCCATGTAAATCAGGGGTAGGCAACCTAAGGCCTGGGGGCTGGATGCAGCCCAATCACCTTCTAAATCCGGCCCGTGGACGGTCCGGGAATCAGCATGTTTTTACATGAGCAGAATGTGTCCTTCTATTTAAAATGCACGTCTGGGTTATTTGTGGGGCCTGCCTGGTGTTTTTACATGAGTAGAATGTGTGCTTTTATTTAAAATGCATCTCTGGGTTATTTGTGGGGCATAGGAATTCATTCATATTTCCCCCCAAAATATAGTCTGGCCCACCACATGGTCTGAGGGTCGGTGGACCGGCCCGCGGCTGAAAAAGGTTGCTGACCCCTGATTTAAATTGATTGATAACAGGTTCAGAAAGGCTAAAAAGGCAAATTTCTTCTAACTACGCATAATTATGGAATTCACTGCCACAGGGTATGGTGATAGCCACTAGCTTTAAAGCAAGATTATAAAAACATTTCTTGGGGGGTAAATCTATTTGTGGCTAACAACCAGGATAGCTAAATGGCACTTCCTTGTTCCAGCAGCAGCATCTTCAAAATCCCAGCTTCTGGGAGGATGCAAACAATGGAGAAGGACTGTTGCTTCCTTGACCTGCTCATGGACTCCCAGGAAGCATTTGATTGGCCATGCCTAGAAACAGAATGCTAGATGAACCCCTGCACGATTCATCTGAACTATTCTTACATTTTTAGATTTCCCTGGAGAGAAGAAACAACTGGCTTTTGTCTACAATGTGCTTCTGTTCTTTGCTGCTACGTCTGTGCCCTTATGGTGTGAAGGTGGGGATTTACTAGAATTCGTCACTGCAATAAGCCTCTGCCTTCCTCACAACCTTTGCACAGCTCTTATGCAAACACAACAAAAAGCCTCGCTAGAGAATGTGCAGCTTCTCCCATCCCTTTTTGGTTCCCTAAGCAAGTGGTGCTGATGTAAAACAAAACAAAACGTAGAACAGAAAAGAGGCAGGGCCTTTGGCTCCACACATTTAGGCTTGTAAAACACACGCAGGCCAGGGATTGCACAGGTTGGGCTTATGCAATGGGGATGAACATGGTCAATATCTGAGTACATCCTCTGCTTTGCAGCATCCTCCGCCCCTCACCCCGGATCATCACACTAGGTTAAATCCCTTTTGCTGTCCTTATATGGCACAGAAAGACCAGACCTTCCCCTCCTCCTGATCTGCTTGGGAAGAAACGGTTAAAATAATAGAATCTTAGAGTCGGAAGAGGGACACAGGTGGCGCTGTGCGTTAAACCACAGAGCCTAGGACTTGCTGATCAGAAGGTTGGCGGTTCAAATCCCTGTGACGGGGTGAGCTCCCGTTGTTCGGTCCCTGCTCCTGCCAACCTAGCAGTTCGAAAGCACGTCAAAGTGCAAGTAGATCAATAGGTACCGACCGCTCCAGCGGGAAGGTAAACGGCATTTCCATGCGCTGCTCTGGTTCGCCAGAAGCGGCTTAGTCATGCTGGCCACATGACCCGGAAGCTGTACGCCGGCTCCCTCGGCCAATAAAGCGAGATGAGCGCTGCAACCCCAGAGTCGGTCACGACTGGACCTAATGGTCAGGGGTCCCTTTACCTTTACTAGAATTGGAAGGGACCCCAAGGTCATCTAGTCCAACCCCCTGCAATTCAGGAATCTCAGCTAAAGCTGACAGATGACAGATGGCCATCCAACCTCTGCTTAAAAAACTCCAAGGAAGGAGAGTCCACCACCTCTCGTGGGAGTCTGTTCCACAGCTGAATAGTTATTAATGTCTGAAAGTTTTTCCGAATGTTCAGTCAGAATCTTCGTTCTTGCAACTTGAAGCCATTGGTTTGAGTCCTACTCTCCAGAGAAGGAGAGAACAAGCATGCTCCCTCCTCCATGTGACAGCCCTTAAGATATATGAAGATGGCTATCATATCTCCTCTTTTCCAGGTTAAACATACCCAGCTCCTTCAAGCACTCCTAATAAGGCTTAGTTTCCAGACCCTTGATCATCTTGATTCCCCTCCTCTGCACATGTTTCAGCTTGTCAACATCCATCTTAGTGAGGTCTAACTAAGGCAGAATAGAGTGGTACTATCACTTCCCTTGAACTGGACACTATACTTTTGTTGATGCAGCCTAGAATAGCATTAGCTTTTTTGCTGCTGAATCACACTGTTGACTCATGTTAAGCTTGTGGTCCACCAAAACTCCTATGTTCTTTTCGCATGTACTGCTAGTAAGCCAGGTGTCCCTCATCCTATATTTGCGCATCTGGTTCTTTCTGCCTAAGTGCAGAACTTTACATTTGTCCCTATTGAAATTCATTTTGTTAGCTTGTGCCCAGTTATCCAATCTGTTAAGATCATTTTGAATTATGATTCTGTCTTCTGCGGCATTAGCTACCCCTCCCAGTTTGGTGTCATCTGCACATTTGATGGGCATCCCCTCAATTCCTTCATCCAAGTCATTTATAAATATGTTGAACAACAACGGGCCCAGAACAGAACCCTGCTTGACACTTTTATCCAGGATGACAGGGAACCATTAACAAGTACTCTTTTGTCGTTTGTATTGTTTTCTCCCTCCCCCTCAATATCTCACTTAAAGCTCTCCTGATCAAATTCTCAAGACTCTTGGCAAACACATTCTTGCCAACTGCTGTGAGGTGCAGCCCATCTCTCGCCAGAAGTCCTACCTCATGGAAGCGGAGACCATGATCCAATAAACTACACCTTTCCCAGCGACACCACCTGTGCAGCCAGTGGTTTACCTCAAATATTTTCCTCTCTCCTCTTGAGCCTCGACCTTCAACAGAAAGAAGTGATGAAAATACTACCTGCACCCCAAGTCTCTTCAGCTCCCTGCCCAGTGTCTCATAGTCCCTTGTTATATATATGGGGGGGGGCTCATTTAATTTCACTGCACATAGGTGGTGTAGTGGAAATAAAGGTTTATTATTTATTTATTTATGTGTTGCAGACTATGTGTGGCAGCATTATTTGAACCCACATGAATCAGAAAGAAGGAGTAGTGGTCACTGGGCTTTATAAGACTTGGCAACTTCTCTATCACATTGTGAATCTTTGCACCCAGAAGACAGCACAGCTCCCGTGACGTCCTGTTTCCTCCATACACTGCTGCCTCTGTTCCCCTCAGTAAGGGGTCACATATCACCCCGACTCGTCTCCCCCTCCTCTGGGGAGTAGCAGGAATGGGCTGTGCCTTCCAAAGGCTGTTTCTGTTGTCTTCCCCTCTTGTTTATTGGAGCTTATTTTGATATTGGATAAGTTACAAAGGCTGTCCTCTTCATTATGGACAATGGCCTTAATCAAGCACTGCTGAACATTTAGGACAATTGGGAATTGACATCAAGTTGCTCAGGCTGAGCTTCTTGGTAAACATGCTCAGGATTAGACTGTCAGTTGCTCTTCTTTGCAGTCACAGTATTTGTTCCTAGGCTTGCTCTCCGTGTCATCAATCAACTTAATCAACCCTTCATAATTGATGGATAAGGGAAGCATTTAGGGAACACGAAATTAAATGTTCTTAAGAGGTGACTCTCTGCGTCTTCCAATCAGATGGGGAAGCTTTGCTGCTGAAAGAGGGACTAGCCAACCAGGTGGAATGCTTTCATCATTTCCATTCTTGCTCGGTTACTGGGGTAAAGGACAGCTGAGTAGATTTGTGCCTGGGTTGATCGATTTTCATGGTCGCTTTGGTTTTGGAAAGCTGCCTCAAGGGTTGCTGGACTGTAACCCGACCGGAGCTGTAGCCACAGCAATTTCTCTTCTGCAATAGGGTTATCAAGTGCATCTGCTTGCTCTTCAGAAAGAGCATTTCAAGTACATCTATCTCCAAGCATTTTGGTTCTAACTGGACTGTAAGTAGCCAGAGATGTATAACAGCTACTATAAAGCTGTTCAAAAACCTAATTTATTGTATCAGGATCATTGGTAACAATGGCGTCCTTGACAGAAATAGATGGAATGCTGTGCATCTGGGTACTCCATCTTTGCCGAGTTTTCGAGCCAGCAACAAACCATTTTTGTCAGCCCATTCATAACCTTTCTGCTTATCGCAAAATGAAACACATTGTGTTGAACGGGTCGTGGTATTACTGAATTTTTGTTCTCTAATCCTTCAGGCTCTCCTGCTTGAAGACATCAGCCTGTGTAAACTCTTATTTGATTTTTAGCAGGGTATAGAAGAATTAATTCTACGCCTTCTGTCTGCATAAAATACAGCCCGTATTCAGGCAATGCCTTTATTGTGAAACAGGGTGCAAACTTTGTATTCTCCAGAACTCTTCCCTCACACAAGATGGTAAACCAAGCAAAAAGGAGAGAAAAAATATCAGGCTGATTATAAAGTCTCCTTTGGCTGCATCTTATAGGAGTCTTAAGATGGAGGGAGGGAGAATACATTCAAAGGAGGCCTTTTAGGTGTTGTGCAGGTATCAGGTTGCACTAAGGCTGAGGTAGTCAAACGGGATGTCCCCCAGATGATGTTGGACTTCACCTCCCATCATCCCAATGGCTATCGGGAGGGCACCATGTTGGCTACTCCTGCACTAAGGACTTCTGGGAACAGTAAGCATAAACTGTGGTTGATTCCCTCATTTCTGGGGGTACAAAAATCAGCTGAGCACCTTTACTTTTGTGTGTATATGCTATAGTTTATTATTCTATCCCATTATTTACAGAAATAATCCTATAAAGCTTGGAAACAGTCCTCTCCCTACTACCCATCTGCAGCTGTTCCATATTTTCTGTATGAGTAAGTCACTGAAACATCCTCTTATTTAAATAGCGCTAAATCACCTTTTTGATGAAATGCAAGGTTGGCAAGACTAATACTGTCGATGATGAAAGAGGCCCTGGGATGGGTCAGGTTCTAGGAAGCTGAACAAGAAATCCTATGCAAATGGGGAAGAAATGTGATGTGTGTCAGGTTTGGGGTTGCTGTTTTGCTGCAGCTTGGGCCCTACAGACTCTACTGCTTTAATCAAAGATTGAAAATTTCTTAAATCCTCTTTCTGGCAAGCATGGTAAGGGAAGCTCTTTCTAAATCAACCTCTAATGGACAGTTGAAATCCCTTCTCCAAAAATGTAACATCATTTAACCGAGGTATAATTAAATGTTCCATAAAGCTCACACAAGTAGGTTAATGCGACATTACAGTTCAACTTTTCAGTTTCAAAAAGCAGCAAGAGCTCTGCTCGGGGCAGTGATTTATTTATATAATATATTACCTTTTATAGCGACAAATAACCATACACATTATCATTAACTGAATTTTGCATTTATATCCCACCTTTTTCTCCAAGGAGTTCAAGGTGGTGTACATAGTTCTCCCTGGTATCATTTAATCCCCTCCACAACCCTGTGAGGTAAATTATATTGAGAGGCAGAGATCAGGGTTCGAATCCTCAGCCATGGAGCTCACTCAGTGACCTTGGATGCCAGTCGCTGCCTCTCAGCCTAACCTACCTCACAGGGTTGTTGTGCGGGATTAAATGAGGAGAAGGAGAACATAATAATAATAATAATAATAATAATAATAATAATAATAAAGCTGAGAGGCAGTGACTGACCCAAGATCACCCAGTGAGCTTTGTGGATGAGAGGGGATTTAAACCCCACAATAAATATGTCAGAAATTAAATCATTATAACAAAAGGAAAAAATGCTATGGACAAGCGCCTAAACATTTTTTTGCTCTCTGGTGTCATCTGGTGTCACATGTTTATAACGCATTCAAAACGCCGTTTCTTGACTAATGTAGCTGAGTCCCAACACTCTAACCACTGCACCACACAGGCTGTCAGTTAGGAAGCTTTGGTTCAGTGAGGCAAGGAGGACCCAGTTGTGTCCAGTGGTCACTTTGTACAAGAGCAAAAGAGAGGGAGGTGGCACTTCTGAAGTCCACCAGGATTTTATCTCCCTGACCAGACTTACCTGGTGCCAAAAAGTCAACATAAAAAGAGCCTGATGGAGCCAACCAAACGCCCATCTAATGCCAGTCTGTTCTCATAGTGGCTTAATTCCTGGAATGTAAACAGAGTCCTGTGACTCTAAGCACTGCACCAGTGGCACAAACAGAAACCTAACACAGATAACCTATGGAAAGCCTGCAATCAAGACCCAAGAGCAACAGCACTCTTCCCATTTGTGATTCCCAGCCACTGGTTTTCAGAGGTGTACTGCTTCATGGCAGAACATCGTCATCATGGCTAGCAGCTATTGACAGCCTTCTCCATGAATGTGTCTGATCCTCTTTTAAAGCCATCACGACTACCTCTTGTGGGAATGAGTTCCATAGCTGTTCTTTCATCTGTCTAGAACCTTCTAGCATTCAGCTTCATTTGATGTCCCTGAGTTCTGGTCATATGAGGGAGGGACAAAAGAATTTCTTTAAAAAAAAAAAATTGGAATTTTATTTACAACATAACATAAACCCCCACCCCCCAATGCACAAATCCACCCTCATTAAACGTGAACATAACATACAATGAGCTTAACATACAACAATACAAATAACCAAATAAAAGACTTCCTTTATCCTGTATCTGGCCTCCTTATTTACTTCTTATAAACTGTTTCCTTTACGAATAATTATTAAGATTTTTCTAATTATAACTTAAATATCCACAAAGTCTCCTGCAGGCATTAATTGAAACAAGTCCAGGTATGTATTTTAGGGCACTGTTTTGTGAAGTATTCTCTGCTTTTTGAAACTCTTGTCTAGTGTGATCTCTAATTGCCTCTCTCAATCTAGCCAGTTCAATATACTCTAACAGTTTGTCTTACCATTCCTTTTTTGTTGGCACAGTTTCTTTTTTCCAGTTCTTAGCAATTAGGATCCTTGCCACTCCTGTGGGACAAAAGAATTTATATCCACATTCTCCACATAATGCATAATGTTTTATGCCTTGACTAAGGTAAAGGTAAAGGGACCCCTGACCATTAGGTCTAGTTGTGACCGACTCTGGGGTTGCGGCGCTCATCTTGCTTTATTGGCCGAGGGAGCCGGCATACAGCTTCCGGATCATTTGGCCAGCATGACTAAGCCACTTCTGGCGAACCAGAGCAGCGCACGGAATCACCGTTTACCTTCCTGCCGGAGTGATACCTATTCATCTACTCGCACTTTGACGTGCTTTCGAACTGCTAGGTTGGCAGGAGCAGGGACCGAGCAACGGGAGCTCACCCCGTCGCGGGGATTCAAGCCACCGACCTTCTGATCGGCAAGTCCTAGGCTCTGTGGTTTAACCCACAGCGCCACCCGCGTCCCATGCCTTGACTATGTCCCCTCTTTCTCACCTTTTCCCTCATGTAAAAAGCCCCAAATCCTGCAACCTTTCCTCAAAGGAGAGTAGCTCCATACCCATCATCATTTAAGTTGCCCTCTTCTGAACCTTCCCCTCCTCTTGCCACAAGTGTGTTTGCACAATCACATCCAGCAGAGCTTTTCTAAGTGAAAACATGAATACTTCAATCAAGTCATGTGGCCATTAGAATACTCTGTAGCATGCTGTGACAATTTTTTGGAATACTTTGTTGATAAAACGGCTCAGAGCTGTTCTGACCTGGAATCCACTTTAGGAACAGAATCTAGGAGACGTATCCAGAGCCTCTTCTTGTCTAGTTTGTTTCGGATGAGTTTCAGTCATTAACATCTGAGGATGCAGGCTGAGTACTTGTTGCTCCTTCATCATCCATGTGTCCACTTGACCACTGCTCATCTCAGCGGGTGAAGGTCTGTTGAGGGAAGCTGTTCAGCTTTGACTGTCATTCACACATCTTTACAGGGAAAAGCAATGCCATCTGCTTTCTAGGAAGCAATTGTATGATAAAGCAGTCTTCCTCTGATTCCTTCTGGGAAATAAAGATATAAAATGGGTGGTTTCTGGCCAAAATGTTTGAGCAAGTGATGCTGTATCATCCTCAGGTACTTTTAGATGAAACAGATTATCTAAATCCTTTTTAATCAGGCTTGCAGCCAGGGCACAAATTGCCTTGGTCACCCTCCCCCTAACTGGCAATTTTTTATCAGAAGGGCTCTGGTAGTCTCTGCGCACAAGCACTGCACCCATGGTGGTTAAGATTATGCCCAGTGTATTTTTCATGGTGTTCTGTAAGCCACTTGAGGGCCTTCTTGGCAGATGACTAGGCTAGAAATTTGATTGTAAATTTTTAAAAATTGAATTTCATTCTTTTTTATTTTGCTTCTCCCTCCTTTTAATTTCACCACTGCAAAAATGATCCAACTGGAACAGAAAAGTAATATCCCTGCAAATCAGTGCACTGAAGTTCCCAGAGCATTAAAATGTATACTTGTCCACATGCCACAAATGATTCAAACCATTTTTCATGCCAGAAATCTGTGTCTGCATTGCAGGGGGGCGGGGGAGAGGGGGAAATAAAAACCACAAGAATGAAAAGATTGGATGATGCATGAGGAAAAAATGACATTGGGTGAATATCTGGTCCAGGAGTTTATTTCTGACAATGACCAAGCTGGTGGTGGATCAACCTGAATAGGTGTGTCTCCCTGTGATTTTTAGCTGCCTTGGGAGTGTGTTCTTGATCCCCAAAGAAAGCAAAGATAATAGTAATAATAATGTCATAGATATGTTGTTTTCCCCGCAATGTGTAGCTCAGGCAGCTCAGTATATTTGCCAGGACAGACAGGATCAAGGGCTCCCTGTCTCTCACTCTCCAGTCACCAAGGTCTCCGTTTCCCAGCCAGAACACAGCAAAGGTAAGTCATGAAAGTTCAGTTGGCAATTGAGGGGCTTTCTGCCTAAAGCAGTGCTGGGGGTGGGTAGATAGGCTTGCTTGCTTCCACTCATTGTGTTTGGGGGCTATTCACATTTTAGGAATCTTCTCCATAATAACTAGATGAAGTATCACTGAAGGAGTTTGCCCATCCTTTCTTTGAATATACAGAATTATGCATATATGTACAAATTTGCTTTCTCAGCACTGCCTTCTATTTCAAAAAATATCTAGGTGGAGGAAGAGAGCTTCTATAGCTAAAGGGAAGATATAGAAACTAAGGATTATGTATAGCGTAATTTTTTTTCTTGTGCCACTCTGAAAACTCAGGCTGTTGTTTACGACGCTTTGTAGAGAAGCAAGATATGGAACCCAGGTCTTCCTAGTCCAAGCCCAATACTATATACCAGATGTGATTTCAAGCCTCATAGGCAATAAATGTCTTATCAGATGTCCACAATTGCCATAATGAATGGCTAGTGTAATAAAGGTTATTGATTTATTTATCATACTTTGCTGTATTGAATCAATGCATAGAGAGAGACCGCCCATCACTTGCCAGGTTAAATAGTGGCAACACTCAGGTTAGAAAAGCTCTCCTGGTGGGCACATTTATCCCAGAGAGAAAGGCTGGATCCAGACTAAGTTAGTCACATTCAGTTAAAATTAAGTCAAGACTAACTTGACGCACTGATTTCAATGTGACTTAAGTTCAGTTAACAGTGTCTAGATCCAACCCAGGATGTTTGGCTTTGCCAAAATGATACCAAACTATGAATGGCTAGAGAAAAGAATACAGAACACAGCTGCTTCCAGGCATTTCCCACAAGGTAAGAACAAGATATACACACCCAACAAAATAATTTGCAGCAGGATGAAAACCAGAATCTGACCTATTGCTGGGCAGAGTGAGATAGTTGATTCAGGTAACAGATTCTGATTGCAATTACAGGGTGGCAAATTTGCTTAGTTAAAATATTTATATGTTGCATTTTATGGCATAGATCTCACATAGCGGAAAACAACCAAAGGAAATCCAACAGAGGGACACCTGAATTGTGGAAAATATACAAAACCAGAATCATAAGGAAGTACTGAGGTTTAGAAATAAATGGCATAAAAAGCATTGTAAAAAAAGGTAAAGTGGAACAATTAAGTCTTCAAGGCATATTTTAAGGGCTCTTTTCTGTAGGAAGAGTTGTGCAACTGCACGGCCCTCACCAAGTATTAAATAATAATAATAACAACAAGAATGGTAATAAAGCTATTCATTTATACTGCTGGCATATTTATTTAAGGTATGGATATAGTGCCTTTCAGGTGAACCTCATGAAGCAGTTTACATAGACATAGTAATACAATAAGCATCAATTGCAACAATATAATAAAACAGCAAAGGCAGGCTTCAAGGGAGAAGACCTTTCCAACACTAGATCTCCCCTACCCTTAGAGAAAGATGGTCTTTGAATAGCCCTGGGGTGGCAGTTGTGGGAGAGGCCACCTCAGCTGCAACACCAAATGTTTGAGTGTGGGCTGCTCTCTAGGTCCCTCCGGGGGGCAGGGGGCAGATCTGAGCACATCTTGGATCACCCTTAAACAGGACTACTTTTTGGTATATAAAAAAATTAGGGTGCCACAAATCTTGATAAAAATGCTGTAGGTGCTAGCACTAAATGGCTGCCGTGGGGAGCAAAACAGAGGTGACAGAACTGGGGTGGGGAGGAGAGAGAGGCTCCTTTGTCCCAAAGCAAAAATAAATCAGACTGGCTGATGGTGGAGGGCTGTTGGCTACCCTCCTTTCCATGGAAAAAACAAAACTGGAATATATTTGTGTTTTGAAAGTCACCTCGTGTCACTGCTAATTTTTACCCAACAGTAAAATTAAGATTCATTTACCTGCCCGCTGACAGCGTTACACATCAGTGTCAGTAATTGCACTCAGATCTTTGGGTCACTGACTACCTGCGTGAAGGTATTTGATCTCAATTCCTTATTTTTCTTCCCTCAAGTTTCTTCCCTCAGTTTAGGGCAGCTACATCGTTTGTCATGGCTGCTAACACCACGGCACCTCCCCCAGGCTGTGGCGACATTGACCCTGATTATTATTACCTCTGTGACATCTGCGAAGCCTGGGGCATCGGTCTGGAGACGGTGGCTGCTGCAGGCATCCTGGTCTCGCTGGCACTGCTGCTGGCATTCTTCGTCCTTAGCTGCATGGTCAAAGACAAGACCAAGCAAAGCATGGTCCCCATTCAGCTCCTCTTCCTTCTGGGCACCCTGGGAATCTTCAGCCTCACCTTTGTGTTCATCATCCGGCTCAATAAGCAGACTGGCCCTGCTCGCTTCATCTTACATGGGGTCCTCTTTGCCCTCTGCTTCTGCTGCCTTCTAACCCATGCTTTCAACCTCGTCAGGCTGGTGAGAGGAAAGGCACCCTTTTCACTACGGTCAATGCTGGTATACACTTTGGGCCTCACTGCGGTTCAGTTGATCATCGCCGTCAAGTACATCCTCATCACAGTCGGAAGAGACGGCATCGATTTGGAGAGGATGGGGAGAGAACAACGCAACAAGGACTTTGTCATGCTCTCGACCTATGTGCTCGTCCTCATGGGCCTCACCTTTGTGGTCTCCATGTTCACCTTCTGCGGACCGTGCAAGGGCTGGAAGAGGCATGGGATGCACATCTTTCTCACCGTTCTCTTCTCTAAAGCCATCTGGGCTGCATGGATCTCAGTGCTGTTCATCAGTGGCTTCCCTGGCGATGGTACCCAAAGCAAGTGGGATGACCCACTCATTGGTGTTGCTTTGGTGCTGAACGGATGGGTTTTCCTGATGATGTACACAGTGCCTGAGATGTGTTTTCTTGCTATCCCATGCCAGACTCCAGAAAAAAACCCCCGGAAGACCACAACCACGCAACAGAGCATTGAAGCAGCAAGTACTCAAGGTATGCAGCTCTTCTGATGTCTAAGAGTGGATGCGTAAACAAGAAAACTAGAATGGCAGGGATATTTTAAGCTAAGAAATACAGAGATGAAGTCAAGTGGATTACAGTTTAGTACAATTTTAGCATATGAAAATGCAAAAGCAAATTACCATAGTTTGAATCTTGGCAAAGGCTGAAATCCTGCCCAGTAGGTCAGTACATTCTGGGAATTGCACCTAAAGCTAAAATCACATATAGCCAAAACCCACTGGGTTCAATAGCGGGTGGGACTGCCAAAGTCTCTCCCCCCACCCCCCCAGTTTCTGCCCCCTTTTTAATTAATTATTTGTTGTTTTCATGCACGTAAAGCTGAATGCGCACCAGTTAAATGTGTGCTAGTTGTGCGCTTACTGTCCTCTTACTTGGAGTAAGTCACACTTTAACTCACCAAGGCTTGTGCTGTAAATGAGGATCCTCTGGTCCTCTGGATGCTGCTAGACTGCGACACTCATCAGCCACAGCCAACACAACCCAGAGGGATGATGGGAGTTGTAGTTCATCAACATCTGGATGAAGCCCTGCCTCAATCCCATTGAACTCAATGAGGTTTAAGTTAGAGTAGCTTAAGTACAATTGGTTTCAATGGGCCTAAAATGTGACCAACATGGTCTGAATCCAACTCTTTTTAAAAAAGAAAAAAATAGCTCTTAATCCCATTGAAATTAATGGGATTTAAGTTAGTTGTGCTGAGCCATCACTAAATAAGGGCTTGTGCACAGTTCCGCTTATCCTGTGCCTGGAAAGCACGTGTCCGAGTGGTTTTCCGCTTGCCTCGCTCTTTCTAGGCACAGTCTGAGTGATTTTGCTCTGGAAAACTCACTCTTTAGCAATAAATTGGAACCAACAGCAATCTGCAGAAAACCCAATAGCTGTTTGTTCCCATTTATTGCTAAAGAGTGGCTTTTCCCATGGGAAGTGGAGCAGGAGCAGCAGGGCAAACAGAAGAGTGGATAGGCTTTTAGTCTGGATGCAACACTCTTGAAAAGAAAAAGAACATTAACTGTTTTGACTTGTGCATTCAAAACAATAACAACACCAGGTATGCATATTTTGGCTTTTTAAAAAAATATATACTTACACAAGCATTCTCTTGGAATCAAAATAGTGAAAGCACTGTATTTACGTGAATGTAAAGCACTCCCTTTTTGGCCAAATTACGTCGCAAAAATTAGGGTGTGCATTAGATTTGATGGCACATTTACATTTGCCAGCAAGTACTTTTTTGGTTTCAAGTTTTTGAAAATCGAGGTGCGCATTAGATTCGATGATGCATTACCTTCACATAAATATGGTAAGAGGAAAACAAATCTGTTAATACAAGAAAAACAGAGATGACATAAAATGCAAGCTGGATATTTAGTTCTCTTAAAGAGTCATTTGTGATGATAATACATTTAGAATTTTACCGAAATTCCATTGGTAAAATAGAGCCAGTGCATGATATATAATTAAAGGCTTTCATCATGAGGCTGGTCACCTCTTCTCAGGTTGAACACTCCCATCTCATATAGCAAAATATACATGAGTCAACTTGTTTTCTTTTTTTAAAAAAAACGGAGTGGACAACAGCAGGGCTACTGCCTGCCAGTACAACAAAAAATATTGTTCTATTGCTTTTGCATTAGGAGTTACAGGATTATTCAGCAAAGACTTACAACACTTCCAGACTGTCAGTGTTTCAGGTTGGGATTCAACTTACCAGACTGCACAGTTAAAACTGATCTGAAGTTCTTGTGAAACACTTCCCCCAAAGATCAGACTTTTCATCATCATCATCATCATCATCATCATCATCATCATCATCTATTATTTATACCCCACCCATCTGGCTGGGTTTCCTCAGCCACTCTGGGTGGCTTCCAACAAAATATTAAAATACAGTAGTCTATCAAACATTAAAAGCTTCCCTAAACAGGGCTGCCTTCAGATGTCTTCTAAATGTCTGGTAGTTGTTTTTCTCTTTGACATTTGATGGAAGGGTATTCCACAGGGTGGGCGCCACTACCGAGAAAGCCCTCTGCCTGGTTCCCTGTAACTTGGCTCCTACAGCGAGGGAACTACCAGAAGGCCCTCAGCACTGGACCTCAGTGTCCGGGCAGAACGATGGGGGTGGAGACGCTCCTTCACGTATATTGGATCAAGGCCGTTTAGGGCTTTAAAGGCCAGCACCAACACTTTGAATTGTGCTTGGAAACGTACTGGGAGCCAATGTAGGTCTTTCAAGACGGTGTTATATGGTCTCGGCGGCCGCCCCCAGTCACTAGTCTAGCTGCCGCATTCTGGATTAGTTGTAGTTTCCAGGTCACCTTCAAAGGTAGCCCCACATAGAGCACATTGCAGTAGTCCAAGAAAAGTGATGGGGAAATGCACTTGGAAGTGCGGGATATTCCTCCTTCATGCAGTGTAATCGAACCTCTCCTCAAACAAATCAGGCTCAATGAACAGGTCATCAGGAAGGGCATGTTTTGAGCTCATCAACTACTGTACTTAAATTATTGATTTGGGGCTTGAACTTTGATTCCATTTGCCAAGCTGGAAGTGATGCCTTGTGGGTAATCCTCCACTGAATCCATGACTGATTCTGCCATAGGAGGCTCAGGCTACCCAGGCTACCCGAATAGCTACGCCACCAATGTCAGTCAGCAGCTTTGGGGCAACAACCACACTGCGGGGGGAGGGGTCAATGTGCGCCTCACTCTTCCACACTGAGCCACCATCTGGGAATTGCTGGCAAAAGTTATTACCCAATCAGTTGAATGGAGCCCCTGTCAGACTTCTGGTGTCAGTTCTGTGTCATTAACCCTCTTGTTTTTTTCACCCTTATTCATCAGCCCCAGACAAAGAAGGAGCTGAGGAAGATGTTTTGCTCCTCACAGATGAGAACCGCTTTCAGTCAAAGGTAAATCTGGATTTCACTGGAAAGATAGGGCAGGTGTAGTCAAATCGTGGTGTCGCAGTGGAAGAGCATCTCTGCAAAAGGTTGCAGGTTCATTCCCCTGCATCTCTAGGTAGGGCTGAGAATCCCCAGTTGGAAACTCTTGAGAGCAGCTACCCGCCAGAGTGTAGACAATGCAGATCTAGACGTTCAATGGTCTAATTCAGTGTAAAGCAGGTTCCTGTGTTGGGTCCTCTCACCTGCTCCCCACCCCCACCCCTGCCTTTTGGGTGAGCTTTTTGCTTTGTTTTTGATTTCTTGTTTTGTATACTTTTGATTCTAGCTTCCTGGCATGGCTATTGTCAGAGACTGGGCAGAAGAGGAATGGTGGAGACTGCCTCCCCAGCCTGACCCTTCCAGAGAAGAAGGAGACAGTTCAGAATTACAACAGGAGTTTGAGGGAGGCCATGGGTCAGAGGCAGATGAGGGGGAAAGCTGGGGAATAATGGGAGAGGAGGAGGAAGAAGAAGCACAAGGGGAGAGACAGCTGACACTCAGTGTCTTTAGAAAGCATTCCAGACCCACCCTCCCAGAACCCGGTGGGCATTAAAAGAAGGAGAGCAGAGAGCTCAGAGGCAGAAGGCACAGATTAGCCACCATAGGGATGACGTGTAATGGGAGAGATGGAGGGGGTGGGGTTTCACTCGGAACAACACCATTACTCCAAGAGGCTGCATTTCTAAGCCTCTTTCTCTGAATATGGAATAAAAAGCATTGGTAAGAATTTCCTCGTCTTATCTGTTCCTGGCAACCTGCCATGGGGGGTTGGATCCTCTGAAGCGTGACAACTATCTGTTTTATAAATGGTTTAGTCTTTAGTTTGTTGGCTTTCCACTTTCTCCAGGACAACTGACAGGAAATCCTCCTTCCTTTCCAGATCTTTGGATCCAAACTATGTTTCCAGATCCCTCGAGCAACCCTGCAGCCAGCATACAGGCCAAGTGTGGCGGCGTGTGCTGAAGCCAAGGAACCAAGAGCAGACATCCATTGAGTGGAATCCAGAAAGTGATGTCTAATGGCTTGCTGAATTATGGCTGTTCCCTTTCTCCTTCAGCTCCTGCTTCTCCAGCTTGCTCCACTTTAAGCTCAGCTTCTAAATTAAAACAGTCTTCCAAACATAATCCACTGCCCCTCATCATAACTTTTCTTTTTGGGGTCAGATGACTGTGATCTTCTGACTTCAGATACCTTTGAAGATTCTGTCCTATTTGTGATTCTAGAGATTGGGGTGGCAACCAAGAGTTTCCTTAGTTATGTCCTTATCACTCAGCAGTGGTGCCATCAGAGGAGGACTTTGGGGTAAGAGTCCGGGGCCCCAACTCAGCAAAAATGAGCAGGGGGACACACAAACACAGCAGGTCTGTCTTCTCACATATTGATGTAAGTGAAATAATACACATAACCATCTCAAGAGAACATCAAGCCCAGACTCTAAACTTGCCTGATTACACCACTGTCTCCCTGTTTACTGCCATGCAACTCTCCCAGAGAAGCCTTCTGCCAGCCTTGCTCACAGTTTCCCAAAGAGGGAGAAAAACTTATCACAAGATGTTGATGGACTGTAAAACTCTCATGACCATTGGTGGCACTGGGTAGAGCAGTTCAACAACATCTGGAGGACCTCAGCTTAGCAACCACTGGTTCCTTTGTCCACTGGTTCCTATATTCCAGACGATGGTGGGAGTTAGGAGCTCAACAGCATCCCGTGGGCCACAGATTCTCCAACCATGTTCTAGAGAAGAATCTCTATCTAGGCAAGTCTTTCTTTCCCTTGAAATTTCATTTCACTTTGAGTTGCTTGCTAACCCGGAATAAACTTTTTGTGCTTCCCACATAGAGCATTTTATTACTAAAATAACAGATTTTCACAATTGCAGCTGTGCAAATACACAGGGGGGAAATGGGAGGGGGGGATGCTTGAAAATAGCCAGTTTTTAGTATTGCAGGCAGGCACCTTTTAAAGTCTAGGGTTTTAAAAAACTTTTGATAGAAGGCACGATTGGCTAGCTGTTCCTTGGTTTAGAGACAGTGGTATAAATTCAGCATTTAAAACAGGCCCTGGTATTAAAGAGGAACAGCTGGGTCAATGCCCAGGAAGAGGTATGATGTAGATTCTGAACCACTTGTACACCTCTTTATGGAACTGCGTGGATTTGTGTAAGAGCCCTGGGAGATAAGGACAAACAGCAACAGATCATGAGACAGGGATACAAGATGGTCTCTTTGAATCCTAGCAGCAAATAGCATGACAACCAACCCAGGTGGGTGTAGCTCTCCCCGGGGCACTTCCAGACAGTTGCTATTTTGGAGTGGGATTCAGTTACATGCTGGCAAATTCCGTTTGGGAAGGATGTCTTGCCCGACAAACCCACTTCCCCCAAAGATCAAACTTTTCGCAATAAGGAAAGTGACATGAAAATGCCCCGGAAACTGTGAGACAGCACTTGCTTCGGTGCAACACGTCTAGCCTCCCCAAAAACAAATCAGGATAGATGCACAATAGACAGGTTGCCTGGAAGGTCCCTCATTCTCTGCATTTTACATTTAAGTTTATTGTGGGGTAAAAAGAAAGTTCACATAGGTTTGCTTATGCAGAGCTTCCCACAGAAGGCCCATGATTTCTCTTGGAAGCGTTAGAGACTGTGGGTCTAATAAATCCATTATTCATTTCCCAAGGACGGCCACCAGGCACTTGGAGACAGCAATGTGCCAAGGACTGTCCTTTATAGAGATTTGAGATACAGATTTGTCATGCCTAACAAGACAGTTAGGGGAGAGGTCAGCGCCCGTTCAGCCATGTGTACTTAAACAAGGAGAACGTTCACTTTCTGCTTTGCTACTTCATGGATATCGCAGCCATTCCTGGATGGAAGCTTCTTAATTCTCCATTTTATTATCTCTCCTATGATTCATGGGTGATATGAAGACCAAGGTATATCACCAAAATGCAATGCAACCAAGCCCAGATAAGTTGACAGCTGCCAGCAATGAGGTGGATGGGGAAGTGGGTTTTATTTAAACAGAGGGGCCTGCACATCTGGACCTGTCTGCTACCAACTTCGCGTTCTGATGATGACGTACAGAATTCACAAGGCCCTTGGCTCTGATTCACCACCCAAGCCTGAGCATTTTGAGAAGCAATTACTTCACCGGCATGAAACAGGGCTTAAAACTAAAGCTGCTCTGCTCTGTTCTTGGCTGTGAAACTGCGTATTTTCTTTAGATCAGCCTCCCCCAGGCTAGTGCCCTCCAGGTGCCATTAGATTCTGGCTTCCATCAGCCCTAACCAGCATGGCCAACCAAACCATCTTGGCTGAGAGCCTTGGAAGGCCAGCTCCTTGCCTTGCAGACCTTTCCCCACCTGGCCTGGGAGGGCAGGGCCAGGACTGACACCAGCTAGAAAAACTGAGGCTGCTGAACAGACTCTTGGGCTGGAGTGTTGTTTGGGGTTGTTGTTTTTTAATGGGGGTAGTTGTTGTTGCTGCTGCTACTGATTTTTTTGTATCTTTATTATAGATCTTGTTGTGATTTATGTGGAAACAGCTCAGTTTGGTTGTATATTTCTAATGTTTTGTTTAGGACTACTTTTGCTATCTTGTAGTTATGTATTTTTTTCCATGTTGTCTGCCACCTTGAGCATGGTTTAAATGGTGGAAAGGTGGCATACAAATAAAATTACATATGTATGTATGTGTGGCCAGGATGATGGGAGTTGTAGTCCAAAGCATCATGGCCATTGGAACAATGCAAGAAATGGGACAAATGATTTATAGTCCTGGTAATGAAGAAGAGGAATGTGTAAACAAAGGTACTGAACGTGCATCTGGGCACCTGTTGGAGATGAGGCAGTATGCATAGATAAATTCCCAGTCGAATACACTGGTAGCAGGGAGACACAATCAGCTCCTCATGGGCTGGGGCCCAACCCAAGGAGACACACTGAGGCACATTCCCTGTGTCACTGCCACTTTCATTTTTTCCAAGGTGCTGTTTCCTACAGCCACCAAGTAGAGGAAATTACACAGGGCTCAATGGCACAAACTGCCTCAAACTGTACAGCTGCTTAAAGTTTTTGTCAGTCCCTGCTGACGTCAAAACACATTGCCTCAGGCTGAAGTTATCACATCACTCCTGAGTGGCACAAGGAGAACCCAGTGTGGATTTGAGTTTAATTTTCACTTGCGACACTCTGATAAATGGCAGCGCTCCTCAGGTGTAAATGCTCACAGAGTCCTTGGCTTGGTTTCCTCTTTCTCCCAGTCAGATATAGTTGTTTTAGAATTGCCAGAATGTTCTGAAAATTGCATCTCTAGGTTAACTATCATAGTTCTACCAATTATCTGATCCAAACATGCTGGTGGTTGATCTGTTGTGCTTTGGATGAATCTGCTTAGGAAACACAATTTTATGAATAAGCATTATATATACTAGTTTTATCTGTTTTGTCATGATATTTCACTTTTTGCATAAACTATAGTATCTTAATCTATATACCAAACCAACTTCCTTATTGTATTTTAATCCTCTCATGTCAGAACATCCTCATTCTCAGGAGACACATTTATGTGAAAACAGTGCAATTTAGTTAGCTTTAAGACTACAGTACCTATGATGCAGTGTGACCACAAACAGAATGTTTATGTGCAAAACATCTAGAGCCTTTTGACTGACAAAAGCAAATAGATCTACCTAATACTGTCTTAGACCAAGTAATTTTGCATGAAAATTTGGCGCTTGGGAATAAGAAAATGAAATCAAAGATGGACTTCTGCCTTGTATGTTTGTGTGTTCAAATTTATTCAAATATAATAAATATCTTTATCAACATTTGAAGATACTTTCCTAACATTTAATTGTGTTATTGTTTTTCAACATTGTTGAAGCTTTCCAAGAAACAGAAAGGGGTCTTTTTATCATATATTCTGTATTCCTAATTCTGATATGGAAACAGAGCACATGTTGATGTTGTTTTAAGTGCAACATCTTGATTTCTGTGCTGCACTAAACGGAGGTCAGAAATGCTGCTTTTAATTTGCCTTATATGCTGTGGCCTTTCAGGCACTGTATTGTTTTACGTTCCCCAAGACGGCATTTAGAACTGACGCCATTCAGAACCTGCCTGCATTTCAAGCATGCGGAGTGGCTTCCTTCCTTGAGTCGCCTGCTTCCCCCTGTTATGTAAACACCTTGTTGTGGTTCCCCTTGCCTGCACTTGCTCTTTACTGATAGCAAACTGTGGTCTCAGATGTTGTGGATCCATCCTTAGAAAGCTAACGGGTTGGGCATTCTGGCTGCTCTCTCCCCCGCTTCATGATTATATGATTCAAAGTGGCAGCCTGCATCAGAGGATAATGAGATCACAGCCTCTCATTCTGATCTTGATGCTGATGCCCGTTCAGTCCACACTGTAATCTAATTGCCATATTGTCCTATCATCCAAATCATAATCGGAAAATGCTTAAGACACTCGACAGTCTAATCACTCAGCACTTACATGAAGAACAAGAGCATGTCATTGTTAAGGAAAGCTTGTGATTGTAAGAATTAAAGACAATGGTGCACAAGAGGACAGAGCGAGGATTTGACTTTTCTTCTAGCCAGATCTAGTTTAAGCTCAGCTGTAGGCAACACGGTGAGTTTTTTGGTGCAAGGCTGCCATCGAGCGGCCAAGCTTATGAAAGTGCAAGCGAAGCCCTTTGCCCAGGACCACTTCTCTGAAACATCCATTTCTGCGGCTCAGCAATCAGTATTTATTCAGATATCACCTGCTCAATTAGCAGGAGCTGGCAGGTTTATTACAAGCCACCTGTTTCCAAATATAAACACTTATCGAGGCAGTAAAAACATGCACAAAGACAATGACAATTCTTTATGAGCAAGTTCTCATTAACCATATCATGAAGTGAAAGTTATTACAGCACAGCAGTGCCTTTCTGCTGAAGGAGGCAGTTGGTGATGAAATTAATACTAGGCATTAACTTCCAATTTGACAAATTCAAAACACAATCGAGAACCTGCTTGGTTTGCTGCTAAGAACGTGGTGCTGCTTAAGGTTCACAATGCAGCGGTTTGGTATGTATCTTTCTAGAAACTCAGCGGATGCTTGATCATTAAGAACAGAGAGTCTTGTGGCACTTTGGTGTGGCACGAAGTGTCACTGCAGAGGCGGACCGGGGGTCTCAAATTTCGGTGGTGCCCTATGTGACACCAAAATTTGGCACACCCTGCCTCTCACCTTCCATTCTACTTCATAGTTGCAGCACCCCCTGCAGCACCCCCAAAGCTCTGAAGCACTCGCCTAAATCCACCTCTGGTAACAGGCTAGGGTATCCCTCATCAGAAATACATGAGGTCCCTCATATTGCTGGAGCTGACTCAGGGCATGTTACAAGGGGGGGGGGAATACGAGAGAGAGACTTTGCACATACCATTGCACAAGAAAATCTTTAATAAAAAGACATTAAAAAAAACACAACTCTGACAATGCTTCTCGATGGCCTGCATGGAGGAGAGAGGGATGGGTGTGAGTGTGTTAGAAAGTAGACGACTGTACAAAGGTAGAATTCATTCATTGCTCCACTTACTTTTTTTTCCGGCTCCACCCACCACCCAAAAGTGCCCCCCAAGCTTTCCCCAAAGGAAATGTGGCTCTCAAGTTGAAAAAGGACCCTCTGCTTTTCTAATCCATTTTTAGAGCTCTTCTTGAGGCGCACTAGAAAGCTGCTTGGTCTTTGCAAATGCCACTATTCTCTTGACTGCCATTTGTTTTAACTGATTTTAATAGCGTATTTCAAATTGCTATAACCTGCCCTGAAACCTCCTGGCGAAAGGAAGGGAAGAAATGTAATGAATGCTCATGATAACGCCAGTGGGACGTGCTGAATTCTTCCTCACATGCACACACACAGGTGCAGGTGCTTTCACTCAAATTCTTCCTCTCTCATACATATGCTTAGTCTCTAAGCTCTCCTCCTCTTCCCTCTTGCTGTCCATCAATACCAGCTCAGGTCCAATTCTCATATTAATGTGGTTTAACTACATTGGTATTAATTTCCATTGATAATTACAGGCACCCCCCCTCACCTGCACGTGATCGACTCGTGTGTGACTGCGAATATGTGTGGGCCCGAGAAATAATTAAATAACTAGAATCATACCCAGAAATGGCATGAGAGAACACAGGAGAGTCCTTGTGGCTCATGAGGAGACTCTCCCTGGAGGCTGAAGAGGAAGCCCCGAAGAGACCAGAAGCACAGTGGGAGCTGCTCAGCCTCCCCACCTAGCAGCTGGTGGGTGGGGTAGCACAGCAGCAGCACCTTCTTTCCCACACGTCCTCCAGTCTCCTTGCCGGCCCCAGAGCTTCAGTTCCAGTTGCGGATATTTTTGGTACAGTGTTTTTGAACAGGATTGGAGAGAAAGCAGCAAAAAGGGCACTTAAAAGGTGTTTAAAGGTGATTTCCACTTATGCACACGGGGGGCTGGAAAATAACCCAGCGTAAGTGGGGAGTCGCCTGTATTACAAACCTACGGAGAGCATGTTTTCATGTTTGTAGGAGCACAAGAAGGCATTTTTTTCTCCTTCATTTTTGCATGCTGAAGTCTGCTCTTGATTGAGACCGTGCAGGGCAAAATATGTTATTTAGGAGGGACTGCATTTCAGGATTCGGGTTCTGTCCCACTCCAGGGCACACACCCTCACTATTGAGCACCACCTAAGGGAAGCTGTCCGAAAGCTGAGAGTCGCCCTTCCAGCCATGATGCAACGGCTGTATCTCACCACATGATGTCACACTCAGAAAAAATAATAACCACACAAAACGGATGGAGAAACATCCCTGCACTGCATATTCCAGAGAGGTCTCAGTAGGGATTAAATAAGTAAGACTGGGGCACACTGGGGCAAATTACAATAATAAGATGAAGGGGAGCTAGGGAAAAGAGAGAGAAAGTTGAATTTGGACTGCAGCTTAAAGGGCTACACATTTTCCCCTCTGGTTTATAGTTTTAACACTCATTAAAGGGAGAGAAAGGACAAGAAATTATAGGATTGGTTCTACGTGGAGCAGAACCGTGTTCTCAAGAAGCATTTGCTCCAAACCTTTCTCTAAAGCAGGGGTGGCAAAAGCTGTGGCCCTCCAGAAATTATCAGACTACAACTCTCATTATCCCTAACCATGAGCCATGTTAAAAGTCCAACAAAATTTGGAGGGCCACAGGCTCCCTGTGCCTGAACTTAAGATGCTTCCTCAGGCTCTCCTATCCCTTACAGCCCTGCCTCGGGAGTGTACGGCCACCATGAGAAACCATGGAAAGCGCAGGTTTCTTTGGGGGTTGAATATGGAATATTTAGGGCTAGAAAGGGGCAAATGTCTTTCCTTCCAACTTCTTTCTTCCCCAGTCAGAGAATTAAAATTTTCAGATGAACACATAAATTGATGGTGCTGGACTTCAACTCCCATCAGCCCCAGCCAGCGTAAGCCTATGGTCAGGGATGATGGGAGATGGAGTCCAGCAACGAAGTGGGGAAACCACATTGGTCACCCTGCTCTGCTCCAAACAGGGAGTAGTTCTTCTAGATCATGGGCAGAGATCCTTCACCCTCAGGCTGCACAGGATTCTTTGGAGGCACTGGGGACAGAACTTGGAACCTCATGCCCAGAGAGACATAGGAAGGGTGGGGAGCAGGAATGCACAGCCTCACCTGGAACACTGGCTTGCTCCACCTAATCATTAAAAAAGAAAGTACAGGCTTGGAAGATTTGTGGCCTGGCAGCTTTTATTTAAAGAATGAACAGACACCTTGCAGGCCTATGTAATATATTGTAGAGTACTGCAAGGTACTTAAAGGACTTGGAGAACAGGATGACAACACAAATCTGCATATGTAGCTGCCTCTCTGAAAGTAAGATGGCATTGGCTAGGATCACCTAGCCAACTGCACTGTGTCCAGCCATCCTATAAGCAATGAAGAAGAAGAAGAAAGTTGGGGGGAGTAGAGAGAGGGCAGGAGAGCTCATACCCTCCAACATGTTGCAGGGGAAAATTGGAACATGCGCCTTTTGGTGACAGAATGACTGCAGTTGATCACAGTAAAGGGTGACAGAGGAAGAGAAAGACCTAGATCCATTCCATCACCGGACACCTCACTTTTATCCTTCTTCCTCCTCCCCTCCACTCACTTTCACATGCACCCCTTCCTTTTTCCATCCCAAACAATTGTCACCCAACTTTCTTCATCCATGAATATGCCCTGCCCCAGCTCCTGCCCTCTCTGCGTGGCTGCATTTCAACCCCACCAGAGGTGGGGCTTGGAGAGAACCATGAACAAGAAGGCAGTTGGGGGGGTAGAGATTTTCACCAGCTTAGCGGCATGAACCTCAACAGTGGGTACTCTGGTGGGAGCACACTGCCTGATGTCACGTTTCCACTCAACTGACTCGCCAAATGACTCGTGTGCGAGCACAGTGCCCCAAAGGAGACATCTTGTGGGGCTGCACTCTTGTGAGAGTCAAAACGGGACATCCTGGGATCCAGTCAGAAGCCAGAAGTCAGAAGTCAGTCCACAATGTCCCACTTAAAGCAGGACAGTTGAGGAGTATGAGATCTGGGGCCTGTTGTAAAAGACCTGGGGTTTCCTGGGACACCCCCTAACAATGCCTCTCACAGAGTATTCTTCCATTTTAATGTGCTGGGTGGGAAAAACACCCCAATATCTGAATCAATGATTCCCCTGGGCAAATACTCTGGCCACTTCATATGACTATGTGCTCGTCCTCAGAGGTGAAAAGCAGCTTCTCTCACAGTGCTTTGCTGGCCTTCAGGCTTCTTTCCTCCTCAGTCAGCAAGTGCCCCATAAATGAGACCTCTGCAATACTGCGGAAGCTTTCGGTGCCTCCCCGTGTTAGGCTGTGGGTGGTGGTGATGACAGAGCCTCAGTGTGGAGACTTTGCTTCAGAGTGGGTGTTGGAACCCTTAAAATATGGCTTCCATGAGAAAAAAGAGAAGGTTTCACAATCTGGGCCACATTCACATAATACATTTAAGGCGCTATGATACCACTTTAAACAGTCATAGCCTCCCCCAAAGAATTCTGGGAGCTGTCGTTTGTTGCAGGTGCTGAGGGTTGTGAGGAGACCCTTTGCTCCCCTCAAAGAACTACAATTCCCTGAGTTCCCTGTGTAGAGGGACTGATTGTTAAACCACTCTGGACATCAATCAATAAAATGAAAAAATGCAATCCAATAACACCGAAAGTTAATGTAAAAACAGTGGGTTGTATCTGACTAAATCATGCTCAGAGAAGACCTGAAAATCAATGGACTTAACTTAGTCTAGAAAAAGCTAAGGTCACTGGATTTTGATGGGTCCACTCTGAGCACAGCTATCAGCGCAGTCTCAAGACCCAGCAAAGCACATGGAACTACAGTAAACCACTCAACTCATATGGGATTTGTGGACTTGGTAAAAAGATTTTGGAAGTTTCTGCCGAAACTGCTGTTTTTGCCGTTCTTTCCTCTAAAGGCTCAAGTGGAAATGTGGTCCACAGCCCTTTTCAGGCATGCAAAGCATCTGCTTAGATCACACCCAGCCTACCTTCATTTCCAGTTTGATAAATCTCACCCATCTACTCACCTCAGATTCCATGCAAATTGGAAAGAGTAGCCATTCTTTGCTGTTATGCAACCATTTCCCTGACACAATCCTTCCTAGAAGGATGATGTACATGAGTTGTACGCTCAGAGAATGATTTGCCGGGGGGGAGGGAGGAGGGAGAACACATGACCACCCACCCACCCACACATATGGGGGGACCCCCCCAAACCCTAGGAATTAATAAACGGCAGGATTTTTATTAATTGGGATATGGATGAAAGTACAAGCTGCAGAGCTGTGCCAGAAAAGGAATCTCTGGTCTGGCTTATGCAAACCAGCCTGGCTGGCCTAGCAGAGAGCCAATCTGTTAACATGACAAAAGGTGTTGATGGGCCACCCTAGAGGAATCCTTTGGCCTGGGGAGACAGTTGCTGCCAAGGTGGTGCAGTGTGTGTTTGAAGTGACAGGAAATTAGAGTTTTTAGAAAGGTGTTCTTGGAAGAAGTAGGGAAATGAAGGACTGGAATCCATCTTGGGCAGGCTGGCTGAAGGCTGGCTGCACTGCTGTGGGGACAAGCCCCTCTTGAAATGACCATGCTGTAAGATCTGGACTCCCTCCTTACAGACTGAAGGCGAACAAACCATACTTCTTAAAGCTATGACAGTCTCTGTGGTGTCTCAATTCTCCAAAGGAACACAGACCCTGGGTGAGTGCCTGGAAGCCCCCTGGGATCTTGCTATCGCTTGGCAGAGATTGGGGGATGCACCTGACTTTTGTAACAGTATGCACACAAACATACATATGCATATATATTCCTTCCTAGGTGTCATGATTAAATCCTGCTGGGGGAGACTGGACTAGATTATGGGCTAGTTAGAGGATTTGCATCCTGCCTTATAACTGAATGATCTGCATGGCAGCTTCCCTCAGATTGTAATAATATTCGCACACCGCATATACACAAAGCCAAACTCATAGCAACCCAGCAGCCTTTCTTCCTGAGGGTCTTTTCCTCTTCTTCTGCAATCCCAGCACAACTGGAAAGCAACAGCAGAGTGCTAGGGAATGGTGGGGGAGAGATAAATTGGATTTTGTTTGCATTTTCATGTGAAATGACATAATTCATACTTCTCAAGCCAATATGCTAACGGAAACACAGTTGTTCTTAAAAAATGGCACATCTCCACATTCTGGATGCCATTCTCCAACTAAACACACCGTGCAGAAATGCATTATATCAGGGAGAATTATTTGCAAACAAAGTGTAAATAAATGTGTATGCACAAAATGCGTACAAAAATGTGTATGTCAGGAGTAATTCACACTGAAATGCTGGACTTTTAACACACACACGTATTGAAATGTGGAGAACTGAATTTGTGAATGGAAAAAAGAGATAAACTTGAATGGAAAGATTTGTCTATCCCTGTTCCCTGCTCCCTGCTCCCTGGCTGATGGATGGTGCCAGGCTAGTCTCCACCTTGCCTTTAGGCTCTTCTCGGAAGACCAGAGAGTCTCCCAATTGCCCTTGATCCCTTTTCTGGCAGCAGATGCAAGGGCATGCAGCTCTCCAGTCCTTGAGTCAGAGCACTTGTGAAATCCACCTTGAAATATTCAAGATCTCTTGACATTCAACCTTTGGTTGAATTTGGTCATTGCTGTTGTCGAGCCAAATGTTGGGACCCAGCCTAATGTTCTGGACTGGGTGGGAAAGACTTTTTTTTTTAAGAGAGGAAAGAAAGAAAGAAAGAAAGAAAGAAAGAAAGAAAGAAAGAAAGAAAGAAAGAAAAGGCCCTCTATTCATCAGCCATGTCCATGTGCTTTAAAATGGGAGGGGTGCATTATTCATTACATAATCCAGCGCTGTGTGCAATCACCATGGCAAAGAGAAAAGCAAACAGCAGCTTCCTTCGAAACTTTTGATCACAGCATAGCAGCATGTTGACTTTTAGGGTGGAGGAGAAGCTGGGCGACTTCAGGACGTTCTACGCAGGGATCGAGGAGAACACATTGAAAGAGAGGATGCCTTCAAAGGCATGAAGCATGAAGTACAGAGAAGGGGACGGGTGGAGGGCAACCCCCCCCAGGGAATCCATGGAGGTTAGCAGCAAAGGAGGAGGAATGTGAGGAAGCAAAAAGGCGGCAGCATACCTTCAAAGAATAAAGAGAAAGAGAAATGCAGAGCGGTGCCTTGGAACAAGTCAGCCCAATGGTCCCTCTTACTGCATACATTAGCCTTCCCCAGTCTGGTGCCCTCAAGCTCAGCAGTTCCCAACTGGTGGTCTGGAGACTCTGGGGATCCATGTAACCCACTCTGGGGGTCCGTGGCACCATTCATGTAACAAAAACTAACACAGAGATATCAAAACCTTCAAAAGTAGGGGGTCTGTGGCTTGGCTGTTGAAAAACAGGGGCTCCACAGTACTTAGCAAATTGGGGGCCACTGCTCTGGATGTCTTGGATGGGGCTGGTCTACACTGATGGATAGCAGCAGCTATCTGGGATTTCAGACAGGGCTGGGACCTACTTGGAAGGGCCACCTTGTCCTGAGAGGAAGCTCATGGTCATTTGGGACTGTTTAGTTCAGAAAAAAGGTAAACAGGAGACATGGTAGAAGTGTATAAAATTAAGCACTGTACAGAGAAAATGGGCAGAAGAAAGTTTCTCTCTCTCTCTTTCTTTCTCTCCCTCCCTCTCTCTCTGGTGATACTTAAACGAGTGACACTGAATGTTGACAGACAACACGAAGTAGTTTTACAGCTCCTAGTTAAACTATGGAATTTGTCACCACAAGACATGGGGATGGCCACCTACTTGGGCTGCTCGAGAAAGGGGTTAGTCAAATTTATGGAGGATAAGTCTACCAGCAGCTCTTAGTTCTGATGGCTGTGTACTATCTCTCCAGTACTGGAGGCAACATGTCTCTGAATACCAGTTGCCAGGGAACATGAGTGGGGAGGATGCTATCGTGCTCATGTCCTGCATGTGAGCTTCTCACACAGGCATTTGGTTGCTGGGAAAAGGATGGTTAACTAGATGGGCATTTAGATTATCCAATCAGGGTCTTCTTAATTTCCTGTGTCAGAAATCAGTCTTTCCTGTTGCCATTGGCACATTTGTAGAATATGATCTGTAAACGGATTAAGCCTTCCTACTTCCAGCTTAGTTGGCTAAACACATTTACTCTGAAATAAGCCTCACTGTGTTTAAAAGGATACCTTTCCTAGTAAGTATGTTTAGGATTACTGATATCACACATGAATGTTAGCAGAACTAAAGCTGCTTCAGTACAAGGAAGCCAACTGATGTGTCATTTGTTTCCTGGTGGGACACCTTGAGGGAAATATACTGAGCTGACCTTATCAGACTGATCCATAGGTTTTCCTTGTCCTCAAAGGATGTGAGAAAAAGAAGCAGCTCTGTATTAAAAGTTTGTGCAAAGGGTGCACCCCAAATGTGGAGGACAAGAATTTTACCCAAGGCTGTTGTTGGACCAGTAAGGGGGCACAAACCTAGAAAACATATTCCATAAACTATCCAGAGCTGAACTTGTTTATATGATGCTCCCACAATGCCTGCTCTCAGTTAGGAGTGCAAAAGTTTATAAACATTAAACTTTATAAACTTTTGCACTCCTAACTGAGAAACTAGGCATGTTGATTGTACAGCTTGCGGCTGAAAAGGGCTAGCAATGGTTAAAAGAAAACACCTCACATTCAGGCAATACTGTCACTCCCAGGGGGAGGAATGAGGTATCAAAGTATGATGAGCAGAAATATCGGTTGAAAATCTGATGTCAGACTCATGAATTCACTTATTCATTGCATTTTTTATCCGGGGAAAGTCAACACTGATGGGAGTTGCACTGCATAATGTCTGAAGAGCACCACATTGGCCACCCCTGCCATAGAGGCAAGTTCCCTTGCTTCCCTTTGTCTCACCTCTTTTCATCTGCCCTCCAACACAACTTATTTTTTGCCTCTTCTACTTCCTATAGCATCTTTGCTCTTTCATCTCATGGTTATTTTCAGCATCGCATGTATCTGATCCCAGACGCTCTCACAACACCTCCCCACCCAGCACCCTCCTTTCTCTGCACAATGTAAGGATCTCTATGAACACACCCAAGCACACACATGCCATATAAACACAGAAATGCCGGTAATTAAAAATGGTCTGGGAGTGTCATGATGATATATGAATCATACTTCTATAAAAAAATATTCTTTTGCTTTTTCAGGCTTCATTGGCCATGAGACAAAGAGGGTTGAAGACTTTAAAACAGGAGTGCAGGGAACTTTAGGCCCTTTGTGTGTTGCCGAACCACAACTTCCATCAGCCACAGGCAGCATGGCCAATAGTCAGGCACGACGGGAGTTGTGCGTCAGCAAAAGTTCTCTTAGCAATATGATCTCCTATGGTTCAGTCAGAGATGCCAGTTTCCCCCCAAGATTGAGGGGACGTAGCATATGGTACGTGCATACTACATCATGCATGTGGCGCATGTGTGTGACATCATTCATGGAGAACATGCAACATCACGTCCTCTGGAAGAGGCTGAGCACTCTGGCAGAGCCAGGTGCTGAAGCTGTGATGTGTCATGTGTGTGATGTCACACGTGTGCAATGCACATCAAGCCCCTCAATACTGAGGGGGCTGGGCTCCCTTCAAACAAATATCAAAGGTACTGAAGACACCTCAGTCCCCTAGAGTTGACGCACCTGGTCGCAGCCCCTTAGATATGCGAAGATGCACCCTTCAGTATAGTACAGTGGTACCTTGGGTTACATACACTTCAGGTTACAGACTCTGCTAACCCAGAAATAGTACCTCGGGTTAAGAACTTTGCTTCAGGATGAGAACAAAAATCATGCTCCGGCGGCGCGACGGCAGCGGGAGGCATCCATTAGCTAAAGTGGTGCTTCAGGTTAAGAACAGTTTCAGGTTAAGAAAGGACCTCCAGAATGAATTAAGTTCTTAACCTGAGGTACCACTGTATCTTGAAACCCTGCTATGGTCTTCGTACCTATGCAAAGTGCTTTGGTGGATATGTACCGTGCACAGAAATTGTCAAAAGAACACATTATCAATACACACCGTCTATAATTATTTATTAAATGCAGACCAATGTGTTCCGTGTGGTATGAGAAATAAACAAATAAATAATAATATAATACATTTACAAGCACACAAGCAAAAACAAAACCTGAAGAATCCTTTCCCACAGGTTAAGGAGCAAAATTGTGCACTCCCCCCCAATGGATTTTAATGGGAGCATTGTTAAGCACAGGACTAACGTATCCCATTATAATCAATGGAAAAAGAAGCTTGACTTTCTCTTAATTGTGTCTTATTTTTCTTTAGCCAGTTGTAAAAGAGTTTCCCCAACTCCCCATTAAAATCTGAAACAACTTTCTGGAAGTGTTTGCCATATGGGTAAGGCTTGTGATCACCAGTGTTCTTCCCCATCTGCAATCATCATATAAAGCAATCATATAATATCAATCTTAATACTATTATGTGCTGGTCCTTATATAGCCCAAAACTGCACCAAGAGGAAACTATCAGCAGGAACCCCAAGGTTTGCAGAAGTATAGAAAATCTTCGGGAAGGTGCAAAACTCTTAGGAGGAAACCACCTCTCCAAACAGCCCAATGAGGAGACTGAGCAAGCTTAGGGACAACAAAATTGTGACTGGCTCTTGCAGGAAGGAGAATGGAAAACCAGGGCAGGGAGAATAGAGCAGAGTAGAGTGGGAGGAATCCTGAACAGCAGCACTCCAATATGCAACATTTTGCTAGAGGTTAGCATTGGTATGTCCTAAAATGCTGTTTAATTAACAGTGGTAAAAGAGTTGCAGGAAACCCCAAAGAGTTGAATGAGGCTGATCCCAGAGTAAGCGGGTATAGGATTGCAGCCTTAGCGGCATTCAGTGAATTCCCTCAGCCACCACCATTATGCTTCCAAAGTTTCCCTTTCTCCAGGTAGAAACCCATGCTGAGAAGATCTATAGGTAGGGATTTTTTACCCCCAGGAGGGTTTGACTAACTGCTCTCTGAAGACTTCAAGAGATCATGTTTATCTCTCATGTAGCTTTGGCAGGAGATGGCCATGCATCAGTTTGCCCATCCCATCCCTCAACTTCTTGCAATCTGCCTCCGCCCACCCCCCATAATGCATTATTTTGGTTGTTCACACCACTGTTCACACACTCAGAGGACTTCCTTATGTTTGTGTTTGTGTATTACATATAGTCAAGGGTCCTCTCTACACAACAGCACATAAAATTTGCATGTGCTAATTTATAGGAGGAGACGCATATTTAGAGATAATTATTCTAATCTACTATCCTGTTTCTATGCTGTCACACATCACTGCCTTCAAACTGCAGGATTGTCCTCTGCAAAGCAGAGCAATCTCCCCATCTCCCAACAGTCTTAATGTTAGGTCCCCTCCGCATGCTCAGTGGGCTTGGAAGTCTCACCAGGGGAGAGATTAGGCATCAATGGCAAAAGCAGGAAGTCTGTAAAGAAATCTCATTCAAAGCTGTACACAGTTTTTAAACCTGTTTTCTTTCCACCTCCCTCTGCTTTCTTCCTGTGCTTAAAGCAGATCTATAGACAGTTTGGAATGACTGTCACTTTTAAAAATACTGCAGTTTCCTGGTTTGAAAACTGATTTGTTTTTGTTTGGGCCACTTCCCTTTGTGACTCAGTTCCACAAAAGCAGGTAGGGGGAATTTGACAGGATTTGAGGACAGCAGTGCTATTACAGGCCTGGCATTGCACGTGGGACTAAAGACAGCCACTGATACAGGCGACCTCTTTAAAGGAAGACATTCGGAGATTTCGCAGGCTTCTAAATGGTACACTTATCATCAAATATTCCTGCAAATTCCAATGCTTCAAAGGGCAAAGGCGGAGTGGGGGGAGGTTAGGAGAAAACACAAATACATACATTTCAGGTATGTGGCCTGAGCCAAGAATATTCCTTGAGCTTTACTCACATTTTTACTCACAGGGAACCCCACGAGTGAATGGGATGGATATAATCTTTCCTGTTTGTGTTGTGAGGAGAAAAACAAGCTTGGGCAAAATGCTGAGGTATAGAATTCTCTGTGGAACTGAGAGAAGCCATAAGGCCGATTTGGGAGATTGCCTCTTAAGCAATTGCAGCTGTGGAGGGGAAGAGCATGGCTAGGCTCACTGCCCTCCCCCAGGTGATATAGAATCCTGTGCAAATCAGGGGTCTAAACCACACCGAGAGCTCTATAGAGAAAGCTCCATGCTTCAGACCTTCCCCCTCAGCACTTGGGTGGCAGAAGGCAGGGCAGCAAGGTAGCAAGAATGGCATGATTGTAACCACACGAGGGGAGAGGCTGCCTCAAAAAAAAGCCTACAGCAATTCATTAAATGAAGGAACATGGTAAAAGAAAACATTATAAAGTGCCAAGTGTATGAAGGCAGATGTAAAAGGTGTGCAGGAGAAAAAGACAGGCATCTTCCTTCATCCGCTGCAGCGCTGAGTTCTGTCCCTGATTTAATAACTGAAGCACCGCTATATCCGTGATTATTTCCAGCACCTCCGCCGACTCAGAATGTCTTCTCTGGCATTAGTAGCAGGACGGCTACTTGACACCTTTCCCTCCAGAATACTCTTGGTATGGGCTGGTTCGGGTTTTCGGCCGTGGGATGGAGAAATCCTGCTGGGGCTCAAGGTTCTAGGCAAAAAAAGAGGAAGGAAATGGAATTATAAGATTTTTAAGTGACATATGTTCTGTTGAATGTTTCTTTTGAGAAAGCAGAGCTGCTTTTTAACTAGGTTGAGGAAGAGACTCAGAGCCCCAACTTTTGCAGTGGCAGGTTGGTAGTGGCCAACTTTTCTAAAGACCTAGAAGAAAATCCAACGCTTGGGTCACTTATAATGGAAGTGAGCCTGGGTAATGTATAGGGAAATCCTTCGTTAATCAGGGGGTAAAGGTCAGCCAAACTCTTAATCTGTAGTCGGTGATTCCTGATGTGGCAGGCCTTTTAAGAGAACCCGTCCAGACAAAACTGCATGCCAGATACATTACCACATGGTTAGTTTTGCAAGGAAATATACTTGAGCCAATGGGGCTGGGTTGGGGTCATGGAAGCTTTTGGTGGCTGCAAAAAAATGATTCCCTTTTAATTACCGTATTTTTCTAGAATGCTGCATAAGGTGAATAAAGTGCTTCAGTGTGATCCCAACCCCTCCTTCCCCAGTTATTGGCATCTTCCATTTAAAGTTTGGACATGGAAGCTCCCCACAATCCCCTCTCTTTCTTTGCCTCTTTAGAGAAGAAGCAACTCGTCCACCATTTGCTATAAGCACAGAGACTCATCACCTCCACAGCAATAATCTTTGACTGCTTAGAGGGGAGAGGCACACATTCCTGACTGGTTAACAACCATGTGATCAGAAGGAAGCATTGCCTTCACTCATACTTGACTTTATTTGTCCCCAGTCAGCAGTGGCATGGAAACTCTCACCATGTGGTCTCTGGTTGGCTGGGATGTTGCTTACAGGGCCCACTATACAACTGCATCAAGCATTCTGCAGTTTACAGCCAATTCTATTACCTGCTCCAATATAAACTATTCTATTGTCTCGATGCAGCCAAAAAGAACTACGTTACCCCGATGTCAAATGCAGCTTGTTAGCTGAGTTGTTCTCTGTGTCCCACAGCCCCAAGACCACATAACCTCATGTGAGTGGCAGTTCCAACACCAACTTGAAAATGTTTAATAATTATCCAAACATGTTGAAATTCCTTCATAGGCCACTTGATTGAATGAAGTTGCATTGCAACGAATCATTCCCGTACTGAAAATCAAAGACTGTTTATTTACCTGCAGCTGGAAGTGAGTTGAATATGGAGGATATGAAGGACCACTGTTTGCATTTGGAACTGAAAAAGACAAGCAAGGGGAGGCAGTGAGTCAGTGTATTTAATATTGCCACAAAAAACAAAGAAAACTCCATTTGCTTCCAGACAACCATCTACAGCAACAGTTGTGTATACACAATACAGTTAAAACATCCTGGGAAATATAGCCGTGGCACTTTGGGGTGCCTTGAAGGATGGTCAGGGGTGCTGTGGGCAACACTGGCCTCTGTTCCTTCTTCCCTTTCTCCCTCCTCTTTGACACCCTCTTGCATCTCTCCCAAAGGCTTGCAAGGCTGTTTGTTGCAGCAGCCCTGGCTTCAAGCTCTGCAGGCAAATGGTGCCTCTGGAGCTGGCCAGGGGGTGCCTCCCAGGCCCCTGTGGGGCAGTGTGAGGAGCACCTCTCTTTCGGGCAGGGTGGGCAGCTCAGAGACTGGGGCAGCAGTTGTGGCTGCCCAGAGGACTCCCAAGGAGAGAGGAGAGGGGAGGAGGCTGAGGGAACACTCCACAAGGGAGGGTGTTCGAAAAATGGTGAGAGGCTGCCAGCCCTGCAGGCAAGGGGTGACATAACTGGGCGCCTGAGCCCCACAGGGGTGGCACAGAAAGAATGTACCGTAGTTGGTCAAGGAAGCTGTGGAGCCAAAAAGGTTGAAAACCTCTGATCTAGTGTGTTGTGCAGCCCAGTCCAATTTGTATTTACTCAGAATGAAAGCCTTTGTCTTTTGCATAAAGGAAGGGCTGTAGCTCAAAGGCAGAGCATCAATGGGTGTAGCCAAGGGGGGGGCAGGGAGGGGCGGCTGCCCCCCAAATCAATAAAAATAAATATAAATACATAACTACCCCTGCCTAACAAAAGGCCTGCCCCCTAACAAAAATCCTGGCTACGCCCATAAGAGCAGCTGCTTTGTATGCAGAAGTCCCTGGGTTAATCCCCAACATCTCTAGGTAGGACTGGGAGAGAACTCTGGCAGTGGGCTAGATACTGGTCTAGATGCCCCTAATGGGCCTTATTCCCAGGTAAGTGCATCTAGGATTTCAGCCACCCAAAAATATTTCCCATTTTGGGACCTGACTGAATCCTGATCCATGTGGTGTGCAACATGTTGATTTGAGATTTAAGATTTAAGAAAGAAAGAAAAGTGACAAATGAATGCCATAAATCATTATATAGGCTTTGGCTATATAAGCATTTACTTAGGTGGCAGTGAGCCTGCATTACAGGAAACACTAGGAAGCTGGCCTCCCACCTTCCCTGTGGCCCAGGATTGTCCTAAAAAGTGCCTGCCTTTCCAAAAACACTTCCAGTGTGGCCCTCTTTGTGCTCTGCAACACCAAATGAGAACATGGGAAGCTGTCATAGGGAATGCTTTAAAATGGGTTAAAAAATAATAATTCAGCAGCATCTGAATATTTTTAGCTTGCCAAAGATGCTCTTTCTATCACACAAAGCACTTGCCAGTCCCAGACATACAGGCATTCCTATGGATAGCCATACCTTGTGCGTTGTCTTCCTGAGCATAGGCTCGGTTCTCTACTCCGTAGGTTTTTTTCAGGACTTTAGGCTGGCAGGCATCATTCTCCGGAGGGTAGTCTCCGGGCTTCCGTGGCGTGGTGAGGAAACAGAGCTCAGGCACTGCATATATCATCAGGAAGACCCATCCATTAGCTACCAGAGCAATGCTGATAGTGGGATCGTCCCATTCTGGCCTTTTCCCAAAGTCTGTCATGAACACACTGATCCACGCCACCCAGATGCCTATGGAGAACAGGGCTGTGAAGAAGGTGTGTGTGCCATGCCTCTTCCACCTTCTGTATGACCCACAGAAAACAAAAGTGGAGACCACAAAGAGGAGGGCTATCAGGAAAAGCACGTAGATGAGAAGCAGAACGAAGTCCACGCGGGTTTTTTGTGTCAAACCTTCCGTGGAGTTCAGGGCTCTCAGCTCTTGGCTGTTGATGGCTACGTACTGTATGGCGATAATAATCTGCACAATGGTCAGGCTGATGGCGAAAACCAGCAGCGCCAGTACCGAAAATGGGCGTCTTCCTCTCACCAGCTTGATGAGGTCGAAGGCATGGGCCAGGAGGCAGGCGAAGCAGAGGGCGAAGAGGACCCCGAAAAGAAAGAAGCGGGTGGGGGCAGTCCTCTCGTTGAGCCTTATAATGAAGGCAAAAGTGAGGCCGAAGATTCCTAGAGTGCCCAGAAGGAAGAGGAACTGGACAGGGATCAGGCTTCGCTTTGTGTTGTCTTGGACTTTACATACAAGGAAAATGAGCACAACGATCAGGATGGCTGTGACGACAGCACCAGCGGTAGCAAAGGATTCCACAACAACGCCCCAATAGTCCTTGGTGTCACAGAGGAAGTCATAGTCTCTATCTAAGCCTTGACAGACTGGCCGGGAGGACATGGTGCCTCAGGACAGCCCTAAAGTGGATGCCGCCTTAAAGGAAGACCTGTAGAAATTAAGAGAAGCATGATAAAGCATGATTTGAAAAAGAGAGTGAAATGGACTACAACCCTACAATTCTATGAAGGGGATAATATCAGAACAGCTGAACCAAGTCAGACACTACTTAGAGATGTCAAAGGAATCAAATAATTATTAAGCTGATTCAGATAAAGCCTTATTTCATTAACTGAGTTATGGATTATGGAATCTAGGCATATGGTGAACTAATCTAGTAGTACCATTATATTTAAAAATATTATTTACTACAGTGAGGATCGTGTAATCAAAAGGCATACATTTTGTAACTCAGGTATAGTATTTTCAGGGTGCAATTGCCTTTTGAAGTTTCAGACTAAAGAGCTATATATGGCATGGCTTGAAGTTTGGTGGTGTAATCTCCAGCGGACATTACTGGTTGCTTTTTGCCTTCTGCACAGTCAAACTTTGTTGGGTTGCTTGTTTTTACAAACTTTCAGAGTGGGGAGTCCAAAGGAATGAAAAATGGAAAGCGAAACTTCAACAGAGTTACTGAAAAACAAATACATATCTCTTTTCCCCATGAAAAACGCCTCTCTCTGTGTGATTATGTGTGTTGAGTGCATACAGAGGTACCTCGGGTTACAGACGCTTCAAGTTACAAACACTTTGGGTTACAGACTCCACTAACCCAGAAATAGTATCTCGGGTTAAGAACTTTACCTCAGAATGAGAACAGAAATTGTGGCGCGGCAGCAGTGGGAGGCCCCATTAGCCAAAGTGGTACCTCAGGTTAAGAACAGTTTCAGGTTAAGAACGGACCTCCAGAACAAATTAAGTTCTTAACCCGAGGTACCACTGTAATTGTGTGTGGGTCTGACCCCACTCACTTTAGGGTCTGGCGCTGCCCTCTAATGGAATGTGACATTTTGGGGCAAATGTGGGCCACCAAATTTTAATGTTTTGAGTCAGGCCCCAACTGCCTGCAGGTTCAGGCGAATGCATCACATTATCCAAAGGACTGCCAACACTATATCAAGCAGGAACACCCCTTTCCTCCATCTGCCGTATCCTCAGAGGCATTCCTTCAGATAACTGAAAACAGAAAACTCACCATAAAGACTGAATGTGGGGTAAGTTGCTTCTTCTGGTGAGAAATTTCCAAATCAGAACCCCTATGCGTCATTTTAACATTAGCACTTGCCTTGGTTGTACAAGGGCCACTCAGAAATCCCCCCACCCTCTCCATTTCTGAGAAAAAGAAAAATACTTTTAAGCACTCAGGCTGTAGACCTATGCAAACTTGCTGCCAAGTAAACATGCATAGTATCGGGCTGCAAATCATTCATTCACTGCCTGGTTTGCTACCCTCCACTTAAGGGTGTATAGCTATCTTAAAACCACACGCAGCTGATAGCTAGAGGTCAAACAGCCAGATCCACAAACCAATTAAACAGTGTTGCATGCGTTTGAACAGAATGAACACATTGATGCCAACGGGACACCGACTTGCTTAATAATAGCAGGGCTAAATCAACAGAATTCCAGGTACTCCAGTTAAGACTTGCTAGCTGCGAGAACGCAAAATAAATCTACAGGGAAGGCGTCAGTCGTGGCATGCTTTGTGCACCAGTGTGTATGCATAAATAAGGAATTTTTTTTGCACTTTTCAGATTCTAGGAAAGAGCCAGAGAATGGCTGTCGATGGGTGTCTTTGTAACGCTAAAAACCTGAAAGGAAAATCCCATCTGCAGACTAGCAATCCAGAAATGAAGCTACAAACTGCACCACAGCAGCATGCCCTGGGGTCAGGCTGAGAAAGAGCCACAGGACTCCCTCCTACCAAACCTCTTGCTCTACAATCCCATCACAGTCTTTGATTTACCTTGAGTATGCTCTGTGCTCCCACGGCTAGATGCGTCTTCTTCAGAGGGCAAACCAGGGAAATTCCTGCCGCACACCCACTCGGCAAATAATCTCAGCTCTGCTCGTTCTTCTCTCCCCGAGCGAGACAAGCAGCAAAATTGCTCTCTCACACTCTAAGGGCAGCTTTAAAAGCAAATGAGGAAAAAAGCAGAGATGATGGAGTAGGGACACGCCTATTCCAGTTCCACTACTCCTGGTGCTGTTATAAATATAACGTCCCGGTGCCAGGAGATGAGGTAAAAATGTCTGACGTCAACAGGACAGTCACCCCAGCAGCTGGGTGGGGAAGGATCCTGTGCCTCTCCCCACCCCACAATTGAATCCGTGACCATTCATCAAGTCAGTTGATAAATTGCACCTCTCTGGGAGTTGAGAAACCAAGAGGATATGGGCTGGTGGGAGACCCCTGGCCAACAATAACACCATTGTGCTCCTCCTCCCCTTCATTGCTTTCTATACTTACCTAGCATTCAGCTAAGTTAATGTACTGAGAAAGTTCAAGAGTGACCACGAGGGACAGTCTTTTAAGTCTCCCTCTCTCTCCCTCTCCCTCGTTCTCTTTCTTTGTACACTCAATCCCTGGAGCAGAAACTGCTCATGCCTGCAGATGCTCAGGAATTTCCAGTGCTTGTCCTTCTGAGCAAATCAGGTGTTTTGCCATCCAGATCAGCTAAGAAAAAATATTCAGGGGATATGTGCACAGACTCACACTCAGAGCCGGCCCACCTATGAGGCAAGGCAAGGCAACTGCCTTAGATGGTAGGATCCCTGGGGCAGCAGATCTGGCAGCGACAGCTGTGGTATAAGCCTTGGAAGTCAGATCTGCCACCACCTTGGCAGCCCCCCACCCAGTGTCACCACTACAGCAGCCTCTTGACAAGTAAGAGGTGGTGCTGGTGTCCTCCTACCCCTAAGGAGGAAATGGCGGAGCTGCCCTTGGAGTCTCCTAGGCTCCGCACCTGCCCAGCTTGATTTAGAACAGGCCTCTTCCCTCCCATGATGGTCTTTGATTCCCTTCAACCATCGGGTAAGGTTGATTTGACACACACCTTTCTTCCCGATGTGAATTTTCACTCACCCTTTGTACCTGATGTAGATCTTTATTTCCCCCTTCTTCTCTGGCAATGGATGCCATTTTGTGGTTCACCTCAGGTTCACACTGCACTTCCTACAAGTACACTTCACCACGGCCAAACCAGGCTCAAGGCCAGCACTGAGAATGGAAAAAGCATCACAGGTTATGAAATTTGCTCTGTGTTATTACTTCAAAATGGGTGCAATGTATGAAACTAACCTGATATAGGGTAACTGTAGGTGTCTGCCACAGGCATCTTAACTGGGGAAGCCGTTTTGCTGATGACGTAGTAGCAGAACATATCTATTCTCAGTGTTCAAATTAAAGGAGATGTGATGCCCGGACACTGAAGTCCAGCACCGAGGGCTTTCTGGAAGTTCCCTCACTGCGAGAAGCCAAGTTACAGGGAACCAGGCAGAGGGACTTCTCGGTAGTGGCGCCCGCCCTATGGAACACCCTCCCACCAGATGTCAAAGACAAGAACAACTACCATACTTTTAGAAGACATCTGAAGGCAGCCCTGTTTAGGGAAGCTTTTAATGTTTAACAGACCACTGTATTTCAATACTTTTTTGGAAGCCGCTCAGAGTGGCTGGGGAAACCCAGCCAGATGGGCGGGGTATAAATAAAAAATGATGATGATGAGCCCCCTCCCAGCTACTATTTTTCAAAGGCCACTGTGGACATCATCTCAACAGCAGCTGAGGAGGTGACTCAGGGGGTTGTAGATTTCCTTAAGGTCCCTTTACCTTTCCCCCGGTGGTGACTGGTGCCAATGTGACTGGTGGGGCGGGAGGCAGTAAGGTCAACATCCAAGAGAGCTAGAGCCAATGGCAGGCAGAGTCATCACAGCAAGTTGTAAGAAAGAAGGCAGGCAGGTGAAGGCTGGCTGAGGGCAGGCTGAGGTTGGTGGAGCAGTGCCCCATACCCCCAAATAATTTGAGCAATGGACTCTGGTTACATACTATTGGAAGCAAGGAAGGACAAATGGTACAGTGGGTGCTTCATGCCAGGTTTAACTGTCTGGCAGCTGGGCAGTACCACCCTAATAGGACTTGGAGACAGAACTTCTGGAGGAGCATAGGTGAGCCAGTCAATGATCCCAGCAGGCTCGGCTCCAGAACAGGAGTCTGTTGCAAGTCACCTAGCCAGGCATGAGGAAGGCTTTGCCAGAGCAGTGAACTGAAGTCTGAATGGGAGTGCAGGTCATCATTTTAATATTTCACCTGGGCTGTCCAAATACCTGAGGTTAGCCCTAGGGGCCCAAGCAACGCAGGTGCAACCACACCCTGAGCTAATCTCGAATATGTTGAGGCCACGTGAAACAGCCTTTTGGCTGGTTTGACAGCAGCTTTGCCAAGAATGCTTTCATTGATTTTATTCTAAGAAGCATCAAGCGACGATGTGTAAAAAACAGAAGAGAGGCTATTAAATATTAAATGCACATGGCAGGACAGGGCACGTACTATTGTGTCCTGTGTGTTTTGGTTGCTGATAACTATCATAAGGGACACATAGGATTTGGGATTTCTTCCTGTGGCCTAAATAGCCTCACAATGGAAAATGGAGAGTCAAGATGCAGGCAGGGAAGATATAATCAAAACAGTGCTGTTTGGATTCACTGGCAGAGACTAGGGAGGCTCTGACCAATGTCAACAGAGCCAAGTCAGAAAGTGTCTCTGTCTGCAGCAAACCCTCTTAGAGGACATTCAGCTATAAATGGGACATTTTAAACAAACAAACAAACAAACAAACAAACAAACTGTGGATATATGAGTATTGAGACATTGATTTAAATAGGTTCCACCCTCTGTCCTGTCCTGTTTTTTTGCTGTATTATCATTGTGCTGCCACATTCACCCACCCCCAGAAATTCTCAATTCAGTGCTGTTATCTTATATGGGACTGTGAATCAGAGCTTCAGAATACTGTATTTGCTCTGATAGCTGAAAAAGCAAACATAATCAGGGCACCAAGTTCAGTGACAAATATCCTTTTCTATATACTCTGGGTGTGGCCAAAGACACAGTTGATAATGTCGCTAAAAGTTAAGAGTCCCATATAAATATTACTAATAATATTACTAATGCTAATATTTATTTTTATTTTGTTCCATCTTAGTATGGTTTATTATTCATGTTGCTTACTGCAAATGATGTTTCCGTCTTTTATTTTGGGCTTTTGAAACAACAGTGTGTAACACTGTTCTTTAATATTGCCATTTGACAGCCAAGAAATTCAGCCGGTGTCTGAGATACAGTATATATTTTGCTCAAGCCTTACTGTGTTTATGTTAGCACATATTTGAACGCAGGTTTTCCTGCTTCAGATTTGACACTATACAGAATTCAAGAATCTTTCTATCCCCTGAAAAGAAGGTATCTGTTCAGTTTTCAGCAATGCAATGCTGTGGGGATTTCACTTCAAGACAGTACAAAGTGGCTTCCTCTCTCTCTCTCTCTGGGTCCCTCTAAACAATCTCTCTTTTAGTATTCATCTTGATTTGCTTTCACAAAGCTTATGCAGCGGTTAGATTATACCCAGCTCTTATTGAGCATTTGTTCTGATTGGTTTGTGGGGTGGTTATATAGAAATGAACATCCATCCTGCATTCATTCTGACTTGCTTACTGGGGAGTTTACATGTCTCCCCGTTAGTTATCTACTCATTCCATACTTTTCAATGCATTTCCCTGTCCCTTTCCATAGAAAGTCTGTGAAGCATTCAATGTCCAGAATAGAGCTCTAAAGCTTTTTGTCACTAGTCAAGCCACCAAATGAAACAAACTAGTCTGACATTCTCGGGGACATTAGCTATGTCTCATCAAAGGCTATGAGTACCATTTTTCTGCACCTGCAGGAAAGGGAAGGGACTGGGAGGAGAGATAGCTAAGAAAGGGAGGATGAACAAACAGGCAACAGATTCCAGTGCTTCAGGAAGTTCTGGAGTGATATTTTGTGTGAGTGAGAGTAGCAAACATGTAAGCACTGGGAAGGACTACGGCTTGAGGGTGAAAAGAAGAGGGTACCAGAATGTCGCACAATATCCCATGGACAGAAAAGGGGCTTCTTCTTCCACTTTGTTCTTTTCATGCTAAAATAAGGAGGCTAAAATAAAGGGAAACTAAAATAAATCTGGAACTAGAGGCCTCACCTTTTACTTATGTCCTTTGGCATGTTTAACATAATGAGTCATTTATTCTTACTTGGGCTAGAGTTTTAAGGAGTGGCTTTCCGGTGTAAATATGCGGTAAAGAAGCAGCTAGGGAGAATAGCAAACATACACGTCATCAGGGGCACATTGGAAGTGTGATATGTAAAGCTGCCAAAAGAACACAAAATATAAAGTCAAATGTAAATTTGCTATGATTTATATAGA
This sequence comes from Podarcis filfolensis, assembly GCF_964270895.1. NCBI lineage: Eukaryota > Metazoa > Chordata > Lepidosauria > Squamata > Lacertidae > Podarcis > Podarcis filfolensis. The sequence continues at coordinate 42,793,890 of NC_139612.1, read as the reverse complement.
GAGGGGAAGGGAGAGAAAGTAATGGAAGCATCAAACAGGACTCTGGACAAGTTTGTTCTGGATCCTGGTAGGATGCCATTAATCTCTAAAACGATATATTTTGTTACTGTGACTAAGAAAACATAAATTTTAAATTCTGATATGTAACATCTGAGTTTCTGCCTTCATCGGTTGCTCTTATGAAAATGCTGCTCTTTCCAAAGTTGCAGGTTTGAGGGTGTGGTGCTTAGAAGACCTTCATTTGCTGAAACTAAGTGATGCTGTTACTACCCTCTTGGCTGAGGCCGTGTGATTTTAATGCATCCAGCATGTACCTCCAGATGTTCTCCTATTTTGCTAACATTGTTGGATTTGTTGGCATCTCTACAGCAGTTATTGATAAATTAAAGAATTTGTCTGTATTAAAACATTTAGCAGCAGGTCACTCCAATTCCTTTTGTCAAAATCACCAATTTGTGGTTTCTAAAAAGTTTGCACAGGTCAATTGTAGCTTTACCTGCATACAGGATATGACATCCCTTTTTTGCATTCAATGATATAAATTATATTGCAGGATCCACAGGTAATGTATTGTTTGATGTATTATTATTATTATTATTATTATTATTATTATTATTATTATTATTTACCCACTCTTCACCCTAAGGTCCCAGGGTGAGTTACAATATTGAAACACAATATTAAAGAGTTTAAAACAGCTGACTATGTTCTACTTCTCCTGGTGCATTTGAAGGTAGCTATCACCAAGAGATACACACAGGTGATTCAGGGTTTGGAATTACATGGATGAGATCCATGACTGCTGATCTGTGGTTTAAGTACAGCTCTCACTAATAGTTTGCATAGATTTGGAAGCTGGCAGAATGATACCTTTAGCAAGCCATTCAGTATTTGCTAACAAAAGGTAGCTTTCTCTTATTACCAGGTGATAGGAGAAGCTGGATGGAAATCTACCGCAAATGAGATATATTGCTCTTTGTTACTTGACACCTCATTTGATGCAGGAGGCTTTCTCTAAACAAAATGGAAGCTTGGTGGATGTAGAGGATGCCCTCTTCGCAGAAGGTGTTCTTTCAGCTCTCTGATCCTTCATTGATATTTATCTTTGTTGCTGCAAATGAATTTGCTCCTGAAAGCCAAGGTGTAGACACTTTTTAAAAATACATGCTTTGGATAGCAGGATTTCCAGCATAGGTAGATGTGGGCATTATCAGGGGATTTGTTATAAAGAACAGTGGCTATTTTATTGTTTGCAATGGTGAGGAGGACATCAAGAAAAGGGATGTGTAGATTATCAGTGGTGCTGTTGAATGTAAACTTGGTAGTTGGATGAGAGATGCGGGTGGTGCTGTGGTCTAAACCACTGAGCCTCTTGGGCTTGCCGATCAGAAAGTCAGCAGTTCGAATCCGTGTGACGGGGTGAACTCCCATTGCTTTGTCCCAGCTTCTGCCAACCTAGCAGATCAAAAGCACACCAGTGCAAGTAGATAAATAGGTACCACTGCAGTGGGAAGATAAATGGCATTTCTGTGCACTCCAGCACTCATCACAGTCCTCTGTGCGCCAGTAGCAGTTTAGTCATGCTGGTCACATAACCCAGAAAGCTGTCTGTGGACAAATGCCAGCTTCCTCGGCCTGAAAAGTGAGATGAGCACCGCACCCCATAGTCACCTTTGACTGGACTGTCCAGGGGTCCTTTACCTTTTACTTTTAGCTGGATGAACAGAGTTTTGATGTAATTTGTAAATTGTTCTAAGTTCAGACCACAAAGATATTGGCACCACCATGCAGGTGGTTTCTTAATGAGCTCTTATGGGTTGTCATGTTAAAGTTTTCCCAAGAATAGATTTCCATAAGATGGAGCAACGGGAGCACAATAGCCATGTCTTGTACTTGCAAGTGATGCTCTCCTTTAAATGTTGTTATTACAAGTAAGCAGTGCTTTTTTAAAGAGGGTACTGAAGGGTATGGGGACACGGGTGGCGCTGTGGTCTAAACCAGAGAGCCTAGGGTTTGCTGATCAGAATGTCGGTGGTTCGAATCCCCGCGATGGGGTGAGCTCCTGTTGTTTGGTCCCAGCTCCTGCCTACATAGCAGTTCGAAAGCACGTCAAGTGCAAGTAGATAAATAGGTACCACTCCGGCGGGAAGGTAAACAGAGTTTCCATGCACTGCTCTGGTTCACCAGAAACAGCTTAGTCATGCTGGCCAGAAGACTCAGAAGCTGTCTGCGGACAAATGCCAGCTCCCTTGGCCTATAGAGCGAGATGAGCGCCGCAACTCCAGAGTCGTCCGCAGCTGGACCTAACGGTCAGGGGTACCTTTACCTTTACTGAAGGGTATGAAGCACCAGCACCTCTCTCTTTTTGATTAAAAAGTGTGACACTTACTGTAACAACTTCATGGCGAGTATCGACACCTATTTTTCTATTTAAAAAAAACTGCAAATAACCTCTGTTGGGGGATTTTTAGAATTTCTGTTGTTAAGGAACTCATTTAAAGCCTGAACACCATCTTTATGTGGCATTGGTGTAAATAGCTGTGACATCCAAAGTATAGTATTGGTGTGGAATTGGCACTGCTTGTTTAGAGACTTGATTTCAAGTAAGAAGTCATTAGTGTCTCGGATACTAATGATGGGAGGATTTGCACAATGTTTTGTAAGTTTAAGTCAATATAGAAATAAATCCTTTCAGTAGCTGTGTGGTTGGCTGATGTTCAAGGTTGTTTGGTTGTTGGAATGTTCAAGGTTGTTTGGCTTTGTGGATTTTTGGTAGCACGTAAAACCTGCCGTGTATGTGTTCCCAAGTAAACCTGAATATAAAGGGAGTTTCCTTGATGTCATTAATACATATTTTGTATGCAGCTAAGCAGCAAGAAGCAGGCATATTTGGTAGCCAGCCAACAGGCCAAAAAACACATTATTCAGATGCATTCCAGAACACTGAGTATCATGTCTCCCTGTGTATATTTAAACTAGGCGTGCACAACTTATGACCCACCAAGTTGAATACAGACCAACAGTCGCCACAGTCTGTCACTTCCTACACTCTTCTGCAATCCCAGTCAGGCATTTTTGAAAGGAGGTTTATTTAGCCCCTCGTGGACTGCCAGACCCTGTTGCTGAGCTGTGTTTTGATTGGCGGGTCACAAAGTGTGGAGGCCTATATTAAGCTCTTTTGTGTGCTTCGTTTTCTCTCTTGTCTCCACCCCGCAGCTCCATTAATGAACAGATGCATCTTTATTTTTTCTATATTCCTCCTTAGCTATTCAAGACATATGGCAACCTTGAATCTTCGGGCATTTTTTAGTCACTGTTTCTTAGCACTTTGATTTCATAAGACTTTGGGCCAAACTACAATTGGTGTTAAACACGCTCCTTTAAATTGTGTTATCGTTTAAAAACCCTCACTGGAAACCATAGGTGTGAGAGCCTGACCAGGATCACTGTCACCAAACGAATGCTGTGAAAAAGAATTTAGCTGTCAACTCAACGAAGATACTTAGCAAAAAAATCTGGGAGACCAAGCTATGCATTAAATTTCATCATTGCGGAAATAAGGAAATATAAGGAAACAAGCCTTATATTTATTTTTAGATGGCACCTGACATTTACCAGATTGTCACATATCCCACATATGTCGTCCCCAAGCTGTTGGAGATGAAAGGCCTCAAAAGCTTCTCTCTCTCTCTCTCTCTCTCTCTCTCTCTGCTGTGTGTGGGGTACATGTCCCACTGCGGAAGGGTTTTGAGAAAATATGGAAGATTACTCATCCAGATGTTATTCTGTTTCCATCCCTAGCGTTTTCAAATATCTGGGATGGGCAAAATCTTGACGGCAAGAATAAAGACTTAATCAGGTTCCTCTTATCAGTGGCTAGATTAACCACTTCAAGGTTCTGGAAACATTTGGAAAATGCCGCTTTAAAATACTGGTATATTCTTGTTTTGCTTTTTGCTTTATCTGAAAAGCTAACCCAAAAGATACAAAAAGTATAACAAAAATGAGTTTTGTTTGATATGGTGTGATTTTATTTAATTTATTAATGAAGTAATTGAGGCTCCAGTAACCTCAGCTACACAGGCGGGTATATAGAATTCTTTATAACTGTTTCTATTTTAACTGTAAGCCACCCTGAGTCCCTATCACAGAAAAAAGGCAGGATGTGCATCATCATCATCATCATCATCGCTATAGTAGACCTTCCATGTCTTGAGCATCTCCAGCTGCATTTGCTAAACCTGCAACGAAAAAGGTTGAAGTAGTTTAAAAGGACTCCAATGATTAATCTGTAATTTGTTTTTCTTTCTTTTCCTTTCTTTGGGTTGAACTATGTATAATGTTCAAAGACTGTTTCTGCTTTGAGTATTATAAATGCCAATTCACTTTTATAATTCGCCCCCAAGATCAATAAAAATTACACACACACACACACACAATGGGCCCCTTACACCCCTCATCCACCTTCTGTCTGATCTCCACACCTTGTACCCATTCCTCTTGGCTAACATCCTAATATCAGGGCCAGAAGCACAGGTGGTGGGGGGGGCACAGACAGGGAGTGCCTAGAACAACTATAGCAGGGATTAAGGCACTGGATCTGACTAGTGGGCCAGATCCTTACCTCCTGCACCACCCAAAGGTCAAATTTGCTACGTGGGCAGGACTGTCCGCCTGTCAATCAGCTGATGTCACAAACACACCAGGGGACCTGTTTTTTGCATAGCACTATGAACAATCCACTGATTGTCAGTGCTTTGCAGGTGGCCTTGCAGGCCAGCCATGAACCCCATTTGGGTCCAGCCCCATCTTTACCTGCCCCACAGTTGACATCACATATGATGTGAGCTGTAAGACAGAAGTGTGGTGGACTTGCATCTGGGTAGGATATACTATAGAGCGGCAAGCTTTTACTGTTAAAATATCAGCAGCCCGTGGTGGTCACAGCTTCACCTGGCATTGGGACCAGCGTAAGAATGACGGTCCTCCTGTTGTGCCATGTTTGGCATGGCAGAGACAGCAAAATGCTCTTCCTCTGGTGTTTCCTCCTACAGATGGGTGGGTGGGAGTTGCCTTCTTGAATTGCACAGTGATTTGAGTCAACAAGATCTGTGTAGATTGTATAAAATATCTTGGTCGATGCTCCAGTAGCACTTTAGAAGCCAAGCTTTGTTTGCTCTGTACATACTGGCTCCAATGTGCTCTGGCATCTGAGCAAAGCCAGTCATTTGACGAGATCATTCAAGAGGAGCCGTCCAGAGTTTCCTACAGAAGAAACAAGATTTCGCTTGGCATGCGTCCAGGTAACTCCGTCCACTTTAATCTGTAAATCAAAGATGGTGACCCTGTGGCCCTCCAGATATTGCTGGACTACAGCTTCCATTATCCCAGGCCACTGGCCATGTTGGTTGGGGGTTGAAGTTGGAATCCACCATCTGGAGGGTCATGGATACCCTATCCCTACAGAGAAAGCCTTATTGTCAGGATCTGAAACACCTTCTCTAATTAGACTTTCAGCCCAGAAAATTAGCTATGTGCCTGTAATGGCTTTAGGGGTTGCTTGTGCGTAAGTTACCGCCGCTCTGGGCTAGGTTGCCTGGTTAAACCGTTTCTGTCTGGACAGCCATCCACTCCGTGGCTGTTCAGTCGCTAGCAGAATCCGTCAGTGGACGTTTCTTGAACCTCTTCCAGCAAAGAAGTTCTTTGACGCCAAGTCGCCGCCTACTTTCCCTGCGCGGAAGTCTTCTGCGCAGGGTGGGTGTGGGCAGCGGAGGACCTGTGCTCTCCCCGCTGGTCTCCTGCGAAGAGTCCTGGAGCCTCCTCTCTGCTTCCCCCATCGGCCCCCCTCTATCCCTGGTGTTGCGCTGATTTTCTTCCCCAGCCGGAGACCTGCCTCTCTCCCTGCTTGGCCCCTCTCCAGCATCGCTGTGGAGCCTCGCCTCCTCCTCTAGTTCCGATGGCAGTTCCCTGACAGTGCCCAAGTGGGAAACCCGTCTTGGCTCTGAACTTCCAAATGAAGTTTGGAACAACACTACTAAATGGTACACTGAATATAAACAGAACATTTACAAAGCACTAGTTTCCTGGTACTTGATGCCAGGGACACCCAGTCTAAAAAGATGCTTAGATTCATAATATGTGGATAAGCTGTCCATTGACCCAGAACTTCTGGATTCAAATCCTTACCACCCTCAGAGATATTACAGACAAAATGGTAGAACAAGGACAGGGAGCATGTGGCCCTCCAGATATTAATGTCGGATTCCAGCTCCCATCAGCCCCAGCCAGTATGGCCAATGTTCAGTGGCCCTGGCCCTGGAAATAGAACCGGCTGGTTTTTCCTTTAGCCTCACTACAGCTTTCTAAAATCAAGAATACTACCAGCGAAACAGAGGAATCACCACCAGACCCAATCTTGCAAGAAGATGAGAACCCCTCCTTTTAAAAAAGACTGTTTCAAAAAACACAAATAAAACATAATTAAAAGGAGAAGGCATATCATGTGCTCCCACTGTTGCCCAAATAAGGCCAGTTTATTGTACACACATTTTAAAAGATAACCTCTGATTACCCTTTATGTATAGTGGAGACTAAGAAAGAAACATGGCAAATGGGATGCAAGAAGTTGATATGAAACAGGATAAGATGATCATCGCAGGAAGATGACGGGTGGGAGATAAAAGACCTTCTGTGAGAGGGAGGGAAGGGAAGATCTTCCAGGATGGGAGGCCGGAAGAAGAAAGAGAAGCAGCCAGGTGAGAGCTGGGAGAGTCCACACCTTATTGTGTGAGACAAGGGCTAAGATCTACCTCTGATAGAGAGCTTTGTCTTTCTTCTATTCCCTTCTTTTCCCCCTTTTCTTTTCTTTTATGTTATTTTTTTCATTTTTATTTAGATTGATCTGTTTTTATTGTATTATATGCTGAAAATATTTTCAATAAAAATATTTATTTTTTAAAAGAACTTATTTATTTCCTTTTTATTCCACCATTCTTCCAGAGAGCTGAAGGTAGTGTACATGGCCACCCCTTCCTCATTTTATCCTCAACTGTGTGAGGTAAACTAAGCTGAGGGAGGTAGCAGCTAGCCCAACGTCACCCGCTGAGCTTCGTAGTTATGTGGGGATTGAACCTGCGTCTCCCCACTCCTAGCCCAACACTCTGACCACTATGCCACATGGACCTCCATGCCATGCCTCACATTTGATCTTAATACATATCTTAATATATATCTTAATGCGGAGAGCAGCATGCTGGACCAGACAGACCTTTCATCTGTCCTGCAGAGCTCTCCTTATGTTCTTAAGCTCTGTTTACAAAAGTTAAAAAGAAACCACTTTGTCTGCAATTCTGAAGCAATGAAAGTACTTCTCAGCCCAGAACATTGCACGGGGTGAAGTTTCCATGGAATCATAAACAAGATGCAGCACCGAATGTACATAAAGCATCTTGCATGGGGATGACAAGGAACAGTGGGTGAAGAAACCATATGGCAAGGATCATGAAGGTGTCAAGGTTGCAGAGCCAGGATAGGACCCTTGGGTGCATCACCTCACCGGGTATTCTGGTTTGCTCCACCTAATAGTTTTTCCAGGACAAAAACAAAACTAATTTGTTATGTAGGTTATGCTGAGAAATCGTGACTGGCTCACTCTGTGTGCTTTGTGGCAAAGGAGGAAACCCAGGACTTGCCAGTCCAAGTCCAACACTCTCTGCGCTGTGCTACACCAGCTGCCAGATGTTTCCCAGGTTGTTCCCAAGTTGTTTGGTTGTGGGAAGGTGCAGAGGCAAAATCATCATCACTATTATCCATTCCCCCCTCACTATTGTTCCCTGGGGGGCAGGGTGAGCAGCACCCATTTCAGAGCCTCATGATTCCCATCACCATTTCTTCCTTCCTGGCTCACAGCAGAGATTGTTCCCAAGTTCTCTGAGGAGGAGGAAGCACAGTGCAAAAAGCAGAAACATTATTATTACCAACTCCTCATCCACCTCTAATTTTGACATAGTCATGCTTATATAGGTGAATGAATAGTAAAGGTAAAGGGACACCTGACTATTAGGTCCAGTCGTGGCCGACTCTGAGGTTGCAGCGCTCATCTTGCTTTACTGGCCGAGAGAGCCGGCGTACAGCTTCCGGGTCATGTGGCCAGCATGACTAAGCCACTTCTGGCGAACCAGAGCAGCGCACAGAAACGCCGCTTACCTTCGCGCTGGAGCGGTACCTATTTATCTACTTGCACTCTGACGTTCTTTCGAACTGCTAGGTTGGTAGGAGCAGGGACCGAGCAACGGGAGCTCACCCCGTCGTGGGGTTTCGAAACCACCGACCTTCTGATTGGCAAGTCCTTGGCTCTGTGGTTTAATCCACAGAATAGAGCTCCCCAAAAGGGCGGCACACAGGACCCCACAGACCATAAATCTGCCACTGGTTGTATCACTATTGGTATTTTGTATGCAAGTGAAATTGCTCTCTCTCTCTCTCTCTCTCTCTCTCTCTCACACACACACACACACACACACACACACACACACACAGTGGGTGGGGTGGAGAGAAGAGAGAGAGAAACTCTCTGATGCCTAAAGGCTGGGTTACCAGCAAGGTTCTATTTATAGTTTGCTATATTGCTTCACTACAAAGCTTGCATTTTCCCAGGGACAGAAGCCGAACAACAACAAAAAGGTGTTGCCTTTCCTTCTTAGTCCCGGTCAGGGTTTAGATCACATATGTGGGCTCCTTGCCCACTCTGGAGGAGCTGATAGCCTGTGGACACATTCCTCCACTTGTTTGGTCAACAGAAGCAAAATGTGTGGGTCACAAGCCATGCCCCAGGGAGAGATTTAATGAATGTTTAACCAGCAATTTGCTGCCTGTGAGAGGTGGAAAGCAATCCCAATTCAATACAAATGACAGACATGGCTGGCAAGTGCAGCAGGAGTAGAAAACAGTCAGAAAGAGGGAGGAAAAGAGGAAGGCACTGTCTGCCCTGTCAACAGAACTGCTAGCATTTCTTGATGCTACAACTTCAAGAGTAGAAACACACACTGGGCACAGTATTCAGGGTTCTTGGAATCTCCTCTTAAATTTCAAGTACAAATTTCTAGCCCTCATGGCTGAAAAGACAGATTTGGCCACTGCCCGGTGAGATTTAATAACATTGGGGTACTAAGAGAGTTTTAACAAATAGTTCTTCCCCACTACGAGTAGCACAAACAGATATAAATGGTTGAGAATCAACAAATATTTCAGGTTTGCTTAATTTGGACATTTTGCACTGGTCACAAATGTCTAGCTTTGTTATTCTGTGGGGGGAAATGATATTATTATTACTATTATTATTGGTGCAAGTTTGCAAGTCTCCACTATGTTGAGCTGCAAGAAGAATTGTGATTCTTCAAATCAGGAAAACTAGCTAGGCCAGTTTTATTTGGTTTTATTTTGGAAAAGATCCGTCTTTAATAATAATAATAATAAAAACAACAACAACAATAATAGACAGCATCTTAAAAAGCAGAGACATCACCTTGGCAACAAAGGTCCATATAGTTAAAGCGATGGTTTTCCCAGTAGTGATGTATGGAAGTGAGAGCTGGACCATAAAGAAGGCTGATCGCCGAAGAATTGATGCTTTTGAATTATGGTGCTGGAGGAGACTCTTGAGAGTCCCATGGACTGCAAGAAGATCAAACCCCTCCATTCTTAAGGAAATCAGCCCTGAGTGCTCATTGGAAGGACAGATCCTGAAGCTGAGGCTCCAATACTTTGGCCACCTCATGAGAAGAGAAGACTCCCTGGAAAAGACCCTGATGTTGGGAAAGATGGAGGGCACAAGGAGAAGCGGACGACAGAGGATGAGATGGTTGGATAGTGTTCTTGAAACTACCAGCATGAGTTTGACCAAACTGTGGGAGGCAGTGGAAGACAGGAGTGCCTGGCGTGCTCTGGTCCATGGGGTCACAAAGAGCTGGACACGACTAAATGACTAAACAATAACAACAACAACAAATAATATTTTAAAAACAAAAAAATTTTTTTCCTTCCAGTAGCACCTTAAAGACCAACTAAGTTAGTTCTTGGTATGAGCTTTCGTGTGCATGCACACTTCTTCAGATACACACTCGTGTGCACTTCTTCAGATACACATTCGTGTGCATGCATACGAAAGCTCATACCAAGAACTAACTTAGTTGGTCTTTAAGGTGCTACTGGAAGGGGAAAAAAAATTTTGTTTTGACTATGGCAGACCAACACGGCTACCTATCTGTAACTGAAATAATATTTTATTATTTATACCCCACCCATCTGGCTGGGTTTTCCCAGCCATTCTGGGCAGCTTACAGTATATATAAAAACATAATAAAACATTAAAGATTAAAAACTTCCTGATACAGGGCTGCCTTCACATGTCTTCTAAAAGTTTGGTAGTTCTTTATCTCCTTGACATCTGAAGGGAGAGCATTCTGCAGGGAGGGCACCACTACCGAGAAGGCCCTCCTAGGAAATGTTAAATTCAGGACTTAACGGTCAAATGGGTCCTCTACTTTAGATGCTTGCTGCTCCCAAATCCTGCTACTAGGTATGTGAATTTAAATCCCCTTTTACCACTCAGAACCATAGCTCATTAGAGAGGGAGTAAGGGCCTTAGCTCAAAGAGGGCCTCAGACACGGGTAACTCATTCTGTTTCAATGCTTGAGGCAAAACAGGAAGGTGTTGCCCCCCCCCCCCAATCATTGAAACCATTCCACCAAAGCCTCACTTACCGGGGTCATGAGGTGGCAGCTTCCAGCAAGATCTCATTTGAGCTCCACAAGATTTGTTGAGAGTTCTGCCAGATCTCACCAGAAGCCGCCACTGGGTCTCCTCACTTCACTGGTGGAGGTAGCAGGGGTGGGTGTGGCACCTGTGGGGGCAAATGCCCCATGGGATTTTGCCATTCAAGATGGCTGCCTCAATCCACCTCATGGGTGGACCTGCCCTGGCCTCAGATTTGACACTTTTTTGGGGGGGGGGGACATTTGATATGTTTTGCCATTTGTCTTTTATGTGCATCAAGCCAAAATGGGACACGCATGCTCAGCTTACACTTACAGCTAAAGCATCCCTGACAGATGGTCATCCAAACTCTGCTTAAAAATCTCCAAGCAAGGAGAGTCTACCACTTCATGTGGGAGTCTGTTCCACTGTCAAACAGCTCTTACCGTCAGAAAGTTCTTCGTGATGTTTAGATGGAATCTCCCTTCTTGGAACTTGAAACCCTTGGTTCAGGTCCTGCCCTCTGGAGCAGGAGAAAACAAGCTTGCTCAATCTTCATGTGACAACCCATTAAATATTTGAAGATGTCTATTATATCTCCTCTCAGTGTCCTCTTTTCCAGGCTAAAAGTGCCCAGCTCCCTCAACCATTCCTCATAAGGCTTGGTTTCCAGACCCTTGTGGGTGCCACAATTTAAGAAGCATATTGACAAGCTGGAACACATTGGACACATTAATCCAGGTGTGGCCCAACCTGGGGCTCGAACCCACAACCATGAGGTTAAGAACCTCATGCTCTACTCACTGAGCCATCCATTCTATGAGTGTGGAGCCTCATGCATCCAAAATGCACCAGCTGTGCACAAGGTGGAGGTATCAACAGGCTTGGGGGAACCAAAGATTTGCAGAAGCACACTAACTCTTTAAGGGGGCAAGTAAACAGGAAGGACATTAAAACAGCTCATTGGGGACTGAGCATGTCCAATGAGTATGGGATACTAACCATCCCTAACTGTTGGGGCAGCTGCACAGAAAACCAGAAACGGGGAAAAAATGTAATGAAGGCACTTGGAAAAGGGCATGGCTGGCGGGTTAAAATTCTGAATGCCACAGTTTCCACTTGTACCTTTCCCAATATAAAAAAAGCCCCTAGCGTTGCTTGTTTTCATGATGGCTGCAGGATATGGAAATGATTTCTTCAGTGATTCTAGTATCTTTATGGATAATTAATTTGCTACCTAAAGGTTATGGGAAAGACATCATCCCCCCCCCCTTTGTGTGCTAACAATGAGAACTCTCAGTTTCCTCAATTAGGTCAACTCCTGTGATTAATATCCCCCCCACGAGAGCTATTAAACACTGGTTAAAATTGCTGAGAAATGACTGGGAGAAAAGATATATGATCTCCATCATGGATTTCTCATCTCTAATTGCTAGGCTTCTTTTGACAAGTGGCCGGGCCAGAAACAGGGAGTTCCACCAGACACATGACATGGGTGAAAGGGATGTCAGGAACAAAAAGAGCTTGGGTAGGTGAATAGACATCCTTCTTCAAGTTGCTAGCCCTGCTCTGATCACTCGTCATCCTCATCACCTCCCAGAAAATGCAGTAAATCTGATACTTTCCTTGATGTCTCAAAGAAGTACCAGCAATATTTTAACCTGCTTGTGCAAGAGCCAGCTTGAAAGCTGAATTGAAACCTTCGAAAGAAAAACCTTCGAGAAGGGTGGAGGAATGCGGGGAGAGAACCTGAGGCAGCATCTGGGGCACACCTCAGCTGGTTTTAGCCAGCAGGAAGAGGGTCTCCTCCTAGTATCAAGTAGACAGATAATGAGCGTCTTTCTGATGATGAAATGGACCTCATGCACTTCGCGGAAATGGCTAGCTAAGAGGCTAAGACTCCAATAACTGAAAACACAGGATACCTTCCCACTGTTGACAGCAATAGCCAGCACTCAGTCAAGCCTCACCTGATGCCGGGAACAGATTTTACCAAGACACTCTCTTTCTCTGAATTTGTTCTCTGTGTTGCGAATGTCAACACTACTGTTGTTCTTATCAACAGAATCCAGCCTCCAATAATAAATGGATTCCAGGAAGGTGATAGTTTGATGGATGATTCCTATACTGTAACTAACACAGAGAATTTGTTTTTGCAGCTCTGCTGGCACCACAGAATGGGACGTGTATACTGAGCCTTCAGATGGCACTCTTCCTCTTCCACCCTCGGGATGTCAGAGAATTCAGACAAAAAATGGAAACTGGGGCAGAAATTGCTGACGTTCACTTCTTCATCCCGTGTCCAGAAGACAAATGGATCTGGCATATGCAATCAGTATTCGCTGTTTTTGTTACCGCTGTCAGTAAGCATTGTGTTTTCTTTGCATGGCAATGAATGCTGGGGAATCAATGAATTGTGCCAAATTTCACCATGACAGACGGCAACATGAACGTCTTTTTTGTTGGAAGCCAAACCGCAGCAGAACAGAAGCAGCACTGCCTGCAGCAAATACCTCTCGGAACAGAAATGGATAGCTGCTTACATCCTTACTCGACCCTCTGCCCAATGAGCAACAGCTTGCCAGAGAAACTTCCTGCTATCAGCAAAGTGGTCCTGCAGGAAAGGACACCTGAAGAGGTGAAGAGGGTGTTGCTGAGGGCATGGCTTTCCAGTGAGCTAGAGCAGTGGTACGTGCAACACACTTCTGCTCCAGGCAGTGCCAGATTTACGTATAAGCTAAACAAGCTATAGCTTAGGGCCCCACGCTCTTGGGGCCCCCCAAAAAAATTAAAGGAAAGAAACCTGGATGTACATTTCCAAAATATAAGATAAAAAACAAATAAAATAAAACCTACATACAACAACAGTATGTATTAATAATTATTTCACTACAGTTGTACCTCAGGTTAAATACGCTTCAGGTTACATACGCTTCAGGTTACAGACTCCGCTAACCCAGAAATAATACCTCGGGTTAAGAATTTTGCTTCAGGATGAGAACAAAAATTGTGCTCCGGCTGTGCGGCAGCAGCCGGAGGCCCCATTAGCTAAAGTGGTGCTTCAGGTTAAGAACAGTTTCAGGTTAAGTACGGACCTCTGGAACAAATTAAGTACTTAACCCGAGGTACCACTGTATTAATATACTTCTTCTTAATTGTATTTCACTATTTATATACTTCTTCTTAATTGTATTTCAGTTCAACAATTACTTTGATAAAATACATATTTTGTTATGTGCAAATGGCTTTAGATACCTATTAGGTCCATAAATTACCAGATAGCATATATTCAACACAAAAAACAGCGACAATTTGTTGTTGACAAAGGACAGCTTGACATATAAAGGGCCCCATTACCTTCAGTAGCTTAGGGCCTCATCTGCAAATCTGGCCCTGGCTCCAGGCACTCTGGCGGAAGTCTTTCCAAGGTACCATAGACACCCTTTTATTATCACTGCAATGTCAGGAACTTTGCCACAGAACTACAGGTGCTCTTCCTACCCTTTCAGTAGTCCCCAAAAAAGGAACACAATGAGTTAATAGGTGAGACAAACCACACACACAAAAGGAAAGGGTATATTTTATAGGACTCAGTGACTGCTTTAACACAATGCACTGGCCTTTTGACTCTTCCTCTCCTAGAACTATCTTCCCAGGCCCATTCTGCCTGGTTGTTGTGCATCTGAAACATTTTGGTACTGAATTTGCTTGTTTTACTCTTTCCTCCCTGGACCTGTTTCCTTTTGTGCAATGTCTAAACCATAAAACTGAAGGCAGAGCCAATGTCATGTTGTAATCTGGTAGATCCTGGCACTAGTGCAGTTGGCATAACTTCATATTAAAAAGATACCCCTCAATAAACTATATTTGTCTCAAATGTGACATGGAAGGCATGAGTAAATATCCTGACCTTCTAATTCTTAATGTGGAGATCAGCACACTAATCCTATGTTAACAGCTGAGATTAATTATCACCTCCTGTAATAAAGAATTGGGTTCCGCATAGACAATAGGATCTTCATCCCAAGGTAAACTCACGATTCAGGAAACATGCAGATTTAGTCATTTCTTAGTTTGGTCGTTTCCTTTCAACTTCAAACTTGGTGAAGTCAACAGGATAGTAAACATACATTTGCTGGACACAGAACAAAGGAACGGGTGAGATTCCTGCTGCCTTGATAGTACAGGATTTTAAAGGAAGAGCTTAACTCTTGCACTGATCTCTGATCCCTGACTTAGTGTTCCTTCAATATCAGGTATATTCCTCTTTTCTTCTCTTTTTAGCATGGGTCTGTGGGACATTGTTACACTCACTCTCTAGGCTTTGGGGATAGTTAGGGATTCTTTTACCCTTTCAGATCAAGATGTGTCTGTGCTGCATGATTTGCCGCCTGCATATCTGAACCTCACTGTAACCTATAAACTCTTGTTTCTTTCTTTTCGCATAATAAACCAAGCTTTCTGAAGGAGCGTCTCCACCCCCATCGTTCTGCCCAGACACTGCGGTCAAGGGAACCAGGCAGAGGGCCTTCTCGGTAGTGGCGCCCGCCATGTGGAATGCCCTCCCACCAGATGTTAAAGAAATTAACAACTATCCGACTTTTAGAAGACATCTGAAGACAGCCCTATTTAGGGAAGTTTTTAATATCTGATGAATTATTGTATTTTAATGTTTTATTGGAAGCCGCCCAGAGTGGCTGGGGAAACCCAGCCAGATGACTGGGGTAGAATTGATTGATTGATTGATTGATTGATTGATTGATTGATTATGGGGCAACGGGCATGCATATTGACTCCAGCAAAAGATCCTAAACTTCTTGGAAGTGTGTGTAGGGAGCACACAGGTGGTGGACAGACACGTGGGTTCAGACATACACCTCGTAACATTGTTACGGCACACACACAAAAACCCAATAATCTGGCCTAGTGTAGGTGACCTTGAACGTTAAAGCTCTTTTTACAACAGGAGGAAGGAACACACAAGAGTTCACTATCTTACTCTTTCTGCAGACATGCTTACATGAACATGGTCTATTTGCTTTGCTTCATCTGTTCTTTGACTTAAAAGGTTCCGTGGAACTTGAAAGGATTAAACTTAAATTCTAATTGTTAGCAAAACAACAGCAAAAGTGTAGGTAAGGAGCTGGACTCCTGCTCCAAGATTTCCTTTCCATTTGTGTATTTGTGTGCGTGCTCCCTACCTCTCTCTCCTCATTAAGTTCACCTTGTCAACAACAGCAACACACACACAGACACCCTTTCGGGAGTGACTCCACAATCTTCCTTGGCTAAAAGGAAGAGTGGCCTCTCTCCTAGTTCTGGTGAAACACTGTGCATGCTTCCTGATGTGCTTTTGCGAGTGCTGCCTTTGTTCTCAAGCTTTCAAAAGTGAATCAAAAGACCCACTAAACCAGACACATTTTGAAGTCTCCCTTTGAGCACCTGAGATTGTGCTGGAATAGCTCTCTCCACAATGAAAGCATGTGTGGCATTCACTCATAGCATTCTTGCTATGTGGACTTTAACCAAAATAAAGTCTTGCTGCGGGTGAAAAAGGAGATTTGCTTGGCAGTGTTTAACTTCTGTGAAGGGGAGATCTGGGGCTCAGATTCGTCTGGAATCTACATCATTTGAAATAAACTCTGCCCCCGCCTATCCCACATCAATCCATATGTTTAACAGCATGAGGTGGTTATTTCAGGTTGAGGGAAATGCTCTCTGACCATGTGTTCTGGGAGCATTTGCTTCCATTTTCATTTAACTGCAAACCTTAAACTCTGATGAACCATGTCTAAAATTAAGGACCATAATGATGAACCTGCAGCCTGTAGATGCTGTTAGATGCCATCTTCCATCATCTCCGGCCACTGGCTATGCTGGCCCTGGAGTCTAACATCTGGAGAACCACACGTTTCCCTTCCATAGTTTAGGGAGCTAAGCCAGTTTTATAAACCATAGTCTGAAATTGGCTCATTTCGATCATAAACCATAGTTAAGGCCAGACCTGTGCAGAGCTTGTCTGAGGCCCCGGACGGAAGTCTTGTTCTTGGCATGACAGTGCAAGTCCGGCAGGCCCCTGGCAGGGCCCTCTGGCCAGCCTAGCCCTCCAAAGCCCAAGGCAAGTGCACCTGGCTTCCCTCACACCACTGCATAGGCCTAGTGAAGGCTAACCACAGTTTGACTGGTTTGAGACAGTATGATAACAATTAGTTACAGATGGAAGTGGAAGCTTCCTGTCTCTTCATAGCCGCGCCAGGAGGAGAAGGAGGAGGAGGAGAGTAACTCCCAAGCCCAAGACTCGCCCATGTAACTCTAAACCATAGCCAGGGTTGTCTTACCCATAGGCATTAGGGGTGCACGGCACCCAGGCGCCGGGCTCTCGGGGCACCAGGCTGAGAGTCCGGGGCCTGAGAGTTGAGTCCGGGGAACAACCCACCTGTCAGTCGGAGCGCCATGGTGGACTCTTCTGCTGTGAGCGGCTCTGCACCGCGAGTTTGGGGTCGACCGAGCCAGCAAGGCACCGAGGCGGCCGGCCAGCTCTGCCCTCCTGCACTCCTGCACTCCTGGGACTGGGTAACCGGGGGGGGGGGAGCGCCAGGCGGATCTTTGCACCCCAGTGCCGCATATGCTTAAGACAGCCCTGACGATAGCTTAGCATTAAACCTGAAAAAGACCACCAAATTGGCAACACACTCAGAAGGCTGCTTATGCATGCAAATTTTCCTTCCTGGAGGAAGGAGCAAAAGTGCCTTCATTAATACAGGAAGACCACACACCAAGGGCAGGATTCCATCCAGAACTGTCACTGCACTGTAGCCATGTAAAATCTATTGAAATAAGAAAAGGCAATGTAACAGCAGCATGGAGTGGACTGCATGCTACAGCTCTCCTTCATGCATTATGGCTTTAACAGATACAAATGAAAGCACCCTGCTATGTACTCAATAATGTTTGAAGTTCATACACATCTTGGTTTCCCGTTAGTAAATGACAGAAAGAACCACACTGCTTTTCCACATTTTTTGAGGAGGGAGAGACAGCATGCATGTTCCAAACGGTGCCACTTTTAAAGGGTACATGATCCAGGTTCGTTAACACATGCTCGTTAGCATTTTAAGATGTAAAGCAACGCTAAACACCGCTGGGTTTCAGGGGTATAAACTGAAACGGGAAATTATCCTGCGATAATATGAATGTCAAATATAGGGTAAGCTAACAAATCATTCTGTCAACACCAGCTTCCAAGTAACATAATTTACAGAAAACTTGTGATTGCACATGGTACAACTGTTACTTAGAACTTGACACACACAAACCCCATTTTGCTTTTCTGTTGTTGGATGTTATAAAAAAAATATTCACGAAACCTCTCCATGCTAAGATCAACATGGAAAGGTTTATATCCTCATAGTTGCATGCAAGTAAAAAGTCTGTGACTGACTCCTGCTTGGCAGGGGGTTGGACTCGATGGCCCTTGTGGTCTCTTCCAACTCTATGATTCTATGACTCTGGAGTGAAGTATTGCTTCTGACAGCCAGTGTCCGCCGGCGCTTAGGATGGAGTGTGATTGGCAAGAGCAGAGAAATGTCAGAAAGTGCAATGTTATGGTGTTGCCGCTACACTTCCGTAACTGCAGAATATCACAGGGATACAAATGTTTAGAGTCAAACGCAAGGGAGGAAGAGCCTCTGGACAATGCCATTATTTGCATAACATCAAACCTAACGTTCATAGGCCATGTTAAGCATTGAAGGGAGTTCTAGAGGACATGTCCCCTTCTGCTATGCCTCACCAAAACAGAGGGCAAAAGAGGACACCGATTTGCATATGCTCACGTATATGTACAGATGGGCATTTTGAAATAATTACTATAGTTTAAATAGAAATACAGTTCATCTCATCATAGCGGGGAGGACTGTGACCTGTGTGCCTAGCCAGTCTGCTCTCCAGCACTGTGCCAGGCGGAGAAAATATAGCCAAGACATATCTCCAGGGCTTAAAGCCTGCCTTGGCTGTCGCTGAGCCAATGGATCAAGCCCAAGTTTCTTGTGTTAATTTACAAGGTGCGCAGCAGTCCAGGGTGCAGATTCAATCATGTTTCTTCCTGTCTAACTATATGAAAAGCCACCCTGACTACTTGCATCAGGAACCCAGAATGATGAACCATGAACTGTGAATTCTGCTGCCTTGGCCCAACATCACTTATTATAGGCTGGAAATCAGTAGTCTTGCTGTGACTGAGAAGAGGACTGTTATCTTTGTGGAGCAGCAATAGATAAGGTACAACCCTCTGCATGTTGTTGGACTACAACTCCCATCATCCTTGGCCACTGACTATGCTCACTGGGGCTGATGGGAGTTAGAGTCCAGCAACAAAATCTAGAGGGCCAGGGATTCCCCCATCCCTCATGTACAGAGTACATGGGAGCTGTGTGGGTTTTTAAAAACCTGGTTGCTAGCTTTCTGTGTTCAGCCTAGAGGAGCAATGAGGAAGTTGTTGAAGCAGAATGGTTTCACCAACTATAAAACCCTGTTACGTGTTCTGTTGCTTGTTATATTCTCTGAAATGAGGGACATTTGAGGCAGTAAGATAAAAATACGCCCTGGAGCTAGCAAAGCTCTTTGCTAATGAGATAACCCAGTGCAAATATGGTATGTGTTAGATCACATGCAGATGACCTCTTAAAAGATTTCACACAGGACACCTGAGAATATAAAATCAGTCAAGAAGTGCCAAGCCGCAAATTTTGAGGCAAACTGCCAAATCCAAAGTTTATATTGTAGACACACCTGTAACCCAATAAAGAACAGTGGGATAAACAGCTCGGAAGGGAGGGATGGTTCTGAGCAGGAAAATGGCTGACAAGGAAAGGATTAATCCCCTCCATGTGCTTAATCAAAATGGCTGCCTCCCAGGGCTGGTTTTCATTTTTTAAAAACTGATTGGAAGTCCATTAGATGTGTTTGCCATGCATATCAGAGGTCCCCGACCCCTGAGCTGGCTGCCTACAGAAATGAAAAATCAGCAATAAGCAACATTGCTGGACTAGGTGCCATGTTCCACCAGCTACTGAAAATATTATTTTCCAAACAAGCTTTTGATACTGCTGCTGCTTAAGATAGTGTCATGCATTTTTGGGGGGGGGGCAGGCTCTTATGCCAAGAGCCTTCTAACCCCTGGATGTGGCAAGTGTTAAAATATAAGCCAGGCCAGCTTTCTGTTGAGACAATAGCCTGAGTGATGGACCATTAAGAGGATCTGTGGATGTGGATCTGTGCGAGATGGCAGATGGTGCCCCACTCCCTCAACTAGCTGGTGGTTAGAAAAAAGGCAAAGGCAAGAGTGATGTGAGGTAGAAGCAAAGCAGCAAGCAGGGAACCAAGAAAGACGGAGCAATGCTTGATTTCTGTTTGAACGGTTTTAAGCACCTGGACAGCAGCCATGAGCAGACCATCCAGCCCCAGCCTTCCCCATGATGGCGAGATGCACTGTGTTCCTGTTTGGATTATAATACTATTTCTGCATTTGCATCTATCGGTCTAAGTAAGCATATCCTCCTCTGAGCAAGGAGCCCTTGCACCTCAGGTTTATTGGAAGCAATGCCGACCTGAGTACTGTGATGCCTGAGGCGGAAAATCTCCATCTCTCTCCATACCTCATCGCAGCAGTAAAAATATAATAAACAAAATCATTGACAATTTGTAACCTTTCAGAAATGTGCTGCTGGAGGCAAGCACTGAATAATGGCAGGGCCAGCTGGGGCTGCCAGGAGTCAGGATCACACACATTCCTCATGGAGGAGGCAGCCCTGCAAATATCTCTCCCTTTCTCAAGAAGCAGCCCTTTTCCGTCCTAGTGAAGCCACAGCTCCTTCTGCTGGCTCTATGTGCAACGGCAGGCATCCTCCGACAGGGAGGCCAGATTTGGATTTGGAAGGAAGCAGCAGTGAGCCTAAAATTCTGGATGTAATTGACTCATTGCGTGGAGGGGGTGTTTTTAGATGACGGCGTCTTTATTCGCTTGTTTCCGAATGTGGTAAGCCAGCTGTGCTGAATTTCAGGCAAGGGTAAGTATTTTCCTGT
Organism: Podarcis filfolensis; assembly: GCF_964270895.1. Classification (NCBI taxonomy): domain Eukaryota; kingdom Metazoa; phylum Chordata; class Lepidosauria; order Squamata; family Lacertidae; genus Podarcis; species Podarcis filfolensis. Next base: position 42,773,054 of record NC_139612.1, on the reverse strand, counting down.
CGAGTGACTTCCTGGACCCCGGCTCCAAACTCCCGCCTTGAGTTCACTACTGGGATGCAGCATGAGGCAAACACAAAAACAGCCAGGGCAGCACCAGAGATCTAAGCTGCCAGCCAAATCTCTGGGCCATTTGCCAGAACCGGGAAGGAAGCGAAGCCAGAAACAAATGCAAGCCAAGCCCATTTTGTTATTCTTGCACAACAACCTCTTGTACACATGTCTAACAAGGTTTTGCATGGGGTGGAGGCCTGAGTTTGTAGCCTGAGCGTACACACCTGTGCTACGAACATTTCATGCAAAGTCAACTCCTTAGATCCTCAAGTATTATTGAATGTCCTTTCAACCACTGATCCCATTTTTGTTTGACCTGTCCGACGCCAACCCTATTGGGCACAAAACTAAATTTACTTGCGATAGGTTTTAGCAACTAAACATGCTCACTGATCCAGCCTCCCCCAACCTGGTGCCCTCCCATGTTTGGCACTGCATTGCCTGGCCATTTGCAATGCTGGCTGGAACAAATGGGAGCCAAGTTCAAAACATCAGGAAGGTAGCTGGATAAGGAAGAAAGGCTGTACTAATCAACAGATGAAGCATTATGCAAGCATGACCTTCTTTTTCAAATAGCTTCATTGGGATATATATTTTTAAAACCACACACACATGCAGACACACACACGCTTAAAAGAAATCGCAAGGTATACAATAAAGATATGGCATAAGAATACCCAGTCATCAGTCTAAAGCATATATCATTTAATCTAGAGCAACCAAAAATATCTGGGTGTCTTTGAAAGTTCAGTGTTGCTTTTGTTTTTCTTATTCATGTAATCCATAAGACAATACCAGCCAGTTGGAAATGAGTCTTGGTGTCTCTGTCCTTTGGCCAGTCTTATTTTGCCAGTCAATTTATCTATTAAGGGCAATTGCCAAACTCTGTTAAACCAATTGGATAAGGATGCTCCTTCCAAGTCTCCCTGCAAACAGGCTATAACAAATCTAATTACTAACAATAAATAACCAAGATTTCTAAAAGAAATACCTGTATTTTGACCCTGTGTATTCAATAAAGTTAAGACAAGGGACTGAGTTATTTGTTGACCAGTGATAATATGTATCTCTAGAAAGACTTTCTCCCCAATACCTGACACCATAACGTAATACCACCACATATGCTGCCATGTGCCTTAGTTCCACATCCTTGCTTACAGACCAGGTGAAGGGAAGGGTTAATAGGTGTAAGATGAAGAGGTATGAGGTACCATTTCTGCAATATTTTCAGGGAAGATTCCTTTGTAGACGCTGACCTTCTCGCTTCACTGCAAGCACACTCAGCCAACGCTGGAAACAGTAGAAAGTGGAATATCTGAAGAGCATTTTGTAAGAAAAAAGGAATCTTTATCGGAGAACACATAGTTGTGTAGATAAAGACCTGGCTAAAACTCCTGGCAAATGCCCCATCATAAACACACAGACCAAGTGGTTGCAGCTCATTGTCAGGGAGTCAGAAGTCAAATTTTGTGTGTGCAATTTATTAGGAGAAAATTTAAGGTGTGTCTTTGACCTCCCTGCAACGACTCTTTTGGAAGAACAAGGCAAGCAAGCATAATGGTATCTCTGGGAGCCCCCCTACACCCCCCCTTTCCTCTCATGGCCACAGCTCAGCTTAATATTCAAAGGGACTCAGGAGTGTCAAGCAAGGGCTTACCGGACTTTCTGGTCCCGTGTTTGCAAACTGCAGAAACTGTCCTGGGTACCACAAACACCAATGTATTATTTGGTTACTCTAGAATGCTTATTTCATGTCTGATTTCACTGGGCAGGAGGAACCACAGATACCAGGGAAGACCTCTGGGAATTTATGTGCACCCATGGGTACCACATTGGAAACCCCTACTCCACAGAGATCACATTGCTTCCCCTGCCTACTTTCACAATCAGTTTCCCAGAAACTCTCTAGAAACCAATGAATTAACCATACTCAACCTGTGTGTCCGTAAAGTGCATTGAGCCTCCTGGAAATCAATAGGGAAAAGCCAGGCTGCTTTTAATCAGTTGGACTCACCGTTACAATGACCCAGAACTGGCATCAAAGGCAGAAAAAGAGATTCAAAGACAATCTTATCACTGTCTCGAAACACTGGTATCAGCAGCCTGTGTACACACATGGAACAGGGCAGGTGCATTTGGCAAAGAGGCTTGAAAAGCTGCCTTTAAATTATACGCAGGGCTTTTCTTCCAGGAGGAGCTCATTTCCAGCACTTCTCAGGTGGGCACCACTGCCATTCTAAGAGGGAGGCATTCGTGGTGAGTTCCGGCACCCCTCTTTTTCTAGAAAAAATAGCACTGATTCTACGTATGCTAAGCAAACATTGGGAGCAGGGAGAGCAAATAGGAATGGGGTGCAAGCATGGTCGGTCATCTGAATGGAAGACATGGTGGCAAAATTTAGAAAATGGCATTGGGGTGGCTGGTGGGGTGATCTTGTAGTTCCCCTAGTGAACTTTTGCTACTTTTAACTCTTGCTTACGTTCTGAACTTCCACAACCATTGCAAACCATTGCAAAAGTCTTAAACTTTTCCTAGAGCAAGAATGGGCAAGTTTTCCCCTCTGGAGAAAATTGTTTTGGCCCAAGGGGAGGGGAAAACATGTCAACTGTGGGTGGGGCCAAACCCAGTGGTGGGCAGGGCTTCCCCCTTTTCTTATATGCAACACCCTCTTTTTCCTCTGCCCCCCTTCTCTCCCCAGCAAACTTCTGGGAAAGGGACATCTCACTCTTGCCTGAGACTTCATCTGATTGCTCGCAGAGGGCTTATGAAATCTGACTAAGGGCTGCACAAAATTAGCCTGAGGGCCACAGTTAGCCCATCCTTGTTCTTTACTGGTATCAGTTCCCTGTAGCCATGTTGACAGCCTCGCCCAGAAACTGAACACCGAATTCAAGTGCTTCCCATTTAGAGCAACTCAGCTGTTTCCATGCATGCCCCGGAGTTCTCAGAGTAGGGCTATGATCAAGTCTTGCATGCTACCTCACACACACTTGTTTTGTTTATATAAGCATCGTTCTTGCCATCATCGCGATCAAACAAAAGAAGCTACCGTACTTCTTAGCACTGAAACTAGGAGGAGGGTGGTTTGGAGGATTTTTTATAGCAAAACTGGATGTGCATACCTTTGGCAGGTGAGGCCGCCGTGAAGAATGTGGGTGTAGCAACTATGTTGGTTTTCTAATGTTTGGTTTTCATAGCTGCATGTTAAATCAGCCTGGGAGGAGGGTACAAGTTTAAAAATAAGGCAAAGGAGGGAGAAGAGTGCAGCCCACTGGTTTAATAGCAGAGGGCCTTAAGCCAGGGATGATGGTTCTCTTCCATAGGCTTTGCTCCTTCTGTGCAAGATGTACATGAAGAGACCATGGATACACTGTTCAAAACCCATGCTTAGGCCAGAATACTTCCCAACAGAAGGCGATAGCCAACTAAGTTGCACTCAGAATAGATCCCTTGAAATTAATGGACACAAGTCAGTCATGGAGCAGGAGACTCTTTAATCTTAGGGTTGTGGGTTTGAACCCCATGCTGGGCAAAAAGATTCCAGGATCGCAGGAGGTTGGACTAGATGAGCCTTGTGGCCCCTTCTAGCTCTACAGTTCTATGGTTCTAGGTCTATTGATTCAGCGGGTCTACTTTGGGAAGGACTGTTGGTGAAAATGGGCATGTCCCTTACCTATCATTGGTTAACTGAGATTTATCACACGAATACACAAATAGCAGTTGAGGGAGGGAAATGTGTGGAACGCCCCACTGGCCAGTTCTGAAAAGTATCTGAAAGGATTGCTTTCAAGTTTAAAATTTTCCTAGCTACAATATCTAAATATGTCCCCAAAAGGGCTCCCTTCCTTCCCCACAATAAGCAGGTGTTGTACTCAAAATGACAGTGTGGCTGCAACAGATCATGCAGATAGCTGACTTGCTCCTACAAAATCTCTAGGAACGCAGTTGGGGTAGGCTCTCTGAAGAAGACTGCAATTTTAGGATACAACTGCGAAGAGGCAAAGCCTGCTTCTCATTCCTGCTACCAAGGTCAGCAAAAGGAGGAGGAAGGTTTAACCCTGCAAGGCAAGTTCTGCCTCTTAGGTGCTTGACTTTCTTTTCTCCTACAGAGAAGAGCTGTCATCCATTCCTAGAGAGAAGTGTTTCCTACTGGGCTGCTGCACAGGTGTTCACAAACACACACACAAACACAGATCCTTGCTATATATAAGTCCCCCACCCTGCAGACCCACATTTCCACCCATGATGACAAACAGGCATTGCACAAGTACCAAAGACGAAAACTGGTCTCTTCAGGTTAGGGCTGTCAGAATGCATGACTGAAAATCAAAGATGCCTGGTAAGTAGCAAGTAGAACAGAGGTCTACTACTGCTCACAGCTCTATTCTAAAAACAGGGTGTGTTCAAAATAGAAACAACTTAGAAGCACCAGATAATCAGCCAGTCCCCTGACTGGACGGATCTACTTGAGCAATGTCACCTTTAACGTTCACAGACTGTGAAAGAGCCACAGTGAAAGAGAGACAGCTAAAGGGGAAGAGGATGGAAGGACTTTAATTAAAAGCTCTCTCATTCCACCAACCTCAACACTGCAGACAGGCAGGATCTCAGCAAGACAATCCACCTTGCCAAATACCTCGACTAAATCAACACTGCCTCTCAGCTTTAGCGTTCAGGCAGAATGGCCTCAGAGCTGAGATAATGAGGAAAGAAAAACCCACTTCAACAGCATTCTGCACTCACAGGCAAACAGCCAAGCATCTGCCAGACTTTCCCCTATTTGGGGGATCAGTCTTTTCTACATAACACTGGTCTGGGTTACTAGGCAGCATTGTACATAAAAGCATTCACAACTGACAGGTGTTATCACAAATACAGGTAACTTGCAGCTTACGCAGGGATTCGGTTCTGGGGGCCCGCATGTATATGCAAAAATAACAGGGAACCCCTGGAACTGCCCCACCCACCCCACAAGGTGTAAAGCCGCTTACCCAAATTTGAGAAGGCAGTGTGAGGCTCTGGTAGAGTCCTAGAGCCCTCCTTCATCCTTCTCTAAGTCTTGCAAGTGTTTGGCCAGTTTTGGAAAGGAGACTCAAGGGCTCAAGGACCCAGCCAGAGCTCTTGTGCCTCCTTCCCAAAGCCTAGCAACTCACTTACCCAGCTTTGAGAAAGTAACACAGGGACTCTGGGATGCTGCCAGAGCCCTAGCAGTGCCTTCCCTAAGCTGAATAAGTCCACTTTGTGAACGTGGGTGGGAAATAAATAAATGGAGAGCAGGTTTCTGCTGCTCTCATTTATTTGCCCACAAACACCTGCACAAAGCTGTGATTACATAAGTAACTTTAAGATGCAAGTTACCTATTCCATATTCTTTGCCTGCACGTCTTGGAACCAGCACAGCATGCATTTTTTATTACTTTGTTTTTATTTTGGACAATTTTCTTATAAAATTACGGGTGCAAATGTCTCTCTCCATTGACTTTGATAGTAGCAGCTTGAAAAAGTTCTGCCATATATCCATTTCATGTAGCTTAGGGAATCCACTGTGGCCTGCTGGTAGACAGGAACAATTGCTGGCAGCAGAAGTAATAGGCCTCCCCATAGCATTAAAAGAGATTTCCCAGGCTTGCAGGAGAATTGCTTCTGGATTACAGAAGTTTACAAAAGGTGCTAGTGGATCAGGAAACCTTTTGCTCTCTGGGATATGCTGAAAGGTCAATTCCGATACTGGTGACTCAGAAAACCAAGCAGCTTAAAAACGTGGAAAAATAGTTCTGGGTGTCTTCCTTTCTCAGGCTTTCCATTTCTTCCTTTTCCCACCAGCCACTTTGTTCCTGACCCCCATTGCTCCCTCGGTGTCATCCTCTTCCTTTTCCTCTTCTCGGGAACGCTTCTTCTTTTCCCCCTGCTGCCGCAACTCCTGCAAGGAAAGCCAGACAGCAAGTTGCTTGAGCATTCAAAGCATGGAGGCACAGAAGCAAGAAGCTCAAGAGCTGAAAGCGTAATACCTTCAGTCACCATGCAGGGTGGCCGGTAAACATTGCACAAACAAATAGAGCCAAAACCCAGCTTTCAAGGATGCATGAGGGAACGCAGTGCCCCTTATAACCAGGAACGGCCTTGTGTAGAATTAGCTAACAATACTCTCAATGCAGTACAAATCCTAATGTTTCAGCCACACCTCTGCACAATAGAACCCCAATGATTTGTTGCACGTGCATGTCCACGGAGAAACGGACCCACACGGGTCTGCAGAAGCACAAACAAAGCCTTAAGTTCAGCCTACCATCCGAGCAAATCGCTGTGCTTCAGCCACACGTTCGGTCAGCATCATGACCTCCTCCTCTTGCGTGGGGAAGGCAGGCAGCTTCTTTCCTATCAGGTGTTCGATGCGCTGGAAGAGCTCCACATCGTACCTGGGGGAAGTGAGACAAAATCTCTCATCTGAATGGTTCTTCTTAACCAGTGGCCCATAAACTAGTTAAGAGCCCACCCCCTTAAAAAAGCCTCTTCCCCCAACTCAGTTGCATTTCCACTTTAGAAAGCTGCTTCCCCACTCATTCAGAGGAGAGGAGTAAAAGTTGTGGCCCAGCGGAAGGAGCAGAGGGCACGACTTACTGTGTGACAAACGTGATGGATTTTCCAGAGCGCCCAGCGCGAGCTGTTCTCCCCACACGATGAATGTAATCCTGAAAGGGATCCAGAATAAGCCACAGAACGAAAGGCAAAGCACCATTTTAAAATAAAGTGTAATCTGAAGCAGTTCTGCAAGAGACCCCACAATGCTCACTAGATGCAGCTCCTTTTGGATATGTATTCAGTATGTTTCAAGAGTGTCTAATGAGGTGAAAAAGATGGGCTTGACCACATGGCTGTAGCCATCCGCCTCCTCATACAGTTGCAGGCATTGTATCTTCACAATAACATTTTTTATTTTTAGATTCTATACCACTCCGTAGAAAGGCTTCACAGGCAGTTTAATAAACAAAATACAGCAACCATATGCAACATCCATGAAACAGTTTGTAAACCCGCATTCATAAAGCATCGCAGAAGACAAATATGAAACCCAGCAATTCTCTGGATTAAAATGAACAATTCAGGTTAAAGCTCTGAATGGGTCACTTTAAATAAGAATCATCTTCTCTTGCTTTCTGAAGGCCAGTAAAGAAAGGAGACAAGCAAAGCTTCCTGGACAGGCAGTTCTACAACTGGGGCAATGCACCAAGCAAAACTAAGAAGGCTCTCCTAGCCACAACTGCTCATCCAAGAACCAAGCAGCAAAGACCTATGCCAGAACACCCTCAAGTTGCAAGTCTGAGCCTTCCAAGGAGTGTAGTCACATCCACAGCAGGACATTTGCCAGCTCTCTAAGCTAAAGACCCATCTAACCCCCTATTGTCTTATTGATGTATTAATGGTTCCCCATCCTTTCAACACTCAGCTTCTTGAGGGCTCACGTGGAGGTGGGCGTTTAGCTATTCCATTGCTATGGAATCCTATGTTGCAACTATGGAAGAAGGAGGTCATCTCTTTCTGCAAACTCCACTAGAACATCTCAGGCTAGGGGCTGCACAACTGTAACCCAGCACCCTGCCTTCGTAACTCACCTTGGAATGGGTAGGAATGTCAAAGTTCACGACAACATCCACATGGGGGATGTCCAGGCCTCTGCTGGCAACATCGGTAGCCAGCAGAATGGAACGTGTTTTAGCCTTGAACTTGTTCAGCGACCCTAATCGCTTATTCTGGGGAGAGTAAGACAGAGAGAAAGGGCAAATGAACATGCTTTAGATTTTTCCAGCGTGGGAAAGCGAAATGAGTCAGGTTTTGTGAATCGTTCCGCCGTTACAGTCTGTTGTTCTACAGAAATGAAAGTCTGTAAAAGATAAGCTAACAAAAGGGAAAGCAAGCTTGGTGACACATACAAATCATATTTGCCCTTAAAATATGATCATTATTTCAGTGTGGTATTCCAGAAATGAATGTGTTCAGGTCAGCCTGTACCTGGCTCATCTGACCGTGGAGGGGGATGGCAGTGAAGCCCAGATTTCTAAGGAGGAGGGCTGTCCTCTGAGTGTTGTTGCAGGTGCTGCAGAATATCATGAATGAGTTTCCAGCAAGTTCATTCAGAATATAGACCAGGTAGCTGTCCTAAAAAGAGAAAAGAAAAGAAAAGATTGAAATCAGAAAGGAAACTAATGGAGATTAGGTGAAAGGAAAGCACATTCAAAAAAGCACAAAGGGACAGAGAAAACCCTAGTGGAGTAAGTCAGGATTAAGTTAAAGGAAATAAAATACCTGAAAAAATAAATGTTACCTTGAACTTGGAAGGGATGAAGACATAGTATTGCTGCAGTTTTTCAACTGTCTGGTACTTAGTTGAAACGGCACATTTGACAGGGTCCTTAAGAGCTGCACGCTGGAGTTTTTGCACCTGAACAGAAATAATTAATGTTTTCAGACACAAATTTAGTTGATATGACCTGTTAATTTCTACCTCCACCTTAGCTGAACTCATGCAAAATGCCACACCTTCCCATACCTTTTTAGTCATGGTAGCAGAAAAGAGAAATGTTTTCCTGTCTCTGGGAATGACTTTCAGGATCTTGTCTACCTGTGAAAAGAGAAGGCAAGTGACAGTGAAACAACTAGAAAGGTAATTAATGTGCATGCAGACGAATACTGCATCACTGTGGGAGTGGTATCACAATCCAGTCTGATGAAAGCAACACTGGAAGCGCCTCCTTTGAAAAACAAGGCACTCTACTGATCCACAGAAAGGAGGGAGTGGTGCTGTGAGGGTCGAGGGGGACCGAGGCAACATGGGGGAGAAAGCATCCCAATGCCTTCCAGTAAGGTCTTGCTACTTGGGCTACAACTGCAGATTACTACACATGAACCTGGAAGGGAAGATTCTCTGGACAGCAACCTGAGCAATAGTTGATAACAAGACTACAAGTCTAGTATCCAAATGCCTTGCTACATCTTAAAACCTAGTACAGTGGACCCTCCAGATACGAATTAAATTCATTCCGGGGGTCTGTCCGCAACCTGAAAATCCGTAGGCAGAGGCGCCGCTTCTGCCTACAGCGTGATTAAGCACTTCTGTGCATGCACGCAAGGCGAAACCCAGAAATATACACTTCCGGGCTTGCCATGTTCATAACCTGAAAGTTATGTATCCAGAGCAGTACGTAACTAGAGGGTCCACTGTATCTGAGAATGTTTCAGATCCCAACAGTCAACAAGGATCCACTGGAGAGGCAAACACAGGAAGCATGACACCATACTGTCAGCTGCTAAGTGGTGAAGACAACAGAGGCTCTGTGTTCCATATTAGGGAATCAAACAGAGGCAAGTCCCATTGACCTGCAGGTCCTACAGCCCATCTTGGCTGTGAGCTCAAGAAGACCTGCTCCCTGCCTTGACCTTCTTCCACCAGGCCTGAGAGGGCGGGGCCAAGACTGACTCCAGCTGCAAAAGCTGCTGAACAGACCCTTGGGCTGTGGTATTGTTTAGGGTGTTTGGTTGGGTTTTGTTGTTGTTACTGATATTAAATTTTGTATCTTTATTACCTTTTCAATCTTATTATGATTATGTGGACATTGTTCCAATGTGGTTGTGTACTTTTTATGTATTTTATTTATTGATTAATGAGTAAGTTATGTTTTTAATTCTTGTCATGTAAGCCACCTTGTGTGTGGTTTTATCTATTAAATGATGATGGTGATTGAAGTACACATTAAACAGTTTTGAAAAGCACCACCTCCATGATGTTTCAAAGGACCATTCTAAGGCGACAAGAGTTGACAGTGCTCACCTCTGTCTCAAAGTCCATGTTGAGGATCCGGTCAGCTTCATCCATAACTAAATACTTCAGAGCTCTCAAATTGAAGCCCTTTGTGTTCTCAAGGTGGTCAATAAGGCGGCCAGGTGTAGCTACGGGAGAAAACCAAACAAACTTTCATCTTTACCAAGCAGAGCATTCAAAAGAAACACAAAGCACTATTTCCATGTATCCCCCATTCACTCCAGTTTGCCAAATCTCAGAGTCGCATGACTTCCTTCTGCCAAAAGCCTTTGTAAGCACAGCCACTGGAGTATGGATTAAGTCAGAACTTTATGCAGGCTTAATACGGCATGGCTAGTTGTATCCCAGTGGGGGGGGGGGGCGTGTGGAGGAGGCTTGACGTAAATCAGGAAGTTATTTTGAGAGATTTGCTCCATGGAGGTTGCAGTCAAGTCTGGTCAACCTAATACAGTTTTTCACTCTCAAGCCAGATGACAAATACTCCAGCCTTCCAGTCAAGCAGCACACATCAGTTAACACTTATGAGAGAAACATTAATTTATCAGAAATGATAAATGAACAAACTTGTGGCTCAAAGGCAAACGCTCTGCCTGAGCCATGTGGACCCTAGGGTGAAGTTGGGGGAGGTGGGGAGAGTTTCCATGTCTGCTCCTGTTTCAAATTAAAGTACAAGACCTGTGGCTGATGCTTAGCATTAAACTGGGAAGGTATCAGAAGTGTGAATAAAGGATATGTTTGCTGGCCTACTGCTTTTCATTACCTCATTTATGCAGATGTAAAAGACACAGATGTGCAATAGGCTTCATTCATATGAATTATTAAGATCTCATTACAATCATTTGAATCACTGATGCTGCCTGTTTCTTACCAATTATTACATGTGGTTTCTTGGCTAGGGCCAGAGACTGCGCCATCATGTCAATTCCTCCCACAATAACAGCTTTGAGGGGAGAAAGAGAAGAAAAGTTAAATGAAGCCCATTGAAATTGAGCCAGTTCACAGCCGCCCTCCCCAACACCTCCTTTACATGAAAATAAAAGGCAAAATTCAGGCCCCTTATCCATTGCCAAGCTTGCTCATAGGCGCAGCCTAGTATTGGAACTGGATTGCTACGTTTAGATGCTAAGAGGCGTTCTTCAAACAAGACACCCCAACAGTGACAAATACATATTATAAAAAAGAACCCTGCATTAGCTTCATATGGACTATGTAAGCAGCTCCAACCAAAACAATCAATTGCTACATATCCAGGGGAAAAAACCCTGCAAGAGGTAAATAATGAATCCAAAGCAAACAAGTTTGATGCTTAAAAGGCAATTAGCTTATGAAACTGGAATAAATTGTGCAAACCAAGCACTCTTCATTTGCATGGCTTACACAATTTGGGGGGGAGGGGGATACACATGGAGAAATATTAACGGTAAGAGTGAAATAAGTCCCACCTAATTAAATCTCTCTCTGCTTGCCTCTTTGTTTTTAAGAGAAACTTCCAGTGCTAACTTTTCGATCATAAGGTAGGCTTGGGTGTGTTTTAGCACAAACCCACCTAATTTGCAGTTCCTTCATTGATATGCAGACCAGAACACAATTAACAATGAGGTTGCAAGCTTCCCCAAATATTACAAAGCAGTTTTGGCTTCAAAAATGTGTAAAAAGAAATGCAAAAAATAAATAAATACACAAATGAGTGTTTGGGGGGACATGCTTGTAATATGTGTATTTTGGGGAAGAGCAGACACAAACGAAAGTATTTTTGTATCGTTTTTAAAAACAGGAAAGAACAAATTTATGGACTGAATGCATGTGAAACTGATGAGGAATGGAAATAGGCTGCTCCATCCACCCCTACTAAAGGCATACCAAGATTCACACTTTGAAGTGGGATATAGTCCCATTTCTTGAATCTGATATTTTACTATTCTTATTTTGAAAAGCATGTGACTGCTTCTTCTCCTTACAAATTCCATTTTGTTTTCTGCTAATTCTTAGCACTGCAGCAAGGCCACTCACCACTCTGGACACCAATGGAAGATCCAAGGGCCTCAAACTGCTCTGAGATCTGAAAGGCTAACTCCCGGGTCGGGGTAAGGACCAAAGCAAAGAAGCGCTGAGGTGTCTCTAGCAGTGCCTGAAGGATGGGCAATGCAAAAGCCCCCGTTTTTCCAGATCCAGTCTCTGCTAAGCCAATGATGTCACGGCCTACAAGAAAAGAGGTGTGTCACATGCAGGGCTGAAGGAATACAACAGCAGAGATGGAGGACATTCAAAAGCAGTTCTGGAAAGTAACAAGAGCAGCACTAGAACAGAAATCTTTGCACTAGTGACAGCTTGAAATCAGCTAACATAACTTAAGAAGCATCAACCAATGTAATAAGTGTATTATTTGAAGATACAGAGTACAGGCCATGGAAGGTTTGTACAAGACCCCTGTTCTAACAGCTCCTCAACCTTGGCTCTTACCAAGGGAAGGAAAAGAAGCTGGCACAGGAAGACTAGCAGCAGTGGATATCTGCACTACGAAACACTCCATGAAGAGTTCCAAAAGACATTTCCCTTCTCTGTTTAATTGTCTTATTGTACAGGTGACATTTTGGAGGGCATTTAATGAAAATGGAAGTCTCTCCTGACAAATAACATAGTTGAATTCACCACCGAGAAAATATTAAAGCATTTTCAACCAAGTCAGATGGGTGGGGTACAAATAATAATAATAATAATAATAATAATAATAATAATAATAGTAAATTCAGTCATAGAATTGTAGAGTTGGAAGGGGCTCTGAGGGTTATTGAGTCCAACCCTCTGCAATGCAGGAATCTCAACTAAAGCTTCCATGACAGATGGCCACCAACCTCTGCTTTAAAATCTCTAAGGAAGAACAGCCAACCATGCCTCGTGGGGAGCTCAACAGCTCTTACTGTCAGAAAGTTATTCCTGATGTTTAGCCGCAATCTCCATTCTTATAACTTGAACCCATTGCTTCAGCTCCTACCCTCCAGAGCAGGAGAAAAAAGCTTGCTCCATCTTGCATGTGGCAGCCCTTTGGATATTGGAAGATGCCTATCCTATCTCCTCTCAATCTCTTTTGGTTTGAATGAACTTGGCTGTCTCACTGCTTGAAAAAGCCCAGGTCCCACTTGACTTCTTGCTGATGGGGCTTCCCCACAAATGGTACAGCTCCCCTGCCAGAAGATTTGTGGAGTTGGGCAGACTTACACTTCTGCCGCAGGATAGACCAGGAAGCTGTACTGCTTCATAGTCCAAGCTGAGAGGAACTCCATATGGATCCAAGTCTGTGTAATACAAATGACTGGCAATGCCACTTCTATAACACAAGAAACACAGGAGAGACTCTTCTTATTTCTAGAAAGAGATTTCTTTTTTCCCCAGTCTCACCTTGGAGTGCAACTGGAACGGCCTCGACTTGGATCTTTGTCGGTGTCTTCCATCCCAACTGATCACAGGCTTCACACAGCACATCGGTCACCCCCTATTATTCCAAAGAGAAAAGAAACCATAATTAGCAAGGGACTCCAGTCTTCAGAAGCCAGCAAGTCCTGGTTCACACAACTCGATAAAACAGCCTATCCTCTCCTGTCCTTTTAGCATACTGCAGCATGCCACCTAAGCCAAGGTTGGCCTGCGATCTCCTCCCACGGAGACTGCATGTTTGGGCTAAGCCGTGGTTTGGTTGTTAAATGTGAACCTGACCATGGTCTTTTCGATTAGCTACAAGTATTATTTTCATCTCAAAACTTTAGTAACTTGAAAACATGGGACACTTTAAAAAAATAAAAACAAGAAATAAGGAAAGAGACACTGGTGTTGTGGACAGGCCAAGTTTCTCCTCACCCAAAAGGTAAAAGGTTAAAGGACCCTGGATGGTTAAGTCCAGTCAAAGGTGACTATGGGTTGTGGCGCTGATCTCGCTTCAGGCTGAGGGAGCCGGTGTTTGTCGACAGACAGTTTTCCGGGTCATGTGGCCAGCATGACTAAACCACTTCTGGCGCAAAGGAACACTGTGATGGCAGCTAGAGTGCACGGAAATGCCGTTTACCTTCCCGCCACAGTGGTACCTATTTATCTACTTGCACTGGCATGCTTTCAAACTGCTAGGTTGGCAGAAGCTGGGAGAGAGCAATGGGAGCTCACCCTGTTGTGTGGATTTGAACCGCTGACCTTCCGATCAGCAAGCCCAAGATGCTCAGTGGTTTAGAGTAGACCACAGCACCACCTGCTCCAAACACTTGACCTTACCCGGGTCTGTTGAATCATGGTAAAACTGAGAAATCGTATTTTAGTTCCTTAGCAGCAGGGCAGCACACAACCATGTAGCAAAATATCCCTTTACACAGGAAACCACATTTATCTTCCTCCTTTCTTTTTGTCCACTGCAGTGCCTTAGGACATTGTCGGGTTCAAAGCAATACGCAAACCCGCTAAGCAATTCTGAGAGCTGGGCCAACCAGACCATAAACACCCTCACCACCAACCAAAGTATAGTATAACCCCGCTAGCTTTCTCTGCACAGCCGCTTTCCCATGGTTTCAACGGGGCATTTTCTCAGTGGGGAAAGAAAGCTTGTATAAGCAACTAGTGGGAAATTACTGCCACGCTGTACAGCACTACCTAGCTGGGCGACCCCAGCCTTGAGAACTGCGATTGCCTGGCTGCTTCCAGAAATGCTGCCCCCATCATAGCAGCTCCGCAGAACTTAGCAGTGCGGGGCGGAGGGGCAGCTTCGTCTACTCCGGTGCAACGGCTGGACTTGGTTTTAAAATAAAATTCAAAAGGCAAACCGCTGGGTAAGTAAAGGGTCGTCGGGAGCTAAGAGAGACAACGAGTCTTCCCCGCTTACCAGATCTTGGAAGGTCTTCGCGGTCTCCTCGACGGCTCCCTCGCCCTCCATGCCGGCCGCCACGTTCGGCTCCCACTTCGCTTTCCGGGTTGCCGCGAGGTACTCTGGGACTCGTAGTCCAAGCGCGTTTGGAACGAGCCTCTGAGCCGCAGAGATAGGAAAGGGTTAGAGTTACACGCGACACCAACTTCCGTTTGCAGTGTAGCCGTCTTCCACTTCAATGGAGAACATGGTGCCGGAATTTGGAGGCGCTTAACGGGGAAAGAAGCCCGCACCTTATACCTCGGGTGTTATTTCATGCGGCGAATGTGATTGTTTGGAAGCACTTAAAAACAAAACAGAAAAACACGTCTCTGGTGTAGTGGTGAGCGTGTAGGATCAGCATATAGGAGGAGATCTGAGTTCGAATCCGTACTCGGCCACGAAGTTCGCAGGGTGATCTCGGGTAAGTCAACACATCTCGCAGGGTTGTCGTCATCAGGATCGTATTACGGAGCTAGGACGAGCCATGCATACCCTATTACCCCTTCTCGAGCTTCTCGAGCACTGCAGGGTGGCCAGCCACGTTCCCCACAAGCTGCAATATGGGGGGGGTCATATCGGGGAAATGGCATTAGCTAAGCAAACTTTTAAAATAAGTAAGCACAAGAACTTCGTTAGAAAAGCCACGAGCTGCTGCTTTTTACTGCTCCTTTTTGTTCGGATGTGGGCTGATGCCTAGTCACAGCCAAGTAAAATCCCGGCTTTCTCATTAATTTTTATGGACAGCGCTGCCTTCCTCCCCTGGTGAGATTTAAAAATGGATTCCAATGTAGCGCTCAAAAGTTTATATACAGTACATTAGATAATGAGAGATGTGGTACTCTTCATTCTATTATCTCTGTAGTCCAAAAAGCCGCGAGGGCTGCTGTCCGCGGACGGTTCTGGGACTTGCAGTTCACCTCTGGAGGGCAAGCGAGGTCGGGAACTAACAAGAGGAAAATAGCTGCGGGGATGACGAGTTCGGAAAGAAAAGGGAGCACTTTAGTCGTGCAATAAATAAATGTTAGGAGATCCCGAGGGGTTGGGGGAAGGAAAACAAAATCCATATATTTTCTTAACAAAATTTATTCAACAACATATAAATCCTGCTTGATAGAATCTCTAGTGATTTACAGTTTAAGTTTGTCTGTTTGTTGAACTTGTTAGTTACTTTATCTCGTTCAGAACAATCCAAAGCGACTTACAACCAAACCTAAACATAAAACAAAAACTAGTTTTGATGTGTTGGGATCTGTAATGGTCCATTGGGTCACCATGGGGGGAGTTAAAAAGCAGCTGTAGTTCCCTATCTTTTATTATCATAGAAACAACAAAGCTGTTGAAAGCATTTTTTAATGAAGTTTTTAGTTACATCTTCTGAAGCTGATGCTGTCTTTTGATTGGCTTGCATTTGTTTGTTTTTTAAATACTTTTTTATTATTTTCTTAAGTTGCACAAAAAGAGGGCAGCACAACAGAGGCCTCATAGCAACCCTGTTGGCTAGGCTGAGGAAGGGTGACTGGCTCAAAGTCACGCAGCAAAGTTTTGTGGGTAAGTGGCCCTTTGAATCCAGTCCTCCGAAGTATACCCTTAGCCCTCTAGCCACTGCTGGGTCAGGCTAGCGAAGGATGCTAAATCACATAGCTCAGTTTGATGGTTTCTGGATTGTCAAGGAAGCATTCCCTTTGTGCATGCTCATAAGTGCACCTCCCAAGTGTCTTTTTAAAAATGTGGCAGCGATCCTCACTTGTACATGTGTTTTAACAAAATAGCAGGGAGGGGATTAAAAGTCATAAACTGTATGAAAGTAGAGGTTCTTCACAGACTCACACAGCAACATCTTACCCAGCACAGGCCCTTTGATATCAGATTCAATAAATGAGTCTAAGAGATTTGCCTGCAAATCTTGCAAAAGGAAACTTGTTGAAGGGCTGGTATAAATCCTTATGATCAATAATACCAAATAAAATCAGAAGCAGTTCTTCCTTGGATGTGGACTATTTGCCAAACCTAAACCTAGCGGTTGATTGACAGTGATTTTCAGAAAGTCCAAGCAAAGTATCCCCGGGGACTCATTCTGGATACTGAAGGATCTCCAATACCCAAGTGGCATGACTGCAAAAACTCCTGACTACGTGCGTGAGCACTGTGGAAATTATGACATCCCTGAGCCCTCAGTTACTGGAGTCCAACTATGCTACATCCTGTCCTTATATAACAATAGGCAATAGGCAGGAAATCTAAACAAGCACTCTGTGTGACAGATAGCATTAGCCCAAAACTCCATCATGAGAAGAACTTGTAAAGAAGCAGATTGATTCTGCTTTGATTTAAGGAGACGGCCAGTGTGCTTATTTTTGCACCCCTTAATACCTACACAACCTGCATGTTTGAAAACAAATGCTTTATTACGAATGCACTTTAACTCTCCATTAACTACATTCAAAGCAGCCTGCCTCCACTAAGGTTGCTGTGGCATTCCCATTGCTTGAATAAGCAGTTTTGTGAGTAAACAATATATACAAATAGACGCAGACACAAGGTTACTTTGTGCTCATTCATTTAATTTGTATTTTGTATTGGATCAGAGTTAGTTATCTGTGCAAGTTGTTCCTTGGTTTTACAAATACCCAAAATAGCAAGCAGATCCTTTTGGCCACTTTTCTTGTCCCTTCCCCCAAAGAGCAGAAAGTCAAGGATCAGTTTAGAGGAAGCTCACCCCGTACCCAAATTCCTTAGGATCCAGTGCATTTAAGTCTTGTCTCTTGCCCACCATCCCACACTTTAAGATTATAATGTGTCCCCTTTCACCTGAGCCACAAGCGAAGAAATAAAGAGCATAAACAGGTCTTTGAAGTATAGCATCACTGCGTGTAATCTATGGCCTAGTTCTCACCAAGTTGGTAAACCTGCGTCTGAGCTTACATGCATCTTTCAAACCATCTCCTTATCTTCACAGGCCACCCGTACCATTATGCAGTGTCCTCCCCACTACTCATGTAAAGTTGTTTTGCCCTCATAAGCAACATACCCACTGCCCAGATCTACCTCTTCTCTCTTCCAACTTTTCATTTCTGTTTTCCAAGAGATACCATCCCACAGAGGAGAAGTGACCAGAGGAGAAATGACAGCTGGGAGGAAGGTGGAGAGAGGAAACACCATAATGTACCTGTAACAGCACAACTGAATGCTTTCATCTGCCCCAGCTGCAATAAAACATGTCTCTCCCATATTGGTCTCTACAGCCACAGCAGACGCTGTAACTCTCCAATGGTTTGACTGTACCCCCAATGGCGCACTATTCCATTGTCTCTCTAGACAAATTGATGCCAACAAGAACAGCTGTCCCATCTTCTACCTAATTCTTCTGCTTAGTTCTTGCTCATCAGCAGTGTTTTGAAGGAACAAAACTGACATCACAAGTCACCCTCACATCTGCATATACTTACAAACATTTGCATATCATAAGCTCTGTCTTAGAGTAGGGATGGGGAAATGTGTCTGTCAGCTTTGGTTTCCCTTGGTTGCTCATTTTTCTAATTGCAAGTTCAGTTCTCCACTTTTCAAATCTGAAAAAAGGGTGAAGTGGCTTTTAAAAAAAATTCACACATGAATTGCTAGTCCCATCTGCTCTTCTTTCCCAGGTCATTTGATGGTGGGGTCTGTGGGGAACGGACAAGGGGAAAGGGACATCAAACAAGGATATTTCCGTGCCTCAGATATAACAAACTTTGGCTCCGTAGAATGAGCGGTTCCATCTTGGAGTGGCTGTATTATTATTTCTTTAAATAGAAACTTCAAATCCACATTTAAATTACCCAAAACAAATAAATACAAAAATACAGCAATACACCATGTCCCTGAGCATGTGGTGTGGGAAGGGAGACCACCCACTTTAGATAAGCAATAGTTAAAGCTAGGAATGGCAGCTGTCGCCTACTAGGTTCATAGGGCAGAAGGCAGGGAGGTCAACCATATCTGAACCACAGCCAATAGCAGGTGGAGGCATGGAACTGATTCTACCTTTGTCCCCGTCCTTCCTGTTGAGTTCTACAAGGGCAAAACCAAGAGTGAGGAGAAGGAAGCAGGCAGGCAGCATCCCCCCCCCCCCCGGTCTGGTTTGAAGGAATAAGCACACAGGAATCGTGGGGATTCTTTAGCTGTGATTCCTACATTGCAGGGTGTCAGACCAGGTGACCTTCTCTGGGCACCTTCCCGCTCTATGATTCTAAGACTGAAGTTAGTGGAGCCTTCATTTGCCTGCCTGTACTGGAAGAATGCATGATAAAGAGCGGATGAAGTTTGAGCGACAAACCAAAGCCAAACTCATTAAACTCCTGCCGCACTTGCGAGTGCAATTCCCATCCGCTACTAAGAACATCACTGGAAAATATTCAGGTTCATTCAGGCTCTCTGGCCTTTGACTCCCTCATTATCTGCCTCGCAGAGCTTTGGAAACTGCAAGTTCTGGAATCTGTAGCCATTTCCTTCCTAGGCTGGCTCTGGTTCCCTCACGACCACAGTTTTCACCTAGCTCAGCGCTGTGGGAGAAAAATTTAATCAGAGCTTTGGCAAGTGTCCCCGTCCAATTCTCCTGATTACCCTGGGTAGGTGGGGGGGGGGGGAGAAAGCATAGCTGTCAATGTTTCCCTTTTTTTAAGGGAAATTCCCTTATTCCGAATAGGATTCCTCGCAAGAAAAGGGAAAAGTTGACAGCTATGGGGGAAAGTATGCTGGAGTACATGCATGCATAAGCATTAATTGCATCGAGTTCAGTGTTTTAGCACCAAATGGGAAATGTGGAAGTCTCCCCCAACCCCCCTAGAAAAGCAAGGTATGATGTGCTGTGAGGCAGCCATGTGCAGACACCAGACCTTGGAATGTGCTGATAGCATAGACCAGCACTTGTGTAGCTACAATTTCTATTTGCTGTGCACAGACATAACAGGAGAGCAATATAGACTGAGGCCCTGAGGGGTGTTGGCTGCAAGTATTGAGAAATGCCTGGAGAGAACTCTGATTTGGCACAATCCTGATAGGAATATCACAGTGTGTTTTAGGTCTTTTAGGCCCCCACTGTCGTTTTCAGAGGATGTGGGTGATTTTGACCCTGGACATCCTCCTAGAGTGCTATTCTTCTTGCCTTCAGTGGGGATTCTTTCCTGTTCTCCAAAAGTTCGCAGACCTCATCCATGGGCCTTGCACAGGCTTCTAGGCTTTCTGCCAGCTTCTGGACTTTTGCCTTGAGCACAGCATGACTCACTTTGGTCACCTCTTCGTTGTGCTCGGGGACCAGGAAGCTGTGGGAGCCGCAGAACACCATGAAGCAGATGGAATTGTACAGTGTGACGGAGGCGTTTCTCTCAGCCGGCAGTAACCTAGGATCCATCGGGCCCTGACTGCGGTGCAAGAATTCCAGGCAGTGCATGATTTCTCTCATCTGAGCATGGCAGCTCACTGCAATCTCCTTGACCTTCCTCACCTCCCTGGAATTAGAGAGGACTAAGGAGAGGTCGGAAGTCACTGTGACGGCCCCTCCTGCAGCTGCCACTCCTAGGCCCACCCCGGAAGCCAAAAGGGATGCCCCTAATGTTGCAGGGCTCAAGGACAGCCCCACGATGGCCACGATGGCACCTGTGGCGCTTAACGAACTCCCAGTGAAATTGGCGATGAGAGAGCGTCTGTGCAGTTTGTTGATTCTCCGTGAAATCTCCCGGAGACTCCTGATGTGTTCCCGAAGCCTGCTTCTCTGATCCAGCAGTACGACATGGAAGTGATGTGTAGGATCAAAAGTGTGAGGGGAGGAGTTGTCCTCCATAACGTTGATGGGAAGCTGGGGGGAGGGGAGAGAGAAGGGCATTTAGAAAGGTAACAGCACACTCTGGCAGCCAGGCCTGCAGATGCATCTGGGACATTGACACCACCTTTCCCCCTAGTACAGTAGTACCTCAGGTTAAGAACTTAATTCGTTCTGGAGGTCTGTTCTTAACCTGAAACTGTTCTTAACCTGAGATACCACATTAGCTAATGGGGCCTCCCACTGCCGCACAATTTCTGTTCTCAACCTGAAGCAAAGTTCTTAACCCAAGATACTATTTCTGGGTTAGCAGTGTCTGTAACCTGAAGCGTCTGTAACCCGAGGTACCACTGTATAGCTAGATCCTATAAGCACCAGTGGTTCCTTTGAGCAGATCCTATCAGACTTTGCCTCTAAAGGTAAGGATAAGGATGTCTCTGAATACCACTTGCTGGAGAACAACAGTGAGAGAGCACTACAGTGGTACCTCGGGTTACATACGCTTCAGGTTACACACTCCGCTAACCCAGAAACAGTGTTTCAGGTTAAGAAGTTTGCTTCAGGATAAGAACAGAAATCGGGCTCTAGCTGTGCGGCAGCAGCAGGAGGCCCCATTAGCTAAAGTGGTGCTTCAGGTTAAGAACAATTTCAGGTTAAGAACGGACCTCCGGAACGAATTAAGTACTTAATGCGAGGTACCACTGTATTGCACTCATGTCCCGTTTGTTGACTTCCCATAGGCACAAGTTGGCTACTGTAGGAGACAAGGTTGCTGGACTAGAAAAGCCTTGATGTGATCCAGCAAGGCTGGAGCCTGATCACCTCACCCCTTTATTTGTTGTTCTTGGGTGCAACGGATTTAGCACACATCTACCCCTCTGAAAATTGTCTGTGTATAATTAAAGTTAGATACAACCCGTTATGTCTGTCGGAGGCCTGGGCACAACTGCATGTTTTTCTTTATTAATGTCATTTCTTTTGAAAAAAGGTTTCCTGGTTGTCACTCTCCTTCAGTGCTTCGTATCACACACCAAAGAATTATCTGCCCTCGTTGCTTGTCTTATCAAATGCACGCAACCAGCCACAGCCCTAATCTAATGTCACCCTGTCACGTTTGACAAGTGCTCATGCAGTAGATTGTAGCATGTTGATATAGAGAGCAGGAGGCCCTGGGGCTTATCAAACAAGATCTACAGCCCACAGGGAAACGAAAGGAAAGACACCCAGATAATTCACATACACAACCTATTCTCCTGTCAAAAAACATCTCAGAGTGAAACTTCCACAACATAGCCACTCAAAAGCAAGATTCCTGGCACTTACTAGCAAACCCAACTTCTCTAATATCCCATATTCATTGCTGGACTTATTTACTAATTCTTAAATTTATTTATTTTAAATGCTGTGCAATAACACAAGGTGTCATCTGGAGCTATCTTCCAAAGTAATAAAAACCTGTCCTTAATACTCTTCAAAACAAGCACCGTGTATCATCTACCTGCTTGTTTTAGCATATCACACATGTTGGAAGTTTCACCAGTTAAGTGGTGACCCATAAGAATGACAGAAAGTAAAGCAGGTTTATAATCATTGACTTTACCTTCTGTTTAAATCAGTGGGATAAGAAATAGGGTCTCTCTTTTTTGGTAAACTCCATTATTTTATAAACTAGCAGAAACCAGGACAAAGCTCTTCTAAATAAACGGCTACAGAGTTTTTGAGGACAAAGGAATAATCCCACCTACCACGGTTTTCAGTTCAGTCCAGTGTTCCCAAGAATGACTCTCAGGCTGTTTCTGGACAAGCCAAATTTATACTTACTACAGTCCTATTGCCCCCCTGGGACCGCTTTGCATCACACCAGGAATTTGTCGTTTCCTGACATTCCCTCTGCTGCCACCGCCACCCCCCTCCCTGCCCGACTAATTCAGAAGGATGTGACACACTGGAAACTGACTGGGGACAGTGCAGCTTGTATCGTATTCAGGAAACAATCCTTGCAAGTGAACATTATGTGTTTGCTTTTCCCAAAGCACATTTACAACACACACACACACACACACACACACACACACACACACACACACACACTATTCCTGACTCAAAGGGAATGTAGTCATCTCCCAAAGGGAATACACTACCCTTCCTCTTCTTGAAATAACTGGTGACACTATGCTAGCCAGATGACTGAATCTTCAGAGTCTTATGTGAATGTAGAGAAAATAAGGTATGATCTCAGCCAATCATCACAATTACTTTGGAAATGAAATGTTTTATAGAACTGCTGCTTTCTGATTGTCTGGGATGCACAGCAGGCGGGAGAGCAATCCAGCTTTTAAAAGAATAGTGCAAGCAGCTATTGTAGTAGCTACCCTAATGACATCATGGAATGCACATGGATAAATGGTTGTGCGGTGGGTGGCCATGGTAGATATTCTCTGGTGGCAGTGCTGACCGGCTACTGGCTTGGGGAAGGGCCCGCCCTCAGGATTACAGCACCTACTTTTCATGCGGAAGCTGCTAGGTTCAGTCTCTGACATCTCTAGGCAGGGCTGAAAGAGACATCTGCTGAAACCCTGGAGAGCCACTGCCTGTGACTGTGGACAGTACTGAGCAAGATGGCTCCATAGTCTGACCCGAGGTTCACGTTGAGAAGCCACATCACTGCACACCCATATTTTGTTTTTTTGCAAGGCCACTGAAATGAGAGGCTTTCTCCCTGCACAGCAGGTAGATGCTGTGCTATGGAGGAAAATGTTCTGGTTTAAAGTCACCCGCTACAATTCTCTGTATACAGATGGGGGCCTCCCATTTAACCCATCATCTCCCCCACAAAGCAGTGCATGCAAGACAGCCTATGCTCTGCAACGTGCAGAAAGAAAGTGGATGCTTACAAAAGATTGCTTACAGCCCAAGATCCTGGAGCTGGTAGGAATTGAACCTGATAAATATATACATTATACACAGACACAGAGAGAGAGCTGGCCTTATAGGGAATCCAACCATTGGTCCACCTACTTCAACATTGTCTACACTGACTGAAAGCGACTCTCCAGGGCTCCTGGCAGGAGTTTCTCCCAGCCCTAGCTGGAGGCACCAGGGATTATACCCAAGACCTTCTGCATGCAAAGCAGAGCTCTACTACTAAGCTAAGGCCCTTTTCTTAATAATCAAATGGAACTATATGTAGACAGCTGTCAGATCCAAGTCTTCTGTTTTCTTCTTCCAATCAATAGGATCCAATATAAAACAAACAAATGAAAAAAATTGAGGCACAACCATATTTAATCTCTATGTTAATACAAGAAGCACTTACATAGTTATTTCTTCTTTATGTATTGCTCCCTTGTACATACAAACATGGAAATGTGACAATAAATCAGATGGTGTTGATCTATAACACATATAATACATTTTCAGCCTACAATCTTATGAAAATAAAAATCAGACAGACATCCTAAATCATGGAGAATAGTAAGATAAAGAGGATTCCTATTAGGAAATATGCCTAATAGGACAGGGCTGTGGATAGCAGATTTGAGGTGAGCACACTGCAGTACTGCTCAGTTCTAAATCGAGGGTTCCTTTGTCTCTTGCCAGACATTGAATTTGTTGTAGTACCAACAGGAAAGAAAAGGGATTTCATGTCTGTAACTCTGGAACTAATCTCTTGCAAAGAATAAATGCTGCCAGTACTAGTGTGTGGAATCCAAGACATAATAGCTTTTGTCTGTTTCGTCAGTAAAAGGTAAAGCTGTGCCGAACAGATCTAGAATACAAAAAAAGGCAAAAAGAGCTGATTAAAGAACAGAATCGCAAATCTCAACAAATTCTAGCTGGTCCCTTTCACATTGCTATCCTTCAGTACACCTAAACCAATGGAAACTGTTCTGGCAACCATAAACAGCTCTTGTACAACAAATCTGCTCCTCCCCCCCCCAACCCTCCCCCCAATGTTTCCAGTAAGAAAACTGAGGTGAAACCATAGTGGAAATGCAGCATAATCCCTTGATGGTGACGCCATATAACCTCTGTGCAAGTTTTGTGAAAACAAATCAGGACAATTGATCAATATACATTTTGTTTGGAAGCGACTGAAGTCAGACCTGCATAGCCTAAAACTTCACTTCCTATAGATTGGTAGCTGTTAAGCATGTGAAATAATGGTGCTAATTTGAAGCAAGCCTCTCTGCCAAATTTGGGGGATCTGTCTAAGTGGAAGCCCAAAATTTCACCCAAAATTCAGTCCAAGGCAGAGTTCAGAACCAGCCCTTATAAACCTCTGCAAAAAAAATGAGCTAGGCCAAAGTTTGAGGTTAGTGAATTTGAAGAGAAGTGAAAATGAACTTACTTTGAACTTATATTTCTTCCTTTTCACACAGGCTGTCCTGCAGAATTCAAGATGGGGAGAAGATTATATGGGTCTACATCCAAAACAAGAACTGTCCAATTCTGACACACTGAGCTTCCTCAGTTGATGAGGGGAAAGGGTCCTCATTTGCCCACCTCCACCTGTCTCCTTAGAGTGGCTGCTTTCTGGCTATTGGGATGAAAGTCCCTGTTCACCTTTGCAGTTTGTACATTCCAAGTGGGTATGTCTTGACTAGAAGCATCATATTATTGGGTTATTTGCTCCAGATAGCACTGCCATGCCTCATTAATAAATAACAACAACAACATTTATCTGGTGGGAGCAGCAGAAAGGTTTTTATGGGAGGCTTCCCCATCCACTGAGCTTTGTCCTACCCACTAGTGTGCATGGAATATAGCAGGATGCACACATTAAAAGAGTGTACACACACACACACACACACACACACACACACACACACAAAATCCACTTGTAGCTCTCAGCAGAAAAAAATGATTGGATAACTGTACGCATCTGGAGCTTTCATCATCCCTGGTCAATGCCCAAATTGGCTGGGACTGGTGGGAGTTGAAGTCCAATAAGATCTGAAGGGCCCCAGGTCACTGCCTTAAAGATTGTGATGGGGGTGAGTGGGATGGAGGACTGCCCTACAAGATGAAATGAGCCACCTTATAGAAGCTTAGGAACAAGAGGGACAAGCGTCGAGTTGCTGGGAATGTTTGGTGAGGTGAAAAAGACCAAATTTACCATATTGATTCGAACTAACCAGCTAAATAAATATTGACTGTTCATGTCTAGTGTATAATGTTTTAGGCTTTTGGAACACATGAATGTGAGGATCATTTACTGACCTTCTGCTTCTTCCATTCCAGATGCGGTCCCCTCTTCATCTCCTAGACAAAACATGTGTTAAATGTCAAAGCAAGACTTCCTATGTGTTTCACCGAGCCATGCCAAATCTTATTAAAAGAAACAAAGCACAGCGGTACCTTGGTTTACAACCATAATCCGTTCCGGAGGTCCATTTGTAAACCAAAACAGGTCTCAATGCGCGCTTTTGCCAATGGGGCCTCCAAAAAAAATTTGTTCATAATCTCCCCCCCCCCCCAAAAAATGGCTTGTAATCCAAAAAAAAGGTTGCAAACCAGGACACCCACTTCCGGGTTTGACGTGTTTGTAATCCAAAATGTATGCAAAGCAAGACGTATGCAAACCAAGGTACCACTGTATACAGTACTTGGTTGATGGTGTTCACTGGTATCGCAAACCACTAAATAGCACAGAACTTGAGAAGAATTTTGTCAGTATCCCACAGGAATGCCAATGAATATAGTAGATGTGAACTTTCTAGACCACAGGTTCCCAAACCTATTTGGCCTACTGCCCCTTGTTCGGGGGGCAGGGGTGGAATCAGCGCTCCTCCAAGTAACATACACAGCACACTTATTCCCACCGACGGACTTCCCAACAACGCGCGACACGCTCGCCTGCCAGGACTTGCTTGTCAAGACCTGTTGGAGGACTGGACCACTGATCGGTTATAACTTGCACTTGGTGTGTTTCTTTGTAAAGTAAAATAAAGTTATCACTACAACTTAATGTTACATTGGTAGGCATCATTACACAACAGCTGAAGTATATACAAATAGTTTTTCAAAACTGGACAAGGAGATGGACTAGGCCCTGGGATTAAATACCCATGGGGCTGACCAGAGTGAGGCCTGTTCAGCTTAGTCCAATCAGACCCAGAGGCAGGGCTAGTGCTGCAGCCTGCCTGCCATTGCCCAGTTAGGCTGGCAAGCTGTGATCCACTTTCAGGGCCTGGGTGAAGCCATTTTAATAATAGACCACACATTGTTTTCCTCTTAATATGTTTTTTATTGACTTAGTTTATAGCATAAAGGTAAAGGGACCCCTGACCATTAGGTCCAGTCACAGACGATTCTGGGATTGCGGCGCTCATCTTGCTTTACTGGCCAAGGGAGCCGGTGTACAGCTTCCGGGTCATGTGGCCAGCATGACTAAGCCACTTCTGGCGAACCAGAGCAGCACATGGAAACACCGTTTACTTTCCCACCGGAGCGGTACCTATTTATCTACTTGCACTTTGACGTGCTTTCAAACTGCTAGGTTGGCAGGAGCTGGGACCGAGCAACGGGAGCTCAACCCATCGCGGGGATTCAAACTGCAGACCTTCTGATCGGCAAACCCTAGGCTCTGTGGTTTAACCCACAGCGCCACCCGCGTTAATAGCATAGCCGTATCCTGTATTTCCTTACTGGCAATTGTGATAACCTATTGTCTTTTAAATAATGTTACACCTGAATACCATACCGGTCAACAGCCCCATTTTAGGGGAAATGGTCCAGGATCACAGAAGCCAATCTCAGTTTCTGTTTGATTCCTGAATCTCTCTTTTCTTGGTCCGGCATTCTAGTGCGAGTCCTGCCACAGCAGCAGACCAAAGGACTCTCAGCTCGTGAGCAGGATTGCATCAGAGTGTCAAAGGTCCAGCACTCTGGCACAGCCCTGTAATGAACCCAGGGTGCCAATGCTGTGCTCTCACCACACTTTTTGGGGGTTGAGAGTGTGGGACAGCTCATGTCACTCACCCAGCAGCAACGCGTGTCCCAATTTCAGGTATGATAATTATGGATGGTATACTGTGTACTTAACCTGATTTATCATTTAAATACAAAGAAACAAAATAGTTGAATCTCGCTTCTGGGTTCTATCATGATTTAACTGTCATGGCTTCCTCCAAAGAATTCTGGGAAATTATCCTTTAATGAAAGATTCCCTCATTTAACACTACAGTTCCCAGGGTTCTTTGACATGGCAGAATCATAACAATTGTGAGGAAGAAAATCTCAGCAGTGGGTGAATCCCCTACAAGTGAGGAAGGGGAGGGAAGGGGAACCTGGGTGTAATCAGGGGAAACCGATATTTCAGTTGCAGGCTTAGTAGCAGCAGAGCATGGAAAGTAAGAGTTTATGCCTGTATACTATACCCGTCAACTGCCCCATTTAAGCTGGACATTCCAGAATCACAGAAGCCAATCCTAAACTAAAGATCCCAGGATTCTTGGGGGAAAGTCATGCATTTAAATGTGCTTTAAATACAGGGTGTGTCCACAGCCTCAGTCTCTTTGTACACAAATAGATGACAATATCTTTTCTACGTACCAGGGGACTCTATCTTACATCCAAACACCTGGACTTCACAAAGCGTGAGGTATTCTTTCCTAGGTAGGGTAACAGTCACATACCGCCCTTTTGATGCTTCACAGTTAAAACTGCCTGTTTCACCAGCACCCAAAGAACCTATTGTAGTACATCTAGAAAAGAACAAAATCATATATTATTATTATTATTATTATTATTATTATTATTATTATTATTATTAAAAATAGCATTAAACAGTAATGGAAGAATTTTTTTCAGTAACCTGAACTCACATGAAAAGTCAGAAAAGAAAGCAAATATTTGCTATGTTCTGGGAAATCAAATTGCTAAGGATATGTCTGGAACATTTGCACTCCATTGTCCTCCCTGTGCCATAATACTGTAAAGCTGGGATGCCAGAAAATGTTGACAAAATAGAAGTGGAAATGGCCAGTGTTGACAAATTCACCCCATGAGAGGAACAGAAATTGATCCAGTGGATATGATCAGTATTTGCTGATCAGTCCACAACCAGTATGTAATTGACTACCGGTACATCATGTCCCCCGATTTGCATTGCATTTCCATTACAATGAAATCACAGAATCATAGAAGAGCAGAGTTTGAAAGGACCACGAGGGTCATCTAGTCCAACCCCCTGCAATTTAGGAATCTTGAACCCATGACCCTGAGATTACAAGTCTCGTGTACTACTGTCGGAGCTATGCTGGCATGGCAGAACAGGACAATTAAACCTGCCTAATATACATACTAAATTACATAACTTAGGTTGTTTTGCCACAGCAGACAGCAAGACAAAATAAGTTAGCTTTCGGCAGAAAGCGAACTGCTGTGGAATGGAAACAGTCCTGCATGTGGCGAAAACAGGGCAGAACAGAAAAGCGTACCTCATGACATCTCTATATATAAGGAAAGGATGGAGAACCCATGCCCTCCAAATATTGTTGGACTCCACCTCCCACCTGCTTGAACTCAAGATGATGGGAGTGGTACTCCAATAACACCTGAGGGGCCGCAGCTTCCCCTTCCCTGGCTACAAAGCATCTGATCCGGATACAGTACCTAGGATTTGTGGTCCCTCCTCTCTCTGCAGAGTCCCCAATTCGGATTTCAGCCCCATTGAGACGCTGAGCACAGCAGTCTTTCCGATTGGTGATGCTGACATGGAATACATGATACTGTGCCTTCAAGTCTACCATCCACCATGGATTATTTTCAGAATTTGTGTGGGTGCAGGATCCCTGGTTAAAATTACTGGATGTGGACCCGTCAATGGCATTTCCAGCTGCTCCTAGCGAGCTGTAGGTACTGGATTGTGAAGCTTCTCCGGCGAGGGCCACATTAGTGTCTGAAAGAAAGAAAAGGGAAAGTTTCCATTTTGTTGCTGTTGTGCTTCAACCACTGAACTGAAAGGCAGAAAAAACTAAGAGAGCTGAATTAATTCTTAATTAATGCACTCGCCATGCTCTCAGCAGGTGCCTAAAAACATATGAGATCACAATAGTATGTGAGGTCCTGGAGCCCAAAAATGTGCATCCCAGTTTTCAGCCTCAACATGTTGGAGGGTACGGTATTTGTCTGGTGCTGAAACAAAATCTCAGCAGTGGGTGAATCCCCTACAAGTGAGGAAGGGGAGGGAAGGAGAGCCTGGGTGTAATCAGGGGAAACTGTTATTTCAGTTGCAGTCTTAGTAGCAGCAGAGCATGGAAAGTAAGAGTTTATGCCTGTATACTATACCCGTCAACTGCCCCATTTAAGCTGGACATTCCAGAATCACAGAAGCCAATCCTGGCTTCTGTTTGATTGCCGGATCTTTTTGGTCCAGCACTCTGGAGCGAGTCCTCATGCCACAGCACCAGACCAAAAGACTCTCACTCTGGTGCTTGTGAGCATGGTGACCTCAGAGTGCCAAGGTCCAGCACTAGGTCACCATCCTGCAGAGCCCATCGCCCAGCCCTTCCTGGCTCACTTTTATGAGCCAGGATGGACAAGGATCAAGGAGACAGGTGGTCAGTTTCACTTGTCCGAGCAGCCTGTCTGCATCCTCAGAGGTAACAGATTGGAATCGATCCTATACAACTTGACTAGAGAAGACTCTAGCACTCTTCTGCCCCAGCCCTGCTCCCAGGGTGGAAGGTGGAGTCTACCTCCTTCCAACTCTGCAAACTTTGCAGACTTTATCTGCAAAAAAAATTGCAAAATCATTGCAGGAGATCTTGGGGTCCTTACCAGGCCCCAACGGCAAAGGTGGTTCCGTTAGATTGCAAACCACCTGAAAGAGTCTCCTGCTGCTGTCTTCTGCAGATGAAAGGTCCTCTACGGTGTCACTATTGCGACTTGGTAGGCTCAACGTTCAGCTCTAACCCATGTCTGGTCTAATTCAAAATGAGATTTCCACCACTGGCACTCTAGCCATTTCAGTGATTGTTTTATCGCCCTCAACTCTGGAGAAACCATGGGGCTGTCCAGGCTCCATGCAATCGGAGAGGGCGCTTCAGAGCCAGACAGTCAATAGCCCTGGTTAAGTCCACATTCCAGCAGGCCACCAGGGAATCAGCTGAAAGACCATCAACACGGAATAAAACATTCCCTACCACTCTCTGGAAACCATTTGGATCCATTAAGTGGTGGGGACGGACCATACAAATTGGCCCCACCTCCCTGCAAATGGGAAGGGTCGTGGAGAAGTCCAGTTGCACCAGAAAGTGATCTGACCATGGAACTTCTTTTGTTTCGCTTTTCCTTAGTGTCAGATCACCCACATTCATAAAGGTGAATGAACACTAGGTCTAAGGCATGTCCACGACTATGAGTTGGGTCAAACTTATTCAGGGACAGCTCCAGGGAGGTCATACTATGCATGAAGTTCTGAGGGGCCCCTTGTAAGAGCGTGTCAGCATGGATGTTAAAATCCCCTAGGACAACCAAACTAGGTGTCCCTAGGAGAACATCTGCCACGACCTGAAGCAGCTTGGATAGGGAATCCTTGGTGTGGCGGGAAGGTCAGTACACAAAAGGAATCCTGTACTGCTCCTATCGCCCACCTTCTAGAACATGCACTCAGACAACTGGGTCTTCCCAATAGGATGCCTGGTGTAAGCTTATGACTTTCTAAATATCACTGCAGCACCCACCCGCCCATATGTCCTGGGTTGCTGTGCGTAAGAGAAACCTGGTGGACAAGCAGCAGCAAGGACAGGCCCATCTGCTTCATCGAACCACATGCCAGGTCAAGTCCTCCATCCACGACCAAGTCGTGGGTGACAGCCGTCTTGTGAATCATTCACCTGGCATGTGGGTCATGTGGGTCTCCCTTGTTGATTCCAGTATCCTTCTGGTCTAGACCAGACCCGGAGGCAGGGATAGACTTCAAACAATGACTAAACTTGCCTCCTCGGTAATGACATGGTCTGGTCTTAGCACAATTCCTCCTCCTACCTGTGATCCCTGAGAATGGGTGTCCCCTTGCATCCCCCCCCCCCGCGGAACGGGCCCCAACCATTCTGTTGGT
Organism: Podarcis filfolensis; assembly: GCF_964270895.1. Classification (NCBI taxonomy): domain Eukaryota; kingdom Metazoa; phylum Chordata; class Lepidosauria; order Squamata; family Lacertidae; genus Podarcis; species Podarcis filfolensis. Next base: position 42,741,445 of record NC_139612.1, on the reverse strand, counting down.
GTGTCCACAGCCTCAGTCTCTTAGCACACAAGTAGATGACAATATCTTTTCTACGTACCAGGGGACTCTATCTTCCGTCCAAACACCTGGACTTCACAAAGTGTGAGGTATTCTTTCCTAGGTAGGGTAACAGTGACATACCGCCCTTTTGATGCTTCACAGTTAAAGCTGCCTGTTTTCCCAGCACCCAAAGAACTTATTGTAGCGCATCTAGAAAAGAACCAAATCATATATTATTATTATTTTAAAAATAGCATTAAACAGTAATGGAAGAATTTTTTTCAGTAACCTGAACTCACATGAAAAAGTCAGAAAAGAAAGCAAATATTTGCTATGTTCTGGGAAATCAAATTGCTAGGGATATGTCTGGAACATTTGCACTCCAATGTCCTCCCTGTGCCATAATCCTGTAAAGCAGGGATGCCAGAAATTGTTGACAAAATAGAAGTGGAAATGGCCAGTGTTGACAAATTCACCCCATTGGAGGAACAGAAATTGATCCAGTGGATATGATCAGTATTTGCTGATCAGTCCAAAACCAGTATGTAATTGACTACATCATGTTCCCCGATTTGCATTGCATTTCCATTTCAATGAAATCATAGAATCATAGAACAGCAGAGTTTGAAAGGACCATGAGGGCCATCTAGTCCAACCCCCTGCAATTTAGGAATCTTGAACCCATGACCCTGAGATTAAAAGTCTCGTGTACTACTGTCGGAGCTATGCTGGCATGGCAGAACAGGACAATGTAACCTGCCTAATATACATACAGTGGTACCTCGGGTTAAGTGCTTAATTCATTCCGGAGGTCCGTTCTTAACCTGAAACTGTTCTTAACCTGAAGTAGCACTTTAACTAGTGGGGCCTCCCTCTGCTGCTGCACAGTTTCTGTTCTCATCCTGAAGGAAAGTTCTTAACCCAAGGTACTATTTCTGGGTTAGCGGAGTCTGTAACCTGAAGCATATGTAACCTGAAGCGTATGTAACCTGAGGTACCACTGTACAAAATTACATAACTTAGGTAGTTTTGCCACAGCAGACAGCAAGACAAAGTAAGTTAGCTTTTGGCAGAAAGCGAACTGCTGTGGAATGGAAACAGTCCTGCATGTGGCGAAAACAGGGCAGAACAGAAAAGCGTACCTCATGACATCTCTATATGTAAGGAAAGGATGGGGAACCCATGCCCTCCAAATATTGTTGGACTCCACCTCCCACCTGCTTGAACTCAAGATGATGGGAGTGGTACTCCAATAACACCTGAGGGGCCGCAGCTTCCCCTTTCCTGGCTACAAAGCATTCGATCCGGATACAGTACCTAGGATTTGTGGTCCCTCCTCTCTCTGCAGAGTCCCCAATTCGGATTTCAGCCCCATTGAGACGCTGAGCACAGCAGTCTTTCCGATTGGTGATGCTGACACGGAATACATGATACTGTGCCTTCAAGTCTACCATCCACCATGGATTATTTTCAGAATTTGTGTGGGTGCAGGAACCCTGGGTAAAATCACTGGCTGTGGACCCGTCAATGGCATTTCCAGCGGCTCCTAGCGAGTTGTAGGTACTGGATTGTGAAGCTTCTCCAGCGAGGGCCACATTGGTGTCTGAAAGAAAGAAAAGGGAAAGTTTCCATTTTGTTGCTGTTGTACTTCAACCACTGAACTGCAAGGCAGGAAAAACTAAGAGAGCTGAATTAATTCTTAATTAATGCTCTTGCCATGTTCTCAGCAGGTGCCTAAAAACATGTGAGATCACAATCATATGCGAGGTCCTATAGCCCAAAAATGTGCATCCCAGTTTTCAGCCTCAACGTGTTGGAGGGTACGGTATTCATCTGGTGCTGAAACAAAATCTCAGCAGTGGGTGAATCCCCTACAAGTGAGGAAGGGGAGGGAAGGAGAGCCTGGGTGCAATCAGGGGAAACCGTTATTTCAGTTGCAGGCTTAGTAGCAGCAGAGCATGGAAAGTAAGAGTTTATGCCTGTATACTATACCCGTCAACTGCCCCATTTAAACTGGACATTCCAGAATCACAGAAGCCAATCCTAAACTAAAGATCCCAGGATTCTTGGGGGAAAGTCATGCATTTAAATGTGCTTTAAATACAGGGTGTGTCCACAGCCTCAGTCTCTTTGTACACAAATAGATGACAATATCTTTTCTACGTACCAGGGGACTCTATCTTACATCCAAACACCTGGACTTCACAAAGCGTGAGGTATTCTTTCCCAGGTAGGGTAACTGTCACAAACTGGCCCTTTGATGATTCACAGTAAAAAGTTTCTGTTTCCCCAGCACCCAAAGAACCTATTGTAGCACATCTAGAAAAGAAATGAAATCATTAAAAAAAAAATGAATAGCATTAAACAATAATGGAAGAATTTTTTTCAGCAAAAACATAGAACAGTAGAGTTGGAGAGGACTATGACGGTCACTAGCCCAAACATCTGCAAATTAGGAATCTTTTGTCCAGTGTGGGTCTTGAAGTCATGAGCTGGAGATTTAAAGTCTCATGCTCTACTGTCAGAGATATGCTGGCGTGGCATAACAGAACAATGCAACCTACATAATTTACATACTGAATTATATAAATTACATAAGTTATGTAGTTGTTAGGAGTCCAGGTTCCCGGCTTGATAACATAGTAAGCGTAAGTAATTAAAAAGGAGGATTTATTGCAAAAAAAACCCCAAGCAATTATTTCCGGACAGCTCTAACAAACCTCCAGCCCCCATCACTGAGTTGACCTTTCTGAGGGGTTCTTCCGGCATCGACAGAAGAGATTGAGCCTTCGACTTGTCTAGGAGCCTTCCTATATGCCTACACCTCGGACTTACTTAGTCAGCTGCAGCCCCTTCCTGTTCCAAAAAGCTGTCTCTGTGACTTTCCACGCCTGTTTGGGCTTCCAGGGAGCTTTGGCTGTGTTCCAGCCTGCTCTCCGTTCCTTCCTTATCAGCCAGCCATCCAAGATCAGGGGGACTTGATGCTGGCAGCTGCGGGCTCTCCTATGGCAGCATGAAAGCCCAGCCCCCCTGTCCAGACTGCATTCTGCAGCCAGCTGCAAGATTACACTAGGAGCTGGTGTTTTCATGACAGAAGTTTTGCCACAGTGGAAAGCAAAACATAGCTTTTGGCAGACAGTGAACTGCAGCAGAAAATGAACTGCATGTGACGAAAACAGGGCAGAACAGAAAATCATACCTCACAACTTCTCTACATGAAAGGAAGATATAGGAAACCCATGGCCCTCCAAATATTGTTGGACTCCAACTGCCACCTGCTTGAACCAACATAGACAATGGATCAAGATGATGGGAGTGGTACTCCAATAACACCTGGGGGGCCTCAGCTTCCCCTTCCCTGGCTACAAAGCATCCGATCCGTATACAGTACCTAGGATTTGTGGTGCCTCCTATCTCTGCGGAGTTCCCAACTCGGATTTCAGCCCCATTAAGACGGTGAGCACAGCAGTCTTCCCGATTGGTGATGGTGACACGGAGTACTTGATACTGTGCCTTCAAGTCTACCATCCACCAAGCATTCCTTTCAGAATCTGTGTGGGTGCAGGATCCCTGGTTAAAATCACTGGCTGTGGACCCGTCAATGGCATTTCCAGCTGCTCCTAGCGGGTGGATGTTGCTGGATTGTGAAGCCTCTCCAGTGAGGGCCACGTTGGTGTCTGAAAGAAAGAAAGGGGAAAGTTTCCATTTTGTTGCTGTTGTGCTTCAACCACTGAGCTGCAAGGTAGGAAAAACTAGGAGAGCTGAATCAATTCTTAACCCATTCACATAAATTCTAACCTATCCACACCAGTTTTTTTCCGCAATTGCCTGGCATAAGTAGACACAGGTCCAGGCAGGGCTTTATTTTGCCCCGTTGCTTTAGTGGGAAAACTCACTGTTTACCTCTAAATCAAAACAAAAGTCAAATGGGTTTCCTGCACTGGGACCACACACACACACCCCACTCACTTGGACTCATGCCTACAAATCACATACCTCTGCCTAGAAATCGTGGCACAAACAGAAGTGAGGATGGGTCCTCGTTCTTTGTTAGGAAACCTTCCAGTGCAAAATAAAACCAGAAGTGTAATGAAGCTGGCTAAACTTATGTCATATTCTACTTGCGGTTACTGCAACAAACAGCACAAAAGGCGCGTACTCCAACCAAACAAAAAGATTAGCATCACCTCCAAGTGTCCCTGTTTTTCGGGGACAGTTCTGGAATTACAAAAGCCATGCTAGCTGGGGATCTGATCCCTGAATGTCCCCAATTCCCCGTCAGGGCTACCGCTGCTGAGCTTGGAGAGGAGCACGAGCTGGAGGTTGTTCAGAGCAGTGGCAGTAGTGGCGGCGGCAGTGGCAGCTCCGCAGGAACATCCTGGTGCCTCTCTGGTGCCTCTCCAGGGACTCTCTGTGGCCGCTGTTGCTGGCCTTTTCTTTGGGCAGTTTGCAGCAGTTGCAGGAGAGCGGGTCAGGAGGAGAGGCTGCTGCCACCCTAAAATCCAGCTTCATGTAGCGAGTTGGCTATCAGGACCATTCAAGGAGGAATGAAAGGGGGAGTGGAGCAGGGTGCAAGGAGTCTCAATTTTTAAGATGCTTTGTGCATCCACGTCTAACATTGCCCCTTTCTAAAAGTTATTAATTGGTATGTGTTTTTCTTTTTGTAAATCTTCCAATGATTGAAATAAGATAACATTGGAATTAGAGGGTTTCCCTCGGGGGTAGAGGAATGGGGTCAATTGTTAGGGGGACTGAGAAATGTTCCTGTTTTCATTTGAGGAATGTTGAAGGGTATGGGTTAGTTGTGCCTAAGACTGCATTCTTGTACTCACTTACCTGGAGTAAATCGTGAACTCAATGAGCTTTACTTCAGTGACACTAAAAGCCCATTGAAACCAAAGGAACAAGTTAGTTGTGACTAATGCAACTTCCATTGTCATTAAACTAACCCCTGAGCAAACATGGTTAGAATCTCCCCCTGAGTCCTATTAAATTCAGTGCAGCTTACTCTGAGATAAAGAGGTTAGGAGTGCTGCCATTAGTTCCCATAATTATGAATTGTTGCTGAAAAGCTGTAACCCATATTCAAACGAGCCCCGGGTGACAAAAGCTGGCGGGCAACAGCAGTTCCCAAAGAAGAGGGCACATTGAGTGCTTTGGGAATTTGTCTTGAGCCTGATTAACTACTGCTAAGAAATATTTCTTAACCAAAACAGAGGCCCAGATCTAAAGGCAGGCAGTCACATAGGAAGCCCTATTGAAATTAACAGGCTATCTGTAAGTCACCATTAATTTGTCATATTCTTTTCCAGTGGGAATTAACCCAGCCTTCTATGGCTTTGCACCAGTGAATATTAGGGGAAGAAAAAAATAGGGGGAGGAATGACACCCAATTCTTGGTAACGCACCTTCCAATGCAGGCCGTGTTGGCAGGATGGTCAAGAGCATCAGCAAAAGGCAGCATCTCACAGTCCTTCCTCGAAGCATTGTGTCCTTTTTGGGCAAGGCTCAGGAGACAAGACTTACAGAAAGAGAAAAGCGCTCTTGACTTGAGTGCTGACAAGAGAGTGGGAAGGGGGTTATTAAACTGCCCGGGATGCTGCTCTCCTCCAATCAGAAAACTGTTCATAACAAAGACCACTCAAAGTTTCCTTTCAATTTTGTGGTCAAAGCAAATATTTGACCTCTTGCCAGTTATTACAACATGAGGAGATTTGGTTGATAAGGGGCAGGGTCTGAGGTAAATGAGACAAAATAGCAGAAAGAGTACATGAACCATGGTCTTAAATGAAAATAAATAGGAGTTTGGTTATTTCTTTCAAACAAAGTTGTTGTTGTTTAGTCATTTAGTCGTGTCTGGCTCTTCGTGACCCCATGGACCAGAGCACTCCAGGCACTCCTATCTTTCACTGCCTCCTGCAGTTTGGTCAAACCCATGGGTAGCTTCGAGAACACTGTCCAACTGTGGATCACTGCCTTGCTGTGGTGAAGGGGCTTGAATAACTCAGAGAAGGTATGAGCTATGCTGTGCAGGGCCACCCAAGATGGACAGGTCCTAGTGGAGAGTTTTGACCAAACGTGATCCACCTGGAGCAGGAACCGGCAAGCCACTCAAGTATCCCTGCCAAGAAAACTCCATGGAAAAAGACAAAAGACAAAGCAAAGTTACACAAACACTATATCGCACCACAAGAAGATCCCTCCAGCTCCAAACCTATATAGAGCTGTGTCATGTGAAGCATCTAACACCTATTCTGGGTTTAGCTATCTCAATAATGTCACACCAATTCTTGACTGTCATTGATGGTTGCTTGTCTGTTTCAGTACCCAATTCAAAGTGCTGTTTTTAACCTTTAAATCCATTAGCAGCCTTTGGAGCAGATTACCTAAGAAGGATCGCATGCTTTCCCAACCAAGAGACCTTCTTGGCTGTGAGTCGTGGAAGACCTGCTCTCTGCCTTGCAGTCCTTTTTCCACCTGGCCTGAGACAATGGGACCTGCACTAATGCCCGCTGCAGAAGCTGAGGCTGCTGAACAGACTCTTGGGCTGGGGTGTTGTCTCAGGGGTTCGGTTGTTGTTACTGAAACTGCCAGCCTGCAACAGCAGCCACACCCCAGAAATGGTGTTCATTGGCCGGCTAAACCAGGTCAAGGGTGGGTTTCAAACCCTTGGTGTGTTAGGGACTCCCTGACATATGAAGACAGGCTCTTGTGGATTGATTGAGTGGATAGGATTAATACACATATTGGCAAGTGAAAAGGAGAAAGCTGAGTTTGCTCCACAACTCTCAAGTTTCTAATTAGTTCTAACTGTTTCAACCTTTTGTTAAGTAGTTTTAACTTGTCTCATTGATATTTTACAGAATGCAGACCAGAGGACAAAAGTCTGGATTTCATCTGTCCTGGAGGTCTGGGTTCCCCCCCCCCTTTTTTAATTTTTCTTTTTGCATTTTTCAGTTACATACATATTCATTTCTTTCTCTGTGTTTTTCTAGTTTATCTTATCACCTCTTCTAAATGTCTAATAGAGCATCTAATACAATAATAGGCATCTAATACAACAATGAAACATCTCTAATCAGATCCTATCATATGAAGACTTCCCAGCCTATCTTTCCTTGACAGCCTAGATTCTCCTTTCATTTTGCTGCAACTCCTTAGTTTATATTTTCTTTTTTTCCTGTACCTATCCTTTTACTCTTTTAAAAAACTGGTGTTCAAAAATCTATCCCCGCTTGTATATTTATCATTATTCCACTCTTTTTAAAATTGTAGCTGTCAAACCAGCTACGGTAAATTCTATTAGTTTCAATATCCACTGATCTTTTGTCAGAATTGTTCTTTCTTTCCACATTTTTGCATATGTTATCCTTGCCTCTGCTGCTGCATAGAGGAATAGGTTTTTTTAGTTTTGTTTGGGAGTTCCTGTCCTATTAGGGCTAGCAGGAATGCTTCTGGTTTTGGGGAGAATGAACATTTGAGCATCTTCATAAGTTCTTCATGAATCATCCCCCAAAACGCTTTTGCGCTTTTGCACTGCCACCACAAGTGGATTAACATGCCTTCTGCATCCATACATATCCAGCATTGGTTAGATCCTCTTTTATTTATCTTTACCAATTTTCTGGGCATCAGGTACCACCTAAAAAGCATCTTTATTATATTTTCTCCAAATGTATAGCATGCTGAAATTTTAACCATATTATTCCATAATTTATCCCAATCTGCAAGGTCTATATTATATCCAAAATCTGCAGCCCAGTCAATCATTGCCGCCTGGAAGTCTGTTTTAATGAATTTTAAACCCATAAGAACTCCGTTTGTCTGTGGAGTAGAGACTGGGTGGAGTGGTATTGCTATAATTTACCATTTCCTTCAAGTAAGAAAGCTGTTGAGTGTTGTAACATCTTGCACAAATTTGCTTTGCTCAAGAGAAAAACCTGTCCTGCCTGGAGTTTAGCAACTAGGCCAGGAGTTGCTGAAAGGAATTAAAGGAATTAAAGGCAAAAGAATCTGCCCTATAGTTCAGTTCAAAATATTAAGTGAAGTAGATCCATCTGATATGGTGGTTACAAGAATGCAAAAAGAAAAAGATTGGAACAAGTTAAGCAAGTTAAGCAAGTTAAGCAAGCCAGACAAAGACAAACCAACAAAGGAAGCTGTCAGGGAACTGCCATCGGAGCTAGAGCTAGAGGAGAACCCAGGTCAGAAAACACATGGGTCCCCGCTGAGGCGATCAATGACGGGTTTCTAGTGGAAGAATTCCACAGCCTGTTCCCAGATAAACCAAAACCACTAGCGAGATTCTGGGAGGAAGAATTTGGAACCACAGACGACGAAGAGGACTCTGTGGGTTTTCCTGCCTCCAAAGAGGAGGGAGGGGAGGTGTCAGAGGGAGAAGAATCAGACTGGGAGGCCCACCCCGCGGGGAGAGATCGGAGCGGGTGGGAAGCGGGTTTTGAATCCTCAGAGGATGGCGACAGCTCCTTCAGGGGATTCCCCGCATCGTCAGCCGAGGAAAGGGACGAGGTTGGATCAGAAGGTCGGGCCGGGGGTGGAGGGGGTCCTGGGGGGGAAGTGGATGTCAGGGAACTGCCATTGGAGCTAAGGCTCCAGAGGGATGCCGGAGAGGGTCCCAGTAGGGAGAGAGGCAGCCCATCTGCTGGGGAAGGAAATCAGCGTAACACCAGTGGAGAAGGGGGGCAGATGGGGGAATCGGAGAGGAGGCTCCAAGACTCCTCGCCGGAGACCAGCGGAGAGAGTACGGGTCCTCCGCTGCCCACACCCTCCCTGCGCAGAAGACTTCCGCGCAGGGAGAGTAGGAGGAGACTTGGCGTCAAAGAACTTCTTTGCTGGAAGAAGTTCAAGAAACGCCCACTGATGGATTCTGCCAGCGACTGAGACAGCCACGAAGCTAGAGGCTGTCCAGACAGAAAGGGTTCAACCAGATAACCTAGCCAGGAGTGGCGGCAACTTACGCACGAGCAACCCCTAGAACCATTACAGAAGCAATCAAAATATTTCTCTCCCATTGATAGGACTCTCTCAAAGCAGGAACGTACTACTCCTCTGGTGCAAGGAATGTCCATGCACTGTGAAATTGTGTAGAGCTTAGAAAAGAGAATGAGTGCTTTCCCTCTTCTCCCTCTGTTGTGTGAAGATGCCAGCACACAGGAAGCTGTTCAGGATCTTTTGTCATGGAACTGTCCCTGATCATAGCTGTCAAACTTCCATTTTTTTGCAGAACATTCCCTTATTCCAGCGCCGTTTCCCGCTGCTTCCCCCTGCTATCCCTAATTGTTAGATAGCCCGTAGACTGTCCCTGGGACAGGTGAGGCTGCTGATCCCTTATTTTCAAATCTGAAAGTTGACAGCTATGTCCCTGATTCCCCATGGCTAATTCTCCACAGCCTTACCTGCTGTCTAGCTTGAACAAATCAGTTATGTTAACACAGTCATAAAAGGCTCCCAACTCAGGAAAGCCCAAGAGTCCAGTCTCGTGCCCTGAGGGCTTGGTTTTTTTGCCATTTGTGTATACCTGTGATGTGTATAATGATTTAACGATATGTGCTATGTTTTTGATACCTGTTTGTTTACTTTTACTTTCAGAGATCGGAGTGGCGTGCAGCAGTATATTGGGCAAAATGACATACAAAGAGATGTCTATTAGGAGAAATTTATGCAAAAATGTTGATGAATTATTGTGGGGACTTGTTTTTCTAAAATTATCAAAGTGATGTGAAGATCTGAAATTAAAAGGGCTGCCAACAGGCAATGTAGGGGGCACACATGTACCAGGCCCCCAATCCAGCAAGGTCCTTGAACTTTTAACTTCCATTTTAAAAAAGGTAAGCCAATCAAACTTCTATAAAGAAAGCTAGAAAGCAAAATGTGGAGGCAACAATTAGAGAAGCTGCTATTGCCAAGAATGCTCAATAACATAAACTGTTGTTAAGCAATCAGAGGAAGGAATGCTGACCACCCCTACCTGGTACTCCTAGATAGCCTCCCAGGGTGGCAGGAAAAAAAGAGGAATATCTTGTTATTCCTGCTAGTCTGGCACTGGATGAAGAGATTAGCTGTATGCATGTTTAAGTGCTGTCCTGCATGTCCACATTATTTCATTCAATCCCCAAGTGTCCTGCTTTTACAGTGGAAAACACAACTGGCTGATTGTGGCATGATTTACCGTACTTACTCAAAACTAATGTGCACCCTTTCCCCCCAATTACATTGTGAAAATTACTGTGTGCATTAGATTCAATGGCACATTACATTCGAGTAAATACAGTAGTTTTGCAGGCCATGATTGATCAGGCCTTGGTCCCCAAAAGCCTCTCCCTGAGATTCCTGCCCTTCATAAGTGCCTGAGCACCCAGAAAATTGTCCATGAAGCTGCTGGACAACTTTTGACAGAGCAAGCAAGGGAAAGCCGGCTTTCCCCTCCACGAGACCCTCCCCTTCTGGCTCCATCAGCATAGTTGGTTTTTTGTTGTTGTTTTTTAAGAGAGATTGCACACAGAGAGATTTTTTTAAAAAATGAACATACAGACACAACCAACTAACTAATCCTTTTCTAAAAACTCGCTT